>NC_137977.1:49084938-49525449 GCF_963924665.1 Micromys minutus
TAAAAGTTAACAATAACCAAAAATTTTAAAAATGTATGACCAGTAAATAAGTGTAAATTTTTTTATAAAAAAACTGAAAGTAGAATTTTCTTTCTTTTATAGTAATATGTAGCCAGTCTATTACTATTACCCACAAATGCCTTTAACTGGGCAGAAGTTGAGAGCTCAGTTTTTTCCTTCAGTACTTGAAAGGCTTATGTTTCAGGGCTGCACCCTTAGGCCATGGTTTCGAACAGGTTTTCCCTGAATAGAAGAGCAACGGATTTCCCTTTGAGATAAAATGACAGCGCTTCTTTGTTACTTTTTAATACAAATTTTTATTCTTTGAAATTGTAATTGTAAATTTCCCTCCTTTGTTTCCTTCCCTCCAATGTCTCCTCATGCTCTCTTTCAGATCATGGCTTCTTTTTTGTTACATGCATACATGCATACAGCATATACGTATATATGTATATAGATTTAGCCTGCTTAGTCTGTAATGCTACCTATGTGCATATAGCCTTGGGATCGTATACACTTGGACTTGGATTACCAATTGTTTTAACATATAAGTCTTCTGGTGGAAACATCATTTGATTAAATGTAAATGCTGTTAGGAACCTCCAAATGTTTAGAAATCATTTAGTATTTAACAATATAGTTCATTTCAGTAGCAGCTAAAGAAAACCATTCATTTGCAGATGCTTTTTAAGTAAAAAGACATTTTTATTGCTTTTTTTATTTAGCTCTTTTTTATTGTGTTTTAAATACAGTGCTATGGATATGTTCTGTTTAACAGCCTTCCTTGTAAAAAGTAGTTGTTTAATTTTTTGCAAAGGAGCTTTGCAGTAGTAGAACAGATCAGTGAATATTCATGAATAAAGATCATTGTGAGCCCTCAAATAAACTTTAAGAAACTAATTAATAATTTAGATAACACAGTTACAAACTCATGATGTCATATCAATGTTCATGACTGTATGCTTATAAGTTTAATGCAGTTTTAGTGTATCTCATTTGAAGAGTTAATTCATGTATTTTAATCTGGTTAATTTGGCTAAACGTGTGTGACGAATGGCATTTGTCGGTTGATTTATTTGCTTCATACCATGGGTACTAGAGGCAAGATTGCTCAATATCCAAAGACTTTAAATAACCAAAAAAGCCTTGGTTAACATGTTGTCAGAGCAGCGAGCATGCTATATCGTTTGTTGATCGTTCAGGTTGCCTTTAGACTGTGTGACTTGATTAAGCTGAGGTATAGATTTTTGTGACAGTTTAGAAGAAAACCATATTTCTTTTTATTGACTGAAATCCTATATAAATTGCATTATGAAAAATATTGGAGATGTATCGAGAAAAACCGGTTTTGAGCACAATCTTATTTTGAGATGAGTTTCATTGTTGAGTCCCAGCTCTGCAAAACCAAAGGCTGTTCAATCCCTGTGAGCTAAAATCCAGTTAATGCATTTGCTTATTCTAAAGGAATTGCTATTAATACCTCTTCATAAAATACCAAGAAATTATGTCATGACATCATTTGATGTACTTAGGTTAATGTGGTTAGTTATTTAATTTTATTTTTGTTGTAGGTAGCTGAGAGTTACTATTAAAAGTGATTTGACCATTTATCATCAGTTGAAATGCAAAATATAATTTTCTCTTTTGCTAAAAGCAGGGCAACCTTCTCTGAAATGATAGTTTTGGCTGAGAATGAATGAGGTCTGAATATTGTTTTAGGGTATTTAAAACAATATTAGTGTTTGCCTCTCAGAAGTAAGGAAGCACAGGTAAAGCCTCCTAAGTGTTGGGTATGATCAATGGATCTAATTAAGTGCATTTGAAATGAAGAGTACTGAATTGGAAGAGAACAGCTGGAAAAGCTGGGAGAAAAGAATTGAGCCTTGGTGGGGCCAATTTAAAGCTTTGCCACGTCATTTAAACAATATACCACTGCTGTGTCTGTCTTTCCCTTTAGAGCCAAAGCCAAAAATTGGTCAGCACTGCACAGCTGTTTGTGTGCTTGTGAACACACTCCAGTTTACATACCATTCTGTCTTAACTATGTGGCTTAACTTATTTTTCACATTTATTTTTATCAATTTTATTTGGATCAACATTTTTGTGTATAGATATTAAAGCTTATTTTTACATGAATCTTATATCATATAGTATACATGGAAAATGCGTTTTCTTAATAAAGCTGCCTCAGGGCTATGAATAGTCTATATTTAAGATCTTATTTTTTTAAACCAATAATAATGTTAAAGTTATGTCAAGATTATTTACAACTTTTGGATCCAAAGAATATTGTCCTATACAGTGTGTTAGCTTTTATCTATATACTTTCCTTAGCATTATAGCCTTTGTAGGTACACTATATAGTCTGTATTGTAAATAATGTTTTGTTTGCATTGTGGGTTTATCTTCTTACTTTATTATTCATGTGAGCTTTGCTCCTGTTGATTCAGAGGGCCTTCTTTTCTTGTGATCCTCCACCGCTCTGGCGCATGCACTCTTTCCATCTCCTCCTCCATGAGGGTCTCTGAGCTCTGATGGGGAGGGTTTGATGGAGACATTCCATATATGGTTGAATGCTCCAAAGTCTCCCACTCTGCATGATGTTTGGCTGCGGGTCTCTGTATTTTTTGCATCTGCTGCAAGAGGAAGCTTCTCTGATGATAGGAAGCCGAACAAGACCCTGATCTGTGAGTATAGCAGAACACCATTAGTGGTCATTTTATCACTACTTTCTTTTTTGGTAAAAACCAGTATTATTACGGTTTTATATGACATAATTGCACTCATAGGTGAAAGCTCATTAAAAACTGACCTCCACAGAAAAAATTTTTGATGACGCAGAATTAATTCTTATGTAGGCATTCTGTATGACTAACTTTTCTTTTATATAGATATCTTCATGATAAAAAAATAGCATCCTAATTGAGGTTTGAGTGACAGATCTTCCAAGCGTTGTCTTTCACATAGCTTTATAAAATTTTAAACTTAAAGGGAATTTTAGAAGGGTTTTACTCATTACCACATTTATTTCCCTAAGAAAGCCACTGTATTTGTATTTTATGTCTTGTCTCCTACTTAATATAATTAGGACAAACTGAACAGCTCACAGTGAAAAGGGGTCAAAGGTCACCAGGGTTCTCAGGTGAGGGCAGAGCAGTGATGCAGTAGTTGGCAGATGCAGCCACTCAAGATGAAAAAACTGATATATGAGTTGGATGAGCCAGTTCACTCCTGTTTTGTAAAATTGCAATTCCCTGCTAAACTAAAAAGTTAGCAGCTCAGGGAGCAATATGTGTCTTCCCACTGCCGATGAGCAGTGCTTTCATAAATGCTTTCTATTGCTGTGAAGTTCGTGCTGCAGGGACCTGGGTGTATATACACATCTCCATCTCAAGCCCAGTTACTTATTCTTTTACTTAGGTTTGTATGTCTGGGAGGGAACATATTTTTTTGTAGATTAATGCAGGTTTCAACTTTCATTTCTTTTTTGAATTATAGAATCAGTATTTTCTCTAGGTATGACATTAGATTTTTTTTTAAATAATCAGTCATTAATTTATGACAGACAATGATGCTCGGTGTCACATAGTACTGTGTGTTGACTGAGATAAAAGAGTCTCTTATTTTGAGTCTACAGAAACATTTAGTTATGAGTAGAAGTAGTATTTCTATATATTTTACTTTGAATAGTATATGGCAGTCTCATTAAATTAGTGACTCTGTGTGTCATTATTAGAACAAGTCATTGAAAAACTAGGCAGCCATACATTCTAGTGGGGGACAACAGACAACAAAATAATAATTAGATATACGATGTGTAAGATGAGGCATGCTACAGAAAAAAATATGAAACAGTAGGATAAAGTAAAAGTGCTAAAATTCTTTATGTATCAAGAATTGTATGCCTAACTCTTATAAAATTCTTTTGAAATAAATACTAGTGTTGTACTTATACATAAATGGGGAAACAAGCTTGCAGACAGAACATTTTTGGGTCTTGTGCTTGACAGATAATAGTCATAGAATCTAACATGAACCCCACGATTGAGAATTATTAACCTGTACTGTCTCTCATTCTCAGTGAATGGTTGATTAAGGAAGTTCTTCCTTCCTTCCTTCCTTCCTTCCTTCCTTCCTTCCTTCCTTCCTTCTTTCCTTCCTTTCTTCCTTCTTTCCTTCCTTACATGTGAAAAGATACCACAGACTAGCTGTGTGCTTATGGTACCAGATGAGCAGTCTGGTATTTATCCTTTCTCGATGCTTGAAATTAAGGAGAGCATTAAGGGCTGGTTATGCAGCTCAGTGGTAACATTCTTGTCCAACATGCTTAAAGCTGCAGGTCTAGCCACCAGCACCATAAGAAAATTAAAGTTAAGCCAAAATACTGTCTCCTTTGTGAAAAGAAAAAAATAACTTCTTTCTTCTTTACAATTTCCAACATTGTAAGATTGCAAATAGAAATGTTTTCTTGTTGCCACATCCTTTTTTATTACATATGTGTTAAACAGAAAGCTCATTGTTCTGCCGGGTTTTCTGAAGTCATCACTATAAAACTGACACCTTAACCAATATTCATGTATTAAAGTCTCAACATGCCTGTGAAGATAAAGCTGGAAAGAATGTCTGCCCTGAGACTAAATATTGATCTGCTCATTTTACTACTTACTAAAGGGCCTATTCATGGCATATCCTTACAACTTTTTCTAACTAAAAGATGGGAAATTTGCCATGTTAAAGTCCAGATAAGCTTCACTGGGGGGAAAAGAGGAACATTAGTTATTCAGTAAGCAACATTGCTTTCCTAACACCAAAAGAGACTCTGTAATTAGTAAGAGTTACACCTGTATCCATTGCCTTTCTAATTTTTAAACTCATAATTAGTGTAAAAAGGAGTGTATGGAGTACCCAATCTATGTAACTCCTTTAAAACACTGTCTGATCTTTTATTTCTTAAATTAATTTTGCTCAGTGATTTTTCCTTTTACTTTAGAGATTATAGTATAATTGTGTCATTTCCTTCTTCTCTTTCCTCCTTTGACATTCTCCCATGCTCCCTCTATTCTCTCTTTCAAATTGATGGTCTCCTTTTTTATTAGCATTTGTTAGGGGTATATATGTGTATGTCTATATGTATATATTGCTAAGTATAACCTCATCTTTATAAGGTTTCTTGAATGTGTGTTTTCAGGTTGGTTGTTTGGTATTGTATAGTCAGTGCCCTGGAGTGGACTGTTTCTCCCATGTTGAGCATTCCTTAGTTGCCTGTGGTACTTGTGAAGTGTTGAGGATTCATGGCCTAACTACTCCACCCCATCCACTTTGGCATGTCTGTTGGTATGATCCTTGTTCCACTCATGTTGAGGCGGTCCTGTAGGTAAGGCTTTATAGGTGTGACAAACACAATTTCATAACAAATTCTCTATTCCTGTCAACCTTTCCGCCATGTTTTCTAAGCCTTAGGTCAGGGAGTATTTTGTAAATGTAGTCATTGAGACTGGGTTCCCCAGCTCTGCATTTTGGTTGGCTGTGGCTTTCTGGAACAGTCCCTTTGTGGCAAAGACAAACTTCTTTGATGAGAAGTGAATCACAAATCACCAAGTCGCTGTAAACTTCCATTACCCATTCTTTTAGCTTTAGACCATTACTATTATGACATATACCATGTTCTGGCTCTTTTGCAGGTTAGTGAAGCGCTTACTTCTCCGCTGTAAAGTTTCTGAAAACTAAAGCTGGGCCATCATAGTTTTCTGAGTAGAATATCTGATTCCAAGTCATTTTTTCTTTCCATGCTTTACTTTTTAATCTGAGTAAGAGAATATAAATTTGAATATTTATATTTTAATGTTCAATGTTCGCCTTTAGTTGTATATCAGTGGATAAGCACAGTATTTCTAGACATTTCTGACCAGACACATAGTATGCCATATGCTGTTATATAAGTTAACATTACTTTTCTCATATATCCATGCTTTAAACTTCGTTTATTTTTGTTTTAGCTACCAGCTGCATGGTCCCGACATTTGCATCTGCATCTGCAGCCTCTGAGATGCCTCTTCTGAGCACTAGGCTCATATGTCCTCTTCTTGCCTGCATGTCCCATAGATAACTAGCCCAAGCCTAATACCTAAAGCCTTGTCCAGAACAAGCTGCGTGCTCTTTCTTCCTGAAGTGTATCTTCCCTTCTGCTTACACTCAGTTGAAGGCAGTGTCACTGGCATAGGTAGTTCTGTCCAGCTGTGCCCACCTGTAGTTGCTCCTAATTCATATAAACCATTCGCCTAATTATCTCATTTCCTAGAAATACCCTCGGCCTCAATGCTATTTTTAAAAACTATTTGTATTGTAGTGTTTCATAGCTGCCTCCCCAACCCCAGCTCTTGCCCACATCTGCCTCAGGGCTGCCTTTCTAAGAGAATTTGAGTGCCTTGTGCATCACTTGTCACTTCTGTAAGTGCCACCCACTGAGGTGACGGACACTCCAGAGACTTTCCTGGGACACATGGAGCTCTTCCAGGAGTCCACGTATCTCCAGAGTCATCACTGCTACAGTACTTAGCTTAGTTCCCCAAGAGGAAGCATAGTTCATTTCTTCTGCCTCAGCTCTCTCTTATAGGGGTGATGTTGCGAGATTTCCTTCAAATTCTACCCTACCTCATGGACATCTTTGTGAGTACTTCTGGGTCTGTTTCATAGGCTTTTCTTCCCCTTTCTGTACTCTGTCAGAATAATATCATGGACTTTTGTTTTAAACATTCTACCTGCCTTAGAGAATCATCTACTGCTACGTGATTTTTAAGTTGTTTGTATTTCTAGTATGAGTCAATGCCTAGATATGTGGCACCTCCTTGATAAATTATCAAACTAAATAATTGAATTATTGAACCTGGACTTTTTCTTCATTTGAAGTAGCATTCATCACATATTGTATGTTTTGTAAATGTATAGATTCATATACTTACCTTCCTTTTTTTACCTGGTATATGCATCTTATAACTACCTCAACTTCATCTTAATTGTTATTTAGTGACTCAAAAGTTTTTGCAACAAACTGCTAGAGGATTTTGGGTTGTTTCTTGACAACTTTTCTGTATTGTAAAGAAAGAGACTGGAGACAGATATAAGAAGATAGCTGTCTATATGGAACTGATCACAGTTGATTCTCATTAAAAGTATGTCTTCTCTTGGAAAAGATGATTGCAAAATTCGGAATAGCATGAGATGTGAAGGATTTTATTGGGGGAAAAAAAGGACAGGAAAAGATACCCGAAGACTGTATGGATTGTAACTTAAACCCTGTTATGTGTGGAAGGCTGAGCATATTGTGGGTTCTCAGGCAGAAAGAAGCCTATTTCCAAGTACCCTCTTGCCACTGTGGTCTGCACAGACCTTTCAGGTTTATAGTCCGTGGAGATAACTGTTCTGCTTTCGTGACAGGCTGTGAGTGTGTTTGGTTGCTGTCTCTTCTCCTTCACTGTGTGCCTTCCCACACTTTGCCATGGTAACTGCTCCATGACTTTTGGATGTGGCCCTGTCAAGGGAATGAAGACTCTTGTTAATTTCTTGGAGCCAGAGGTTAGCAGGATAGCCACACGTAATCTGAGGATTGGAGGGCTACTGCAGAAGAGGGAGAGTGGTTTGTGTGGAAGGAAGAGGTGTGGAAGTGGACTGCTCCAGGAAGCATAAAGATTTTACAGGAAGTTTGCAAAAATATATGACTCTCAGGAGGAGATGCCAAGGTACATCTGTGAAGAGGTGTAGCCACTTATGAACACTAAGAAATCTTGCTTTGTGCTGTCTGCTGAAGGCTGCACCCAACACTTGCAGATGCTTGGATTTATTTGCCTGAAAGACTAGCCTGAGAGGGCTTCCCTGAGGAAAGCGTAGGATATATGAAAGCAGACCAGGATTAATGATTCCATTAAATGACACTTAAATGTTTAATTTCTCAGTGAACAAATTTTTGCCTCTTATAAGTGAATAATCTACTTAATATTGATGTATTTTCCTAAGAATGTGTTTGTTCATTTAGGTGAATTAAATATCACAAAACATCAGAGGTGCTATAGCATGAATTATTTTAAGTAACAGTTGCCTGGGCAGCAGATTTTTTTGTAATTTTTTTTTCTAAACAGACCCAACCTCATTCTGTTAGCACTGTTATTTTTAAGTATATACATATAGGATGTTTGTATGTACTACTTCAAAAGATTTTACTCCAGTTTATATGTAATTAATATAATCTTAGGAAATGCACACACACCGACAGGGTTAAGAAAAGGAACTTAGGACAGTACACTAAACTCTCTTAATACTTAACATGTGTCAGACTATGGCCTAGGCTTTTTAAAGTTGTACAACAGTTCATGTGACACATTTTCATTACCCCTTTATAACATATACATGATTGATTTGTATATTTAATTGCTTATACATCCTTTTGTTGAGCTTGGGAAACCATAGAAATTGTTAATTGAATAAGATTGTAGGAGCAATATTTAAAGGGGAAAAGACTCTTTCTGGGATAGTGAATAACCTTCAAGATGAACTTAACTTTGGTCCTTTGCGAGCTGTGTGATGATGCCTCAGAGAAGGAATTGGGCTGCGTCAAGGTGCACTATTGTATATCTGAATGTTAGGTGCAGAAGCCTTTAATTTTAACAAACCATATGACCAGGAGTCATAATTCACAAGAGGAATGACAACAGTGTCTCATAACTCACAGGCTTCCTGACTCAACCGTAATACTTCTCCTGTGAAAGCCATGTAAAGGGGAGAAGGAGAGTTTCAAATGTACCTTAGCTTTAAAGTGTCTTCCCTGGCACATTGTAGTTACTCTGAACACCTGAAAAGGTCATGAAATTTGCCAGCCATGTTGAATCAGGATTTTTTTTTTTTTTTAATGAAAATCAGTTACTGTGTTTTCCTCCTTATTGTGAATGTTTAATCACAAATAAATGGTAACAATTATTCCAAACCCTGTTCAGGCCTATGACAGAGAAAGTAGCTTTGGTGAAGCTGCCACATTGAGGGGTCATGAGGACAGAGGCTTCATTCTCAGGTCAGCATGGTCACTTGCAAGCAATTGATTTTATTTCCTTTACTAAGTATTACTTTAAAGTAGAGTTTACTGTTAAGATTGTCAGAATAAAACTCTTGATGATAAGCCTGATTCAGTTGATTCCCTGTGTATAGGTTTTTGTTTTATGTAACAGATAATTTTGATTATCCAAGTTTTGAACCTCCAGAGAGGAAAGGTGAGATTAGTTCTTCCTGCTGTCCTTCAGTGGTAGTCTAGACAACCTCTTGCATTTGAAACCACTGAAACTTGTCAGTGATATTCTTTAGGACACAGTCCAGAATCAACCAGGCTACCACTTGATGATCAGGGAAGTTTTAAAGAGCTTTTGCTTATTTTACTAGCCTACTGTAATTCTCACATTAATTCACTTAACTCAAGAAGCTTGCCTATAGCAATTGCCTAACTGCAAGTTTTGACATGAATTGTCTTATTGAATTAGGAAAAGGTATTAATACGTATCCTGTATACTTTATGTTTTATATCTTACTGATTTTTGTTGAATATTTGGATTGGAAAATTTTCTTTTCTATTTAGTATATGAGCTATTTCTCCTACCATTATCTCTTCTGAAAATATGATCACCAAACCTACGCTGTGCCTTTGGTAACTAGTTAATGAAAACCTGGCCCCAATAGGTAGGAGCTACTCTACTTCATTGGCCCTCACTCAAATCGCTCTTAGACATGACTTTTGATACCATATAAAACCACTTGTTTGTAATGCCAATCAATTCTACAATCCATTTTTTGTAACAATATTCCCATAAAATGTTCCAGATACTAATATCAAACTATGTTTTTTTATGAATAATGTAGGTGGGAGATAGTGAATTTTAACATTTGTGCTCTTGTGCCTAAGCTACATGCATATTAAGAAGCTTAAAGATTATTATTGATATATTTTGGGTTCTGGTAGAGATGATTTTATTTTAATTAGCAGCCAAGAGCAATAATCAATCATCTTCAGGGTTTCTGAAGTCACCTAGAGTTCCGTCTGCACTATCTGGTGCTGTGTAGTATTTGTGTATGATGTGCAGGATCTATCAGGACATCATCCATATCACAACTGTATATGAAACTAATACTGATGACTGAATGTTTGCTTTGATTATTATTGTGAATACTTATTGATTGTCTACTCATAGGGAAGCAAACAGGCTTGCTTTAAATTAAAACTTGAGTTTCTCTGTTTTTGAAGGGTACACAAAAGTCACATGAAACAGATCATCTTAGAGCCCTGCACAGGGTTAGTTTTAAATATCAGTTTAAGAAAATTTGGTTTGTGATAGAAAACCAAGAAATCAATTTATTGTGGTATTATTATTTCAATTCTTTTAGATTTTCAGATATTTACATTTGATTCTATTCATACTAATTCTTTAAGGCAGTAAAAAACTTGAACATTATAAATATGCTTTATGCTTTTTGAGGCTATTTTTAAATGAGATGCTTTAAAAACTTTACGAGCTTAATTTTAAATAAAATTAAGGAGTAGGAGATGTGAAGGCTAGTTAGAAAGCATTGATAACTATAAACAAAGTGACCTCAGCCTACTAGAACATTCAGTGACTAAAGCCTACTTAGCAGATTTCTCCCCTTTCAAGTCCTTTCTGAACCAGAGGTGATGCTTTGGAAGCAGAGGTGGCAGGTGCAGAAATCCTCTGTGGGCACCTGCGTTAAAGTGAAGATACACAACAAATGAAGCCATCTGGCACTCCCAGCCAACTAGCCTTCCCACTGTTGGGAAGGGCTGGCTCCAGGACTCAGCCTCTGGACAGGGCTCCTGCTGAGGCTCATTTCTGAGGGTGAAGGCCAACCCTGTCAGGAAGCATTTGGAGATGTGACTCTCTCACCAGTCAGTCATATGGAGATCAAAGACCTTTTAATTTGCGTTTAATTACCCCTTGAAAAACCATGCACCATATCCAGCAGGAGCTATTATATAAAAACAACCACATATGTACTTGGTCTTTTGAAATTTGAAGCCCCTTCAAATGCTAAAATAAAAATATTCTTTCTGTTACCCTTGTCATGTTTTCTCCATTAAATCATGAGTGAAGAGGATAATATGGGCAGTAAAAGGGCATTGTATTTTAAGCAATTGGTGCTTTGTAACAATTTCCATTTTTTGAAAAGAGCCTTTCAATTAACATTTCTGGAGGCTTGGTTTAGCATGTTTGTCAGTGTGAATTCTTTTATTGGCATATACTTTGCAATTAAAATCATAGCATTTTTAATTAGTAACAATTTTGCTGGAATTTTAACACTGTTGTAATCCTTAGAATTGTATTAATTTTTTTTTTTTTTTTGTAAATTATCACAGCTTAACCACAGCAATCACCAAACACAAAGAATTTTATATCTAAAGGTAAAGTTGGGGTCCAGTGACCAATTGACAGCTGTCATTAAATAACTTGTCTTTGAGTTGATAGTATTTGAGTGAGCAGCACCATGGTTGAATAACAAATGTTAGCAGCGTTAAGAAGCAAGTTAATTTGAGGGTTTTAGCTAAACTAAAGATTACAATGAATCATTTATTTTTGAAATATAAATGGAGCTGTTGCCAATAGTACTGTTGTCCTTATTCTTTGCAGAAGAATGCGAAGACACAGAGATAGTCACTATTTGGATCAAGCTTTCTGTAGATATGACCTGTGAAGAGATCTAAAAATCAGTCATTGTGACCATGTTGTGAGCATTTGATCAGTGAGAACAGAAGTCTATTGATTAGCAATAACTGACATTTAAAAAATAACCGTGTAGAAAATGTTATTAGATTTATTAATGTTTCTCATTGGCTGTAATCACCAACAGATTTAAGTAAAAATGTCACAACCTGAATCTGTTTAACAGTTTGCTATTATAAAACTTGAAACAGAGAAGGATGCTTGCAGTCAACCATTGGACTGAGTACAGGTTCCCCATTGAAGGAAGTTCAGAACAGACTAAAGGAGCTGAAGGGGTTTACAACCCCATAGGAAAACCAACAATATCAACCAAATAGTTCCCCCCCAGCTCCCAGGGACTAAACCAACATCCAAAAAGTACACACGGAGGGACCCATGACTCCAGCCATATATGTAGCAGAGGATGGCCTTGTTGGGCATCATTAGGAGGAGAGGCCCTTGGTCCAGTCAGGGCTTGATACCCCAGTGGAGGGAAATTCCAGGGCAGGGAGGAAGGAGTGGGCAGGTGGGTTGGGAGCACCCTCTTAGAAGCAGGAAGAAGGGGGATAGGATAGGGAGCTTTTGGAGGGGAAATCAGGAAAGGGGATAACATGTGACATGTAAATTAAAAGATCCAATAAAAGAAAAAATATTAAAATATGATTAGCAAAAAGAATACTTGATACAATTTATATAACCTGTAAGTTTTATGAGTATATTAAAATGCCATTTTATCAAATCATTCTGAGTGGACTTAAGAGAAATAAAGTGGAAAATAGCCAGAGAACTGCTTTCCGTATTGAGATGCAATCCACACAGCAAAGGGAACAGTTCTGAAGCAAACAGTTTGGCTTGTTTTTAAACATGAGAGGACATTAAAAGTTGACATGTGACCAGCCTAGGCATAATGTAGGCAAGAAAAGTTGTTTCTATTCAAAGAAGATGTGGAAATAATTAAGTGTTTTTCTTCTTAACACAGCATTATATACAGAAATAAAAGCATTTTAAAAGCATGTTCTGAGGGTTACATACAGAAGAAAACTCTTGAGTTTGTATGAATTCATTCTAAATGAATCAAAAAGAAATCAAAATAGGAAGATATCTTTAAATCTGTATTCAAATTGTCTTTTACCTCTTCATTCTTAAAATAATTTGCTTAGATTTTCATCCAGATGCTCTGGCCTGTTTTGAACAAAAGCCAGGCGTATCACCCAGAGACTTGCAGGTCTGTCCTGTGTGAACTGACTGAACTAGTTGTCTTGAAATGTTAGAATCACCACTTGTAAAGAACCACACAGGGTGGAGTTGGCCATAGTTTTCCTTAGCGTTTTTTTGCATGTCTGCTGATAGTGTATGTACAGATTACCTTTAATAGTGAGCTTTCTAACCTACTTTAGATATGTGTTTATTATAGCAATGTAAATACCAAAATAGCCCCTATATACAAGAAACCTTTTATTTTGCTGCATAAATTTGAGAATTAGAAAATCTTTCTGGCAAGATAGCTCAGTGGGTTCCTGGGATTCCAGTGGTGGAAGGAGAGAAGCAGATTCCCACAGGATGAGGTCCTCTGATCCCCGTACTTGTATAATGTGTACACACACGCGTGACACTAATAAGTGTAATAAAAATTATCTATCAAGGGCTTAGACACAAACCGTATTTTAAGGGTGATAAACATGTTCTCATAAATTGGAACCAGAGGAAAACATCTGTGTTCTGTCTATTAATCTAATACAAGTAGTTTATATATAGAATCAAATAAGTATTTCTTATTTCATTACGTATCGTGCCTTTCAGACTCATCTGTCTTGTAGCTTGGGTCAAAATTCCCTTTCTGTATAAGGCAGAGCAATATTCCAGTGTGTGACTCAGCTCTGTTAATACTAGGTAGATACTTAGCTCCCTTTGACTGTTTTAAATGTTTGTGTCTTGCTAAATCCTTCCATTTGGGACATTTAGATCCCGTTTTCCTAGTTTTACACTTAGGTTAGAGTTATTGGAGCATGCAGTGATTCTTAAGACCTGTCATGTTGTTTTCTACTGTGACTGTTCTGTTTTACACATCTACTGTCAGTGTGGATGGTCTAGGTCTTAAACTGTTGTGTCTCATTAGAGGTCTGCCTTTCATTTCCTAGTGCCTATTAATCCCACGACAAAAAAAATTTAAAAAGACAGAATTATTTATTACTTTACCTTTGTGGAAAATGCATACACCATTTCTACCTAATCTTTGTGTTCAGTATTAAAAGGACTTCTTTTCCCTTATTGTTTGACTTTCCTCCTCTTTATGAATGACTATTTTAATTTTTTTTAAGTTAGCACACACAGAATTAAGTTTCAGTATGGTATTTACAGAAGAGTAGATGTGGTTCTCCTTCCCCATGGCCCGTCCTTGCACCCTGCTCCGCTCCCCTGGTTCTGTGCTCTCATTGCCATGCCTCCCATTGCCCCTCCTCAGCTTCCTTAACATCCCACCCCTCCTGTGTACTCCTTTCTAGTTTACAATTGTCCATTTTAATGATCTGTGACCTTTGTTAGAGTACAGCCTGACAAAAATAGTCTCTAAAACAATTAAAATACAAACAAATAATTAAAAAATTTTTTGCATGCAGTGTAGAGATATAATTTTAGGTTTTTAAACTTGTAAATTTTGCTTAATCTCATGAGTTAAAGGAGGTACAGCTCCATGTGTCACTGTAGGAGCTCATGGAAGTTTAGACAAGGCTTGCATTGTCCCATGGGAATGGGTACTTCAGTAAAGGAAAACAGACATGGAGACCGAGAGTTACAGTTGTTCTGTGAGCAGTGTTGACTTTTCCTCTTTTGACTCTTGTATTTTTATTTGTTTGTTTGTTTGTTTCTGCTATGATTTGGAATTGGGTGAATTGATCAGATGCATCTTAGTTGTACAATTAAGCTAGGTACTTAGGAGAAGAAGTTTCTGACAACAAAACGATTTCCTCTTTGCATAACCCTTTGTTCAGTCATCTGTAAACAGTTACAGAGCTCGCTAGTTTCTTGCCATAGGTCTGCTTTTTTAGCAGTTTGAACATTTTTTTTGTTTATCAACAGTAGAGTTTGCAAGGAGGAGACAAAAGTTTCACAGTATTTCACTGCTATTCTATAATTGTTGTCTAGTAGATTTACTGAACTCATGGGTCAAATTCATAGTTGTTATTTCTTATTTATAATGGCAAACTCATTTTTATAAGGAAGACCAAACCAGTACTAATCTATGTAGGATAGGTTCCACCAAAACTCATTTTTATTTGGAATCATGTTTTTATTTATGTACATCCATGATATTAGTAACTATAAATAATTAGTACAAGGTTGTATAGTAGTTTTGCTTAATCACGTGCTCATTTTTAGTTAACATTGTTTCCAGTAAAATGCAAAACACTTTTAGAACATTTTATACTTTTTCTCTCAGATGTCAATCAGTGGATCCAGCGAAAAATAAATTCTTCCTCTCTTGAGTTATGTTAGGTATCTTGTAATAGTGTAAACAGAAAATATTAACACATTAACGAAGAAACATTTCTGTGCTGTTAAATGCAGATACTTGTATTGAAGGAATAATTGTTAAATTGTATTTAAATACAATGTAAGTGGCTTCTAATATTTCCTGACAGAACCTTCTTTGTCACTTCCTATCTTACTTCTGATAGACTTAGCCATGACTAATGTCATGGCTCTCATTAGTAAATGATGCTAACTGTTGGTGTTTACAGTCCTTTTCTGCATTCTTTACTGGAGTATAGTTTGTCCCGGGTTCTGTCTGAAAAGGTGAGGATAGTATAAAGCACAAATACATTTGGAAATGAGTGCTTATAGTCAAAACCAGATCTGCTGAAAGAGTCCAATGAGCTCTTAACTGCTGAGCAACTCAGCATCCCAGACATCCCTGCGTCTTAACAAAAGTTCCCGGCCCATCAATTTTAAACAAACATCTGATAAAGTATTTAACATTCACTTAATTTAGGAGTTCTGAACTTCAGGCATAAGTATACCTGAACTCCTAGTGATGGTATGCAAAATGTCAGGAACATGACTGGTCAGTTTTTTGGAGTCCTTAGTGATGATTCTTTGTGGTCATTCTCCAACAACTTTAATAGTCACCAATTATGGTTCCTTGATACAGCTTTGAAGTTTAACATATTTTAACAATAACATTCTACCACATAGGTTTCTTTTTCTCATTGTCACTTATTTATACAAATAACTTAAAGTAGATAATGCGTTTTCTTTTTGTTTATGGGATGTTTAACGCTCCTCTCTCCTCTGCCTGTTGTAATACAGTGGGTCTGGAACTATCACCTATGTTCGCCTGGAATGCCTGTGCTTATGATATCCATCACTTTCAGCATCCTGGGATGACAGATAGATCCCGGCTTACTTGAGAAAATGTGAACAAGTAGAGTCATTTTCATAGACATCGAGGTGGTTTAGGCTGTAGTTTTGGTTGGTGTTTTGACAGTCATTTTCACAGGAAAACATGTATTTTAATCATATCATAGCTGCCCTTTCTGTCTCTAGTCCTCATATAGAACTATGCTTAAACAATGTATCATGTAGCCTTGTTTTAATTTTTTAAAACTCACTTTGTTCTTGTTCGTTGGTTTGCTTATTTGCTTCTGAGACAGAGGTTCTCTGTGTAGCCTTGGCTGTCCTGGAACTCTCTCTCTGTAGACCAGTTCAGAGATCCTCCTGCCTCTGCCTCCTGAGTACTGGAATTAAAGGCATGTGTCACTCACTCTTTGAGTTTTTAAAGGTGTTCCTGCATATATAATCCCTTAGAGTTGTTTTTCTCTGTGACTAAGCAGTACCAAGATCCCCGTTGCTCTGTCTATCTGTAGTCCACTCACAGCTTGTCCACTATTTGGTAATCGGCATTTGGGTTGTTAGGGTTTTTTGTTTGCTTGGTTTTTTTTGTTTTTCATCATTAAAATCTTGGTGCTATGAACATGTTATCATGTCATTTATGTACTTGAGTATAATTTTTATTTTGGTTGTATACCTATTACTGAAGTTACTCAATGTATGCAAATGTTATCTGAGGTTATGTGATTTCACAACTGCTCCAACACGCACTGTATTATTTTATAGTTTTGCCAGTTTAAGTAGACAAGGTGGCATGTGACATGGTTCCATTGTTTGGGAGGTGGAGGCAGAAAATTTGTATGAGCCCAGGAACAACATAGTCGCATAGTGTTTCAGAACAACCACAATAAAAATACACTTTTTTTTTTTCTAGATAGAAGAGGTTAATTCATAGGGAGGGGTGATTTGCTTATTTGTTTCTGAGACAGAGCTTCTCTGTTGTGCTTTTAGCTGTGTCTTTCCTGTTTTTTGAAAGGCATGCTGAAACTTTTTGAAGTTTTTTTTTTTTTGAAGGATTGTGTGTGTGTGTGTGTGTGTGTGTGTGTGTGCGCGCGCGCATTCCGAAAGGTTGGGATTTTTGTTTGTTTGTTTGTTTTGCAGATTTTCTACTGGTCGTATGTCATTTTGATTGCAGAAGTTTTCTGTACATCTGGAATACCAGTGCTTTATCAGTCATTCGTAGCCTCTTTCACACCATGCCTTGCATTTTAATTTTCTTTCGGAACTTTTTTAGTTTTTGTCTTGAGATCTTATCCAGCTCTCCATGTATTATTGGTGCTTTTTGTTCTTAAGCAAATCTTCACACCATCGATTATACTTTCCTTCAATAGTTAATGTTTTACCACAGTCATAGCAATTAATAGTTAGCTAATAGTTGATTTTGTGTGTGATGGAAGAGGAATGTTTAATTTTCTTTTGCTCACAGGGCAAGTAGACACAACAGAAACCATGTTTATAGTGTACCTGCATGACCATTGTTTCAGCATGTGTCGGTGACCTCTGGTTTTATTGCTGTTGCTCGTTTTCTCCTTATTTTATGTCTGTTGCAGGACCTTACTGTTTTTATTACTGTAGCTTTATAATCGGTGTTTATACTCTATAGAGCATGCTCTCTTTTCTTTGTTGTTGTTTTCTTCTTCAGAGATGTCTTGCTTATTCTTGGAGCTTTGTTCTTCCAATAATACATTGGATAGTCGAATTAATAATTCATCATAGGCTTTGCTGGAAACACTCTTCCCCTGTGCACCTGCTTCTGGAAAGGACTGGCTTTGGGAGCAGTGCTGCTCTTTGCAAATAAATGTGTCCTGAGCAGGCATGGAGGGCAGGGAGTGGGGAGAAGCACTTGTGACAAGTCCTGTCCTTCATTGTCCATCAAGAAGGGGGCACTGAAGGCAGAGTGAGTCAGGAAGCCAGAGACCCTCAGGAAAATCCTCTCTGAGGAAAGTAGAGATGGGAGACTCAAGCCCTATTAATCTCCAGTTCTTTAATTCTCTTCAACTTTTAAATTTTCCAAGACAGACTGTGGGCCGTCTGCATGCCCAGCATTCTGAACTCTCTGGCTCCCAAGTAGTCTTGTCTTCTATGGCAGAGTCTACTTTTGTCACTTTAAAGAGCCTGTAACTCCTACCATTATTGTAGATTCTAATAAGACATCTTTGAAGTAAAAGACTTGTTATAGTGTATATGTCTTCATTACTTTCCTAAAATTATTTAGAGTTTTGCCTCTAGCTGTCCTGATACAGAAAGGAAACTCTTGAATAGCTTTCAGAACTTCACAAAACATTTTTGAGGGAAATAAGACTTTGCTGCATGAGCTGATGCTGCCTTCATGCCCTGTCTCCCATCTCTATATTCATAGGAAGTAGGGCTTCCTGTCTCTGAGAGCACAGCCAGTCTAACACGTGCTTCCTTATATGAGATTGATTTCACGCCCAAGAGGCAGAAGGTGTGTTGTGGCGTGTTGGAGACCTCTGGTTTCATTTCTCTTTGTATAAGGTAGCACTAAGGAGCTCATAAGAATGCATCATGAGGAACGAGATGTAAATTTTGTAGATAATATGGCCTGTAATGCTAAGTTCTCTATTGGCTCTATATAAATCATTCCAAAGTAATTACTTTCCTGTGAGGCAGGGCATAAGGCTCCTTTTTTGTATACTACAGAGGGATGAAAGTACTAAATAGTGGTTTCTGATTTAGTATTTCTTCCTCAGAGCATTAAACACATTAAACAGGATTAAATTCCATGCAACACACACACACACACACACACACACACACACACACACATGCACACACGCACCTAAGCATGCATGCACTGTATACATTTAACCAGTGTGAACTCTTACATATACTCATACCTGTATGTGCATGTGTATATGTTAACTCTTACCTTGCAGTACTCTGGCTTATGCTAGGATTCTGTTACTGAGGGAAAGATATGAATCCCCAAAATGATGTTTTTTACTACTTCTGTAGGATTTCACATTAAGCATTGTGGGAACATGGTTAGCCAGAGATCGGACTTAAGATCTCTCCCTCTCCTTCCCTCTCTTCCATCTGTGTGTGTCTGTGTGTGCACTCCCATTTATGTTCATGTACATCAGTATACATGTATGAATATAGATCAACCTCAGATGTTGTTCCTTGGACATCTGTTGGTTTTTGAAAAAGGCATTTTTATTGGATCATGAGGCTTGGTTAGACTGGCTGATCTCTTTTTCCCTAGCACTGGGATTCCACCATGCTTGGCTGTTACATGGGTTCTAGGCACCAAACTCTGGCCTTCATGCTTGGCTAGCTAGCACTTTATCAACTGAGTTGTCTCCCCACTCCACTCTGTCATTTGAACTGTGACCTGTGTCAGGGTTTGCCAGATGAAAGAAGCCACATGGAGGCTTTTCCAGTCTCTCTTTACAGTCGTCTTCCCTCTCTTTCATGCCACTGTATATCCATCTTGTCTTGTGGTATGAACTTTATCCACCCAGGAGTAATGTCCTGCCTCTTCGCATTGCTCCAAGGCTTTATATTCCACCGTTCCCAGTTCGTCTTCTTTGCTTCTGTGTCTCTATTTAAAATGACCTTCATTTTATCAGTGATCCATTTTCCCAGCTCTGAATCCTAACAGTGTGTTTGACTCTTCTTCCTGGTGTCTTTATCTGGGGAGATGGGCCAGAGAGTGGGGGGAGCATGTGCTGTACATACAAGGAAGCCCAAGTTCCATTCCCCAGCACCCACACCAAAAACAAACAGAAACTAACAACATGGCCTCGAGGACCTGTAACAAGCAGGTCCTGGGAGCTGGCTGGTTGGCCCCCATAGTTAAACAGCAAATTATCTTCCTATAACTCTGTTCTGCCAGGTAGGAAAAGTGATTGTGGGAGGTCAATGAGCATATGAAATGAACGTATTAACATTTTTAATTGATCTATTTAGTGTGTACATATATATGCAGACTGCATTGGGGCAGTTGGCTTTCTTCTTCCATGTCGTAGATTCTGAGTCTTGAACTCAGGTCATGAGGCTTAGTGAGCCATCTCACCAGCCTGTGAATTCATTTTAATGTGTGGTTGAGATAGGAAACAAATAGAGCATGGTAAAGCAGAATAGAGGGAAAGAAGTCATGTGGCCATACAGGAGAGGACGGATATCAGACTTCTGCTTCTGCTCCCCTTTTCTATTTTTATGTGCACCCCATTCTTCCTGCCTAATTTATTTATGGGCCTCCCTAGAACGCCACCTGTTTCGTGCCTCTTCTGCCTGTTGGGATCACATCTCTGAATATCCATGAGATTTTTATTTTTGTACTTGAATCATAACAAGTATTGCTTTGGATTTAATTTATTTGGTCATCCATTGTCTTTTCTGATAGTTATTCTTATCAGGTTAGGTTGGCATGTAGGACATTAGTAGATCACATTTATAAGTGTATCTGTGAAGGTGTTTCCAGAAATTTTATTGCTATGGAGACAATGACTAAAGAAGACCTGCTTAAGTACAGATGGCACTGTCTAAAGCGGAGAGTGTGCGAAACGAAATGGAGGAGACCCTGCAGGACAGGCTCAGTTTTTCTTACTGCAGCCCTCCTTCAGGATACAATACCTTTGTCTTGATGTTCTGCCTTCCAGCGGACCCAAAGCAATGGGCCAGATGGCTCTGGGTGGAAACTATGATCCTAAATCAGTGCTTCCTTCCTTCCCCAAGTTGGTTTCCTAAGTTTTGTCATAGTGATAGAAATGGGAACAACAAACACAGTTTGCCGTTAAGTTCCAAAAACTTTGCAAAAACTTTTTATCTGATTGTTACTTCTCTAAGATATTTGCTTAAACTATTGGTGAAAAAGAGCATCAGGTTTATATTCTAGCCCCGCTACTTAACATCAGTGAGAATAAACATACTCAAGCACTAATTGTGCCGTGGGACTTTCACCTTTCCCCTCTGTCTCACCTGTCTTTCCTGTTTACTTGATTTGGCTTCCATACCTGTGTACTTTTGTCTTTGTCTCCATGTGTGCCTTCTTTGCCTGAACCTATATAGGAAGGTAGAGGCTGTCTTATTTCCTCTTCTGTCAGATGTGTTTATAAGAGAAGGATGTGGATGTTGGTAATACGTTGTCTTCCATCAATATATAAATGCACAAATACAGGAGGAGATGTGCAGTGAATGTTTATGACCATGGAATCAGAAGCGTCATTATTAATGTTTCTTAGTGATGGAAAGAACACCTCTGCTCTGCAGTCTCCGCCCGACCCTGACCACTCCCACTCTGACTTTCAGTTGTTTCCTTCTGTGTTTCCTTTGGGAATCAAATAAGCATAGTCTACTTTAAAGTCCTTGTATTTCTGGTTTTAGTAGCTTGGCTTTTTGTGTGAAGTAACAAGTGGATGGTTATGTTTTGCAAATGTAAATGCAAGCAAAATGTTTTATAATGACTGGAAGAAGGGAGGAGAAAGGGTTTCCATCAATGAGTTGCAGCCCCTAAGCGTGTGGTAGTTCCTGGAATGAGGAGAGTGCTCCTTCCCAAGCCCTTCACTCTCCTGACCCGAAACACAGGGTAGCTGTGTGCTTCTAAGAATATACATTTTTGTTTGAGAAAACCATATAATGAACCTATCTGTTCAAAATTTTAACATCATTAGCACTTGATATTAAACTCCATGTAATTTCCCCATGTAACCATGAGTACACAGTTTAATGGGTTTAACTTGAGATATTAACATATGAAACTTATCCAGAATATACAAAAGCCATAGTTCATCTCTACCAACACAAAATTACCCATTTTCATCATCCCTAAATTTGATCCATGTTTATGACGATTTAAAAAAGCTAACCATTCCTTTCCTCCCCCACTGACCTAATGCTTCACCGCTTTCCTCAAATAAAAAAAATCAATATACGTACCAAACACTCATGAGCAACCCTGTGATAATAAAGCCAAGTACATGAAATTGAAATCGCTAATTCCAGGAGAAATCTGCGTACCTTTGTAACCAGCCACAGCCTTCAAAACAGATGATGTGCAGTATTATACGTATACAATTGCTTTAATTTAATTTTCTGAAGAAATTCTTAATCTCCCTCTAAAGGCGTTAAAATGATGCATCTACCATGCATTTAATCTAAGAAATTCTAAACCAAGATATTTCAAAATCTTCAACCCAGTTCAGTTTTATAATTTCTTTCTTTACCTTTTTAATTCCTCACTCATCTTTTACTGAGCATTTATAAAGGAACATACACATTGTAAATCATTGCATTTCATGTCATATACCAGAATATTCTATGGTGCAAAATATCTTTTAACAGTGTATATTAATATTCCTAGAAACATATCTCCTTCATTCTCTGTTACCAACTTTTGTTTTTTTTGGCTTCTCATCTCTCAAAAATTTACACTAAAAATTAAATGTACTTTAAAATATTCACTCTTTATAAGATTGGAAATATACCAGATTCTTATGAAGAATAGTAAAAGATCGAGGTATATTATTCGCTGTTTTACTAATCTTTGATAGTTGTACTTTGATAAATAAATAGATCATCTAAGATTCAATAGGCCAATTGCAGCATGTAATAGCTATTCAGAGGCAATTAAACTGCCTTTTTTCATGCCAGCATGTGAGCCGCCCTTTTACAACCTTCAACTTGATTCGTGGTGATTCAAAATTAACTTAAAAGTCTTGTTTGCTGACAGCTTAAAGCTTAATTGACTGAAAGCCAAATAGAGTGTGTTCTGTATTCAGCGCTAAGGCTATTGATAAAGCCATGTGTAAATTGTGCATGGTGAAAGACAGTGATTGGGCCTCCTGTTCATGTATTAGTCCACAACTTAGCATTGCTGCACAGTCAGAATTGCTTTGTCGAGTCTTTTATCACACCAGGTTAACTCTCTCTGGAGCTGCCCCAGCAACAGAGCAGTCAAGTATTGAGCTTCTGCGATACTGTGGGCCTGCCGAAGTTGTTTCTTATTTGTGGTTTCATGTAAAGAATGTATAAAACCAGCCTCTCATCTCTGAATGAGACTTCTGGTGGCATTTTTCAGGAACCTTGTGCTTTATTTTGTTTTGTTTTTGTATTGGTCACTTTAGGAAACAGCCAAGTCTTTGGGTTGAGAGTTTTCAAAATATTTTAAGGAAGATGAGTATTATGACATTGATATCTCTTACAAAATTAAATTTAGCCATTTTGAATATCTAACTCGGATAATAATGGATGCTTAGTAACCTCAACTGTGATGTAATGATTACATTTCAGTAATAACTAGACTGCACTATACTTTAAGTCATTTTTACACAAAACATATTCATTGCTTATTGAATTTTATATAAGTGTGTTTTATTAATTGATCTGATACTGATTTAATAGTCTAAAAATTAAGATTTTTATATAACACATGTTGAAGATATTTTATAAGTAAAATTTGTAGTGCAAGTTTTGATGGTTTTTTTTGACACTGTGCATGTTGATATATAAATATGCTTGTGGTAAACTCTCTGAGATTGGCTTAATTTTACAAAATACCTTTTAAAAATCAATGACGATTCACTAAATATTTTTGAATTCTCATTTATATGTAGCCTATACTAAATAAATATTTGACTTGCAGTTAATCTAACATATCTTTAAAGGCATGAGATCTTTCAAAACCAGCATTTTTGTTTCTTTTTTAAATAATGTAGTTTAGCATATAAAAGCAGTTGTTAAAGAGCAGATAAGAGTCTGTCCTTTGCCTTTTAGCATTATTTAAAGAGGAGGCCAAAATTTAAATATAGGGATAAAAATGATTATCACTTAAAATAATTTAAAATGATTTTCCTGGTAAAACATTTTCTTTCTAATGTAGGACAGGAGGCATATGTTTTGAGTCTATGGTAAGCAAGAAATTTTCTGTACCAAGTTTGAGAGGGATCCATATTATATGGCCAGGCCTTGCAGACATTGCCTGCACTGCTGCTAATTATAAAAACGCAGTCGTACTGAAGACCCCACGTCAGCCTAGGCAGCACCGGTGCTTTATAAAGCCTTTGGATTTTTCCAGGTAGGGTCTTACATGGTCAGACAGCCTAGTTTGCAGGACAGTGTTGCAGTCTTGATTTTATATCCCTGATAACTGATAGCTGCACAAATTTTATAAATTGTGGCTGTTTTAGAAGTTTATTTTTGTAAGCTATTATAATCGTATACTTTTATATATTATATTTGCTGCAAAGAAATATTTTTTAAACTTTTGAGCATGTTTGAGTTGGGAAGGGAGGAGTTCACCTCACAACCTTTGCACTGAGTGTAGGCAGATGGCTGCTCACTTCCTCTCCTACAGTGTAGGTCAGCTCAGTATGGCTATGCTCCTGCAAGTGTGCCAAAGACGCTTCTCCTTCCTTAATGACGAGTCCAGTTCCTTCCTTGATAAATTCAGTACATCTTCTAAGGAAAATGTGGCCATTTTATTCTCCAGAGTGTGTTGACAGGATTCTGGAAACTTCAATGCTACCATGTGTCACTCTGGAACAAGGGACTATTAAAACATGACCTGGGGGGACAATGGGTTTTTTTCTTTAATTTGTTAAATCATGAAATCTTTTACTAATAACGATGTGGCATAATTGCCAACCTATCCAAATATTTCTTAGCAACTGAAGCCGCCTTCTTCTTCTTATTATTATTACTATTCAGAGAAATGAAAATAATAGACAAAAAACTAATCATTAGAATACTAGGAAAATTTCAAATACTAGTATTTTTTAATGTCTATAATACATAATTGTAATATTAAAGCATTTAGCAAGTAAATGAACTTTTTTATTTGTGTTTAGGGCCAAAATACACCTGGGAAAATATAACATTCACGTAAATATTCAAATAATGCTGCATTCTCATTTGCATTAAAATCTATATTAAATAAGTTTTAAATGGCATGTTATGAAACTATAGGTGGGATTATATGTATCTGGTCATTTATTTTTATTTCTGTGTTATTCATAAAGGACAAATTAATGTCTCAGTGAAACAATTTTTTTATAATACCAGCTTGAAAGTATATTTGGTGTTATGCTGAGAAAAAATACTTTGGCCATCAAATGATCTAATAATTACATTAAGACCATTCTGTGTTTATATTTAACCTTCTAGGTATTAAAAGATAAGCATACCTTGATTTTCCCCTCTCAGTTTCATAATATTTAAAATAATAATGGGTCTCGTAAAGTAGTTATTCATGAACTGAAATGAACATCTATTGAAATTGAGATAATAATTATATTGATATAGGAAGCTTTGCTTAAAGTACACTCAAGATCAAAGCAAAGATTACCTACCTACTAATGGATTCCCTATTGAGATCAGTCTAATTCTGCTTGATTTCTTTGTGGAGCTAAATAATATTGATGCTGAAAGGTAGGAAAGACACTGAGTTTTATATGTATAGAACAGTCTGGAATGACTTGATTATCACTCTGTGAGGTTGTGTCTTGTTTTTAACCTAGACTGATCATTACATTGAAGTCCTCTTTCCTAATCACTCGTTGTCTTTGCTTGCTAATCCATAGCAAGTGTGGTAATATTTGGGAGTATTTCGATGAGAGGCTGCAGCGTGAGGGAGGGACTGAGACATCTACACACTGATGCACACTTACTTGTTCATCTGCACTAATGCTTTAGAGGATGCCGGACAAGTTTAGATGTTAAGCTTTTTAGGAAGAGTGAATGATGGCTAATGATTATTTAATGACAGATCTCTGGACTGAGAGGCATTTAGCACTCAAAGTATACTGCAAAGCCTATTTCTCAAACCTTCAGACAGGTTTATTTGGTCTCACCTTGACTAGAACAGTACCATATTGATTTCATTGGTGGGGATTTAAACACACGATTGGCTTAGAATAGCGCTGCTATGCTGTACAGAAAGCCGAACCCTTGTGGCGGCTCCCAGCACTTCTTTCACATCACCATGTGAACTGCAGAAGTTTGAATTATTTCCAGTAGTTAGCGTTTAGTGAATGACTTTGCGCGTGTGTTCTAACAACATGCAGACATTAATTGACAGGAAGATTTATGGAGAAGTACCTAAGACTTAAATTTATATTTTAAGTTAGTAGCTTTTACTGCCTAATATATTTGAAGACACTTGTTCTGTGGCAATTATGATTTTGATTATGCCACACTGAGTTTCCCTTTCTGTGAAAGCACTTAAGTGTTCAGTGTGTGAGCGGTAATGGTGTTTTTACTAAGTACTTTATGTTTAGTGTGTTTCAATATTCCCTTCGAAGCTCCATGTAAGACTTATTATAGTTATTTCAGATGTCTGATAGAGTCCTGCCCCAAGCTATATATTAACATTATTGCATACAGTGTATGAAAATTTATCTTAAAAGATTTTTTTCCAAATCAGTTTTGTTTACTTATTATTTAAGGAGCATTCAAGATGGTACAGTGTTGAAAGTCCCCAGTAGTAATTCACATTGGAACAGAAATTAAATATTAACACTGTCCTATGCACAGCAGCTCCTGTGCTCCCACACCTTCCTCCTCCACCCCCTCCTCCCCCTCCACCCTTCCACCCCCAGCTATGTCCTAGACCCATGAGACGGTTTACATCTTGATCTGAACTTACTCTCTCTTCCTTTACAAATTTTAATATAATCTGGTGTTTTATTGAAAAATATGGAAAATAACTGTGAAACGCTTGTAATTGTATCATCACAACAAATATATAGCTCCAGTGGATGTCTGATGCTCTGTAAATACACACGTGTAATTTGTTTAGATCCATTAAAAATTAAAAATAGACTTGAGCTTTTTGATAATGTTTTTAAATGGGAAATTTATTTTTTAACATATTTTGATAGGATTTTCATTTATAAGAAAATGTTGTTTATTATTTATTTTACAGAAATCAAAAACATTGGGTAAAACATTAGAGGAATGGCCTTTTCTCATGATGATTGAAAAAACAAGTTATATTTTAGAGTAGTCTTAATCACAGATTTACTTCTGGCTGTGGGTCTTTTCTCTCTGTGTTGAGTCCTTGCATGGGAACTTAAGACCTTGACACTGGTGGTCTTGTGGGGTGTGGTAAGAATTCTCTGTGTTTTATCTTCTCTTGCCTTGATATTCTTTTTTTTTTTCTCTTCTTTTCAAACAGTTTTGTAGTTCAGTAAAATGATAGTAAGACATCTTTGGTATGTGTGTTTACCAACATTAATATATACATATTTATGACTTTTATATATGGGTATATGTTTTATAATGTAAATAGAATTAATGAGAGCCTATCAAGGAAATCTCTCTTTTTAACTCCTAAGTAGCCTGATGACTTGCTGTAGTCAAGAAGAATTTTGAATAAATCATTGTTTAGCATTTAACAGAAATAGATTGCTGTTAATCAATCTAGCATCATGTCCATGAACCTGAGTATTTCACTGTATACATATGTAGGTTCGGACATTAAACCTTTCTACTAGTGTTCATCTTAGAAATGACAGATTTCCCAATTTACAGTCATAATATTTCATGGAACAAACTGTTCCCGTGTCTCTCCGTGCTGTGTTAAGATGAACTGAGATCATCTGGAAAAAGTTTTGAAGCCCAGAGGCTGCTATTTTCTGACATGTGCAAGATTGGTAACTAATCTTCACATTTTAAATGGAGTTAACAATGAATAGGAAATGCACAACGGCTGAATGGAAGACAGTCAGTTCTATATCTGTATGTGCTTCCAGTCAATAGTGTAGGTTTTTAATAAAGGAAATATTTGTGCACAAAATGTCTGTGAAGAAAAAGTGCCAAATAATAACTAAAATTAATTTGATAATCTAATTAGCAGTATGTTAAAATGAGGATGTGCAAAACAATTTAATAAGTTAAATTAAAGCCATGTAATAATGTTATTAGTATGTAATTCCCCTACATGCAGTAAAAAAACCAACAAAATCCCACATATATGAAAAGATTAGACATGAAAATTTCCAGTTTTTCATACTTCCTTGAGGTCCTTAGAAATTGGTAGTGAAGTGAGAGCTGTCCTCTTAGCAGCCCACCTGTGGCCTAGACAGGAGCCTGTGATGGCTGCCCGGCAGTCGTTTGTCAGGGCTCTTTAGACTTTGATCATGGACTCTGTTCACTTTGGTTTGCCTTTTTCTGTAAGCTCACGTGTTTATAGTCCTGTTTATTTATTAGTGTAGCTCTTCTAAAAATTCCCAAGTTGCCTATGACTTTTCTACTTTTTTACAGTTCTTTTTTCTATATTTACCCTCTAAGCTTATTTTTTTTACATTTGTTATTCAGTTCTCAGGGATTATGTATGTTAAAATTTATCACATTTTATAACTTCCTAGATGCTGAGTTCTTCTCTGTCTCTGCCATTTGTGCACTGGGTAGAATCGTCACTACAAAAGTTGGCCCTGGGTTGAGCCATCACAAGTTGACCCAGATCTGTGGCCATTAACACCAAGGTACTAGGTTCTCCTAACTAGGTTCTCCTAACTCCTGTTTCCATCCCTCCTTCTTAGCAGGAGGCAGCAGAAGGGGAAATGCAGCTTATGATGAGTGTTTAAAAGCAGAGACAACAAGAAACTCTGGAAACTCCAGTTTCCTCCACAGAAGCCTTTTATCACTGCTTCATTACTGGGAGTGCAAGTACAGTAATTAAAACAACACAGTGTTACAAGCGCCCCACATATAAGCAGATGTCCTCGCTAAAACCTCATATGGATTAGCGCTGTTGTCCCTTTTGGTCTCAGTTTTATACCACGGATGTAATTTTTATGTGAATCCGATAAGTGCTTTGTCATTTTATGCATAAAAATGTTCCAGGTGTAACAGTTTATTTTACCGAGTTGTAATGAGCAGGTATAAAAATCTCTGTCCAAGAAATTCATGTGTTAACACGTCTTCAGTCTGCTACAGAAACAAAGCTTTCTATGTAGGTCTCAACCTAGGAGTTGGGGTTTTAGATCAACAAACACGTAGAAGTTTATCCAAATGATTTGCTGTTTTCAAATCTGTGTCGTTTATATGAGTATCTCCCTGAAAGTTCTCTCTCTCTTTTTTTTTTTAAGAAAATTTGTTACAATTTGTATAGCTATAGTTAAGATGTTTTTGAAAAATTCCTGTGGGTTGTTATTTTTCAGATTTTTTTTTCTTTTCTTTTCTTTTTAACATAGTGAAAGTGAAGTAAAGGTAAAGACAAGAAAACTAATTTTTTTTTTTTTTTTTTTTTTTGAGAAAAGGTAGAGTAATACAGATCACAGAAAACACTGTAATAGCCCTGTATGGAGACAAAGAAATAATTAATTACATCGTGACTGGGAAAGCATGCAAGTTCCTGTTAGTGGTCAAGCTTTCTTTGGCATAGCCTGCTGGCATGCACCACCACAGCAAGCTGCAAGGGTTTCAGGCACTTAATTACCAAAATAATTAGCACAGGACACCTAGAACACTAATTGCTTTACAAAGTAATTTTAACGTGGTCAGATATTTTGCGTTGATCTGACTTGACAGGAAATGCCTTCATGCAATTTTAAATGCACACACATAATATACATTTTTTGCAGAGACATTACTTCAAAATAACTTCATCAGTGAGTGGCCTGAGAAACAGGCATTGCAGGACCCAGTTTGTTCCAGCAGGGGGCCATCGTGCTCGCATACAAATCAATAGCATGTTTGTTTACTCTGGTGTTTGGAGTGGGGAGAGGTGCAGCACCTGCAACAAAAGTAGGCACATGAGGTGTGGGGGCAGTCCCTTCTCCCCCACCCAGCAATATATGGGAAACATGCTGGCAGATAAGCCTCAGAACAAAGCAACTATACTGTTTTTAGCACAATGGGAGGAGCTGCAAGGCTGCTCACCTCCCACCATACTTACTTTAACACAAGGGGACAGTCATGTAAATTAGTTGCTCTTTCTGTTTTTCTTAAGAGGTTGAGAAGATGAGGAACATGTCTAGAGTACTAGATTTCCTGCTACAAGTTCTTTGTGTCACTCTAAGTTATGTTAGCAAAAGAAAACAACGTGCAGTGCTCCGGTTACTGAATCACAGTCCAGACAAGGAACTGAAGTCCAGCAGTTATATAGCAAGGTTAGTCAGATTCTCACAAGTCAGCACTAGGAACATGCGGTCTAAGTTCTTTCTCACCCTAGATTGTGACAGATCTAACATTCAATCATTCATTTTCCATTTAATAACTTCAATTTTGAAATAGTCAAGAAGAAAGTGGTAAACTGGATGTCTGAAATTTAATCAGCAGACTATGATTATACATTTCTTTAAAACTAGATGGTTTTAAAAGTGATTAAAAATATTAAATTTAATATTAAAAGACTTTTCCTTCCTTTAAGTATTTTAAAATTTGTTTTTAGAATGCTCTTTTAAGACCTGTTTGGAAGATTTCTATTTTATATCTGGTGAAGTTTGATTTTCTTATTTTCATGACATTTCATTTAGTCTGTCTTACAGAATCCTAAGAACAAATACATACAAAAATATTTAGTTAATTTTAGGTAGAAACATTTAGATGGTAAGAACTCCTTAGTTTCAGTGTTTTGAAATTTAATTCTAAAATGTAGTCAACACACTTTAAAAATCTCAAAAAAAGAAAAAAAGATATGTGTAGTTCACTCAGGTTTCATGTCTTGAAAGCCTCACTAAGAATGTGATATATTTATATGTGGGGATATAATCACATATATTGAGTTTCTATATAGAGAGTTAATTAGCAGCATATAATGATGATCAAACGGCATACCTTAACAATGAATTGTAAGAATTCCATTAGGCACCGGGTTCCTCAGTTAAAATAGGAGTCAGTAAAAATGAAGGTGATTTTGGTTAGCATACATCCAAGAGACTGTTGGGCCAACTTTTTGAAATCTGATTGGAAAGCTTCTTGATAGCAAATTTCAATTTCACTGTCATGTGTCCTGTTCAGTTCAGCTTGACCTGGTGTGCCGTTTTATATCCTTTTTATGATCAATATTTGTTGATATTGTCATATGAGATTTTAAATGTCTTCAAGCTTGAAAAGCTAGAAATAGAAAAATTGAAAAAATTTTAGAAGAATATTTTTCTAGTCAGAAAATAGAAATCTGTTGCAGCTCAGGGAATTCTTGAGTAGTATGTCAAGACAGTTCTAATGTCACACAGATGTTGTAAAAATTATTTTTTTTCTTTAGCTATTAAAACCTAGTGTTAGCAAAATAAAAGTTATTTCAAATAAAATAAGCGTGTAGGAACCAGAATCTAAAATATTTCCTAGCTCAATCCAAATTACTTAAAACAATTTCTCAGTTGCCATGTGTATATCTATAACACATTTTTCTTTTATAAAAGCATCTTTTGTTTTGATAAACTGTATGATGTGCCTTGTTAAGTGCAAATTACTTTTCCTTTGTTAGGGGTCACATCTCATTATATACATGTAATTCTAAGAAAAATTTAAGACTAAAGAAAAACATTTAGTATCTATTTCTACTATTTTTATCTACCAAAACCAAATAGATATTTTGAATTTCCAAAATGAATTTTTAGTACATTTTGATTCATATCAGATTTATAAAATGTTCATATTATTATGAGTGTCACTTGGACTCTATTTTATACCAAAAATTTCAGAGAAAGCTTGCTGTTCTATGACCAGTGTTAAAATAATGTACTAGCTTTAAAAATCCTAGTGGTATGTTTGCAAAGTCTGACATGTTCTGCGTAATGTTACAATTTGAAGGGAAGCTCAGTTGTATTTAACTACATTGTTCATTAACTAGAATTTCCTAAGAGTCAAGTAAGAAAGCATTATGATATTCAGTTCTAAACAAAGAATTGTTTAAAAAAACAAAAGTTTTCTTATATTAAAACACAGAATTTCTAAAGTATTTTATCAGAGTAGTAAATTGGTGGTATGTACTTATCTACAGCTTTAATACCTAATACAATAACAGCCTTTTATCAATATATGGCTAATTGCAGATATAAAGTATATACTGGTAGTTCATCTCTCATAAAACCGCCTTTAGCTTTAATTCAATCCATTGATTCCTATTCCAGTTAAAGCCGAAGAACTTAATATGTCTTTTAATCCTTTTATTGTAAGCTAGGATAAAATTAATTTTACCCCAGAACTGCACAAAGCCAATTAACATGATCTTTAGAGTTATTTAGTAAAGTGCTTCAAATTGTTACATTTATCTTGACCTCTCAGTTGCACCCTCCGACTGCTTTTTAAATGAAGCAATCAATATCTCACAGCCCTTTTAATAGCTTAAACTTCTCAAATATTTTACCTGTGCTCCAGTTAAGCTGTAAGCAACATGTTTATTCTTGTTCCTGTAAATCTGGAGTCAATTATGCGAAATCCAAAGACAGTTGTGTCCTTTTGAGAAACCCTATGAATGAGATGGTTGTTTTAAAGAAATCAAGCCCTCATGTTGTGTTAAGAGTAGCCCAGTCATCAGGAAGCATCACACAGAATGTATTTTCTGTTTGCAACTTCTATATAAGACATTTATGTCCCTCACCATCCAGTTCCTTCTATTTTCTGCACAGGCTAGTTGAAGGTATTAATTTTCTTACTGTGATAGGGTGATCAACCGTCCTGTCAAGAAAATGGATCTCTATGTCACCCTTTAGCATGATTAAATGGAGCCATGTCTCTGTGGAAAAAAAATACCAGATTTCATGAAACTGTGGGAAGACTTACATTTAAAGAATTATTTTACTTTGAACATCTCCAGATCTCCCCTTTGATCGACAGTTTCATTTATAGGAAAACATTGCAGCTAATTAACAGATTATTTCTTTTTAACAGAAAATGTATCCAGACCAATAAAGGAAGAACATTAACAAATCAGGGAAGCTAAAGGCGGGTTTGCCGTTATTTTTGGCTCAGCACCAGGGATGCATCTGGCCCCTTATGCCTTCACTCAGCATCTCTCTCAGTGGTTCTTCTGTTTCCTTTTCCGTGTTCACAAAGAGCTATCTCTTTACATTTGAGTGATTATAGGAATTAAGTACTGAATGTTAGCACCAGTAGACTTGATCACTGTTTCGACAGTGTTATTATGAGCCCAAGCACATGCCAAACTTCAAATTACACCAAGTAATGTAATTAGGATTTCATATTTTGCCACTTAGCAGAAGGCACCTGTTACAATTCTTACTGTTAGCTTAGGAATAAAATGTATAAATGGCTGACAGAAAGTACCGAATTAAACTAGTGTAAAGTCTTAATTCCTTCCTCAGGAGTGGGAGTTAAGACAAGATTGAGGTAATTAAACAGAAGGAACAGAGAGAAGGTGGGGGCCAGCGTGAGAGTAGAACTCTTCCAATGCCCCTTGTTTAATTTTCTACTGGAAGCTGACCATGTGTGCTGTGCCCCTCCCCCTCCAGCCAGGCGTTGCAGAGGCTGAGCGGCTGGGGTCAATGCCTTGCCTATTGATCAGTATCCCTGCAGTCCCTTGCTCTAGCAGCTGCTTCATCGGCTTCTTTCAGGGCCTGCTTCAGTACATTAGAATAGAAATCCATAACCAGAGCTGTGCTCATCCAAGCAGGGGAAGAAACTAAATTAAATGGTATAAAACAATCTTGGATCAGGAGTTTGTGCCAATTCATCTTGATCTAAGATGTCACACCGGGCTCTCTGTCTGAGCACCTGGGCTAGAGGCAGCCATAGTGAAAATAGATGGAGCTGCGATCATTCATTTGTCAGCTAAGGAGCAAGGCAGCAGTTAGCAATTCCCTTCTGCAGAGGTCAGCTGACAGAACAATCAGTGCAACTGCAGAAGAGAGCTTTCCTTTGAACTATTGTTGTGGAGCGCGCTCCTGCTGAGCCGTGGGGGAGGGGCGCGGTTGCTTCCCATTTCCAGACCTCGGTGTAAGGAGTCAGGCACACAGTGCCACCGAAGATGACTGTAGCTGCAGTCGCTGTAGGCTCTAACTCCCCGTGTCTGTTAAGTACACAAAGAAGGTTGGGTTTCAGTGGATGCACAGAGATCTAGGTTATCAAAGTGGTAAATATGACTGTCTGGAAATAAGGTCCTTTTAAGCAAAGGAAGTAACTATTGATGCTTCTTCTCTAGTGTCCTGAAGCTTTTAAATTCTTTCCTCCTACTTTATTAATTGTTAATATTTTAATAAATATTTCTTTTGTCTTTATAAACAAAATTTTGTGAAGTGGGGAAATGTGTAATATAGATTGGAAATTTTTCTTAGTATAAAATATTTTTAAACATCCAAGACTAGAGTTTTACAGGAGACGTAAGAAATGAGATGTGATTTGTTTTTCATGGCCTTAGAAATTACAAAGTCATTTTGTAACATCAGGGGAGCTTCATGATAAAGCAGCCTACATGTGATCTGAAATGAACACATTTGATTGTGCATGGTATTAAAACCTGAAATAACTAGAATTTATAGGGAATTAGTATATTTTAAGGAATAAAGATTTGGCTTTCTGTACTGGACTTGAGAACTATTGACAAGGTGTTTCCATTTGTGTGAATCAGTGACATATTCTTGTCCTACCCTGGCGTCCCAGTATCATTTCCTGAAAATATTCTTTCTGAAGTGCATGATCTGGAATGTTCTAAACACATATACTTTCTGTGTATGTACAAATGGTATTTTTTAAATTTGAATTCCTATATTTTTGTTCTTAGGTTGCTTATCAAGTGTCCCACAAATGAAAAAAATTTCCACATCCTATGAAGAAAGAAGGAAGCAGGCCACTGCCATTGTTCTCCTGGGAGTGATAGGAGCAGAGTTTGGAGCTGAAATTGAACCCCCAAAACTGCTGACCAGACCTCGAAGCTCTAGTCAAATTCCTGAAGGATTTGGTTTGACAAGTGGAGGTTCCAACTACTCACTGGCCAGACATACTTGTAAGTTCTCAGATTTCTGATGCTGATCTACTTGATTTTTAAGACATCATCTTTGTCAACAGAATATCAGAATATTGATATTTTCAGTTCTTCTCTAAAGAACACATTCCTAAGATTTGTGTTCTTGAATTTTTGATGAAGATTCTTCTCCAAAACGTTTAAAAGTGTACATATACATGCATGTGCACACTTGTACTCATACAGACACACAGACATACACAGACACACAGACACACAGACACACACACACATGCTGCAGCATGCATTTCAAAAGCAATAGTTAAGATAGAGATTTTTTTTTTTTTTTTTTTTTTTGTAGCCAAATTTGAGTGACCATGGCCCAGAGAATGCAAAGCTCTTGGTCCCTGTGTTCTCTTATGGACGTGGTTTCATGAAGTTTTATAGTAACAGAAAGAGGAAAGGCATAAAGTTAATTTAAAAATACATCGGTATCCACATCAGCAATGCAGTTGCTATCTGATGATACTCTTTTGAGTTGATGAACGCTAGTGGTCTGCTAATTTAATAGATCCGAAAGTTCTGGCATGGGGGTGGATAAGGAATGGCTCTTTAGAGAGCTAAAGCTTGCACAGAGTAAGAGGATGAAGCCTCCGGGTCTGCAGCATCCTAGCCTTTAGATGCTAGTACACTTCTAATCAGCCGGTCAGTGTTGTCAGACACGGCACTTTTTCTAGGCATCCTCACTCACAAAAGCTAATTTCAATTAAAAATTTGAAAAACAATTTCTGGAAAACCATGTCACTGGCATTGGATCGGATTCGCAAAGTTGGACCAGCAATGGATCATAGAAAATAGAACTAGCATGAATAGCCTCTGTAGTCTAAAACGTCCCAGTAACAGTTTTACATTGATACAGATATTAGAACTATTCTCCCGGGTCATGTGTTTCTGGGAGTGCTGTGTGTGGAACAATGGGTGTGAGGTGTTTTGTAACGAGGGTTGTTGGCATTGAAATTCCTTCGGGTAGGACAAGTGTCTTCTCACCATTTCACAGAAGCATTTCTAATGAGTTGGGACATTTTTTTATTTATTTTATTGTTTGAGACATGGTCTTACTATGTAACCCTGGCTGGCCTGGAACCCACAATGATCTGCCTGCTTCCTCCTTTGGAGGGCTGGGACTAAAAGTGTATATGCACAGTCCCTGCTGAATTGTGACATCATTTAAGGGCAAGGTATGATTCTGCTGACTGATATCAGGAGATGTTCTATTAAAAAGATTTACTTTTTAATGTCAGTTTTTATTTAAATTATGTATATGTGTCATGGGTAGGGCTAGTTGTTAATTAATTAATTTATGGATTAATTTATACCTTATTTTCCGGATTTGTAGAGTACTTCTAATGTCACTTTTCAACCCATGGCTTGTCTAGACAAAAGTTTGGAATTCTTGAATGTACGTCCATAAGTCTTATCTTAAATGTAATGAATTCATTTGCAAACTAGAACTAGAAAAAGAGGAAAGGGTTAAGAGAAAAGGAAAAGTTGTGGCAGAATAGAAATGGAGATTTCTTTTTCCAAAGAAGTTTTAGAGATATAATAAGGAATTTTAAAGGATGTTTATATTAATCAGGGTTCTTTACAGGACAAGAACCGAAAGAAACAAAGAAAGAATATACACTATATGTGAAAACGTATATTAAAGAGAAATTTATTAGAGTGGCTTATAGGCTGCAGTCTGGCTATCCCAGTACCTGCCTTTCTGGCGCCTGTAAAGGCTGCTCAGAGGGGTGTGGTACTGCAGTTTTCCACTCTGACCAGTAAGCCAGGCCCTAGTCTTCTCTTCATTCAGCTGAGCCCTGTGGATGCTGGAGAGAGGATTGTCTGCCAGAGCTTACTTAGAAACCGCTGGACTACATGTCTGGAGCCGTTCATGTGCATGAGTTCACTCTTTTCCGCTGTCACTGTAACCTGTGGTGCTTTGCCTGCTTGCTTGTTTTGTGGAGCTTGTTCTTGGCAGAGATGCTGGACTCAACCAGCCAGCATCACTATTTTACTTATCTTTCCGCAAAGTTTCAAAAGGTTTATGTGTAGAGTCACTGAATTCCTTGCTCTTCATAACATGTATATCAGGATAATCAGATACATTTTTCTTGATAAGTTCTTTTAATAGATAAGTTCTTTGAATAGTTCATACCATGAATTTTTAATGCTCTACATGAATCTAGGTGAGCCTTCAGTAACTGGATATATCAACAAAGTGGAAAGTCTATTCCAGATACTTTAAAAAGATCATCTGTATACTTCTGTTTCTCTAGTAATACCAATGGTATTAGTCAGGCTTCTAGCAATGGTTCTCAACCTGTGGGTTATGACCTTTTTGGAGGTCATATATCAGCTATCCTGCATATAAGATATTTACATTAAGATTACAGTTATGAAGTAGAACAAAATAATTTTATAGTTGGGGGGGGGGTGTTACCATAACATGAGGAACTGCATTAAAGGATCTCAGCATTAGGAAAACTGAGACCCACTGACCTAGGGGAGCAGAAGTGACAGAAGGAAGTATAACACACACACACACACACACACACACACACACACACACACACACACACACGGAGGGAGCAGGGGAGGGAGAGAGAAAAAGAAGTGAGAGAGACAGAGAGAGGGACAGAGAGAGAGACAGAGAAACAGAATTTATTAGAGAGGCCAAACGATGGCTGTCTCTAGTGAAAGACCAAGAATCCAGTAGTTGTTTATGAGGCTGCTCATCTCAGTAGGTCTTCATTCTTGGTCTGAATCCTGAAGAAGTTAGTTGTTCACTGCTGGTGAAACAGTGCCCAAGCAGCCAAAGAGACAAGTTTGCCAGTGATAGTGAGGACAAGTGGGCAAAAAGCAAAAGCTTCCTTCTTCCATGGGCTGCCACCAAAAGGTACGGCTCTGCTGTGAGGTGGGTCTTCTAACCTCACATGAGCCAAAAAATTGAAACAAACAAACAAATAAACAAAAAACCAATAGCCAAATGAACCCAACTATTCAGGTTTTAGTTGATTCTAAATGTAGTCAAGTTGACAGTCAAGACTAGCCATTACAGTGTTCCTACTGAAGTCTTATTTTGCTGAAAAGTGGGGAGTGGACCTACATGTGAAATGATCTCAGTATGTGTCTCTGGCCTGAAGGGAAACACGGACTGAATTTTGCTGTATTAGAGGTTTTTGTCCATCCGTCACCATCCCAGGGATGGCAAATAAAAGGTACCAGACATTTTAACAATTTGAAGGTTTTAGATCCGGTGTACTTTTTGAGAACTTTGGTTATTGGACTGGATATAAAAAGATCTAGATTCTGCTTCTTTAGCATATTATAATTATGATGAAATGTGTTGATTGTTAGAAAATGATTCATTTTCAGAGATTTTGAGAAAGAAGTCCTATGTCAAATTATGTTATACAGTACTTCCTTCACCTGGTTCAAAAATGCTTTTCCTATTTTTTTAAAATTAGGTTTACATTATATTTTTTAATAGTCATGAAATATTTTGCATGTATGTACACTTATTTTCATGTGAGTTCACATGTATGTGGATCCCTGTACATGTGTGAATATACATATGAAACCAGAGGATACTGTTGGCTATAATTTTCAGGGTCCATCTGACTCTTTACAACTTTTTAGTCAAGGCTTTTACTGGCCTGGCACTCAGTAGGTCGGCTGGGCTGGTGCCAGTGACCCCACAGCTGCTTATCTGTGCCTCCTCAGAACTGGTAGAAGCATGTATCTCCACGCCTGGCTTCTCAAAATGCAGGGTCTGGGGATTTCACCAGGTCCTTAGGCTTGCAATGCAAGCACTTCACAAACTGATCTATCTTCCCAAGTCAGATATAAAATATTTTAAGGGCAGTCGTAGATTTGCTCTTCACTTCCATAGCATGACCCTTTATTTTATTGAAAGAGCTCGTGATCTTTGGTGATGGACTTGCCTACAATAACAAGTGGTTTTCAGTTTAAAATAGGAATCTCTTGATAAAATTAAGTCTTGCTCTGCTGTTTGGAAATAGAAGTTTAACTGCCTGGTATCTCGCTTAGCTCCTTTCAGTCACTCATTCATAATATTAATTGTCCATATTGCTGTCTTCCTCTCATATCTGTTGCTGTTTTGTTCTGTCAGTTAGAATGCATCATTACCATTAATAGTTATTCTATTTGGTCTCTGTACTGGCTGGTGTTGTGTCAACGTGACACAAACTGGAGTTATCACTGAGAAAGGAGCCTCAGTTGAGGAAATGACTCCATGAGATCCAGCTGTAAGGCATTTTCTCAACTAGTGATCAAGGAGGAGGGTCCAGCCCATTGTGGGTGGGGCCATCCCTGGGCTAGTAGACCTGGGTTCTATAAGAAAGCAGGCTGAGCAAGCCAGGGGAAGCAAGCCAGTAAGTGACATCCCTCCATGGCCTCTGCATCAGCTCCTGCTTCCTGACCTGCTTGGGTTCCAGTCCTGACTTCCTCTGGTGATGAACAGCAGTGTGAACAGTGTAAGCTGAATAAACCCTTTCCTCCCCAACTTGCTTCTTGGTCATGATGTTTGTGCAGGAATAGAAACCCTGACTAAGACAGTCTCTTATTGAATGAGTAATAATGATCATTTTGAGATAAGGCCATTAACATGCAATATTTGATGAACTTTAATTGCTAATTATATTAATTACTTTTTTGTTGCTGTAATAAAACACCATAACCAACACAACTTGCTTTACTTTGGCTTAGCTCTCCAGGGCTTGGAGAGGCAGGGACAGCATGCTGGCAGAGCAAGAAGTGAAAACCCCCATCTTGAACTTACACATGATGTATTTATTGAAATAACATGGAAGAAAAGCTATAAAGTTAATTTTTAAAGCTCTGAAATTAATGAGAGGCCTAGATCAGGTTACACTGTTTCCGTGTGTCCTTGAGTATCTAGTTCCTTTTTGGTTGCAGTATGCTCTGTAAAAAAGTGAGGGGACCTGTTTTTACTAGATCATCTCCTTTTGCCCAATGAGTCTGCTTCCAGACACCAAGCATATCAGAAAGTTTACCTCCATTTCCTACTCTACTCTGTGAGGGTGGACTCCCTCTTGTTTTATACTGAGTTGAGTGGAGGAGATGATGGTGGTGGTGGTGGTGATGATGATGATGATGGTGATGATGATGATGATGATGATGATGATGCTTCCCTTTTTTAAATACACAGATAAGAAACTCTATTGTTTTAGAGTATCATTTATGGTATCACCTATGGATCTTTTGTTTCCTTTGTCTTTTGGTCTTTTCTGCTCATTTTGTAATTATAGAATTATGCTGGCACATCTGTAGTAAATCTGCTTTGATCTTTCATTGGACCCTTTACTTTAGGCAGGTGTTATAAGTCATCTCTCTAGGCAGCAGGCTCCAAAGCTGATTTGTGTCTAGGACTGTTCTTGAGATCAATAGCTTCAAGGGAAGGAAAGGAGGAGAATTGGCCAGGGGAGATATTGAGCTGAGTTTCCGTTGCGAAGAAAGCCTTTGCTGATCTTAGGGAGCCCTGAGACTGATTGACCCCTTCGGCTTTCCTCCACTGGACACAGGCCTTAACTTTAGTAACTTATGTCACTTAGCCATTGAGTTGGAGATGCCCTAAGAAGAGGCTGTGACAGCAAGCGGAACCTGCAGAGGGACTCAACTAAGACATGCGAACTGCTAACTTTTTGTGGGAGTCAGTCCTCAGTCTGAGGAGTAGGGACAGACAGACGGCTTTCCCCGACTCTCCTGCAGTATATGATGGTCTTGCATGTGCTCTAGTTTCCGTCTTTATCAGGACAAATGATTAGAGGAAGGGGCCTTTTAATTCCAATCTATACATATTTCTTATTACACTTAAGGGTAAATACTTTCTCTCACCTGACACAGTATGAAGCACACTCATGATGGGTTATGAGTGACTGTTTTCTCTCTGCAAGGTGTCTTGTTCCACACTGCAAATGTGCTATTTAATCTATTATTCCTGGGTATAGTGCATGGGTATAGGGCCAGCTACTGAAGCAAGGGCAGCCTATCAAGGGCACCTCCCTAAAGAAAGCTGACTTTTCCTCCCCATACAGCCATCAGTTGCCCAAAACTCCTAAGCTGGGGATGGGACTTTGTGAGCACCTCCTTAACTCATGTTGGGTTACACTGATTTTCTTTTATATAGGTCTTGAAAACGCAGCTACTGTGAATTCACGTGTGCAATGGCATGTGGTCTACAGATCATACTGTCTCACAGCTGTCCTCTTCTTAGTCAGAGTCATTCTGACCCTTTTCTTCTGATTCCTGAACCTTCCAAGGAGGGGTGAGATATAGATATTGACATGGATATAGGTAAAGGTATACTATAGGTATAGTATAGGTATAGGTATGGTATAGATATAGGTATAGTATAGGTATGATATAGGTATGGTATAGGTATAGTATAGGTATGGTGTAGGTATGGTATAGGTATGGTATAGGTATAGATAGAGATAGTTCTCCCATTAGTGTTGAGCACTGAACAGTCTCTTAATCTCTGCATGTTGACCAGCTATGTGTCTCTTTACCAACCAACCATCATCTACTGCAAAAAGAAGGTTCTTTTATGAGGGTTGATTTACACCCTAACATATGGGTATAAGCCAAACTTGTAGGAAACAGTTTAATATTCAATCCATTTAACAACAACAAAGAAAAATAGTACTGGTTCTGTCTTGTGGAGTAGGCCTGAAATCCACCAAGAAACTAGTTTCTTACCACAGTGTCTTTATGCTGCTACTGTACTAAGAGGCACATTTTCCCGGGCCAGTTCTATCACCGCTGGGTGATACTGTTGACTTTTCTTCCCCAGTAGCATGCCTAGCACCTTCCAGGCCTGTGGAAGCTAGGTGGTAGGGATGACACTTTCACATTAATGCCTGTAGTTTGTGATTCAAATTCATGTCCTCTGTAATAGAGTCCTACCATCAATTATGGAAGCATAATCTAGAAAAGTGTCAATATCCTGTTTGAGGTGGGATGCAGGACACCACTGGGCAACAACTAGATGAGAATTAAGCCACACTTGGCACTGAGTTTGCTTGATAGCATATAACATCTGAGAGAGGAACTCCTTCTTCCTAGCCATAGGGTAACTCAAAGTTAATCTTTTAACTCTAACATGCCAAACATGGGCTAGACATCTGTGTCCAACCTGGAATAACATGTAGTTTATCCACTGTTGCACAGTTATGAATAAGCAAACTTAGCTGTGCTGGTACAAAAGCTGAGGGTGTTCTGTGAGTACCACACTGACTGCAGATGCCAATATCTTGCGTCTCTCATGTAGGAACGAGCAGGTACTTACTGACAGGATGCAAAAGCACACAGAATCTATATGCATCTCCGTACTTTCAAAATGGCTTTCAACTTTGCTGTGAAAACTTAGATTGAGGAAAGCATTTTATTTTAAGTCAGTCATTACAGATATTGTAATGACAAGCTCTCCAACTGGCCATGGTATATGATCTCTAGTCAGTGCATGGAAAGAGGCCATAAATGATGTGCACTTTTGCTTTTGTCTTAGGAAAAGACTACCTAGATTCCATTCCATTTTCAAAAGAAAGTCATCAAAATAATAATGGATAAGAACTAGTGTAAACTTTTGTCAGTTTTTTATTATCTTGTAGTATTTGAGGTTACACTATAAATCCTCCTCCACTTTCTTCCTTTAATCCCTACCATATCACCACCCTGGCTCTCTTTCAAATTCATGACCTGCTTTTTCATTAATTGTTGCTACATTTATATGTATATACATATATTCCTAAACAGAACCTGTTCAATCTCTGTACTATTACTTGTTTGGATAATCAATTGGTGTGCTCATCCCTGGGGAAAACTATTTCTCCTGCTCTCAGCATTCCCTTAGTTGCCTATAGTTTGTTGTATAGGGTTGAGTCCTTCCTGGCTTTCTCCAGTCCACATTAGCATGTCTTTTGACTTTGACCTTGTTAAGCTTGTGTTTAGGTAGTCCTGTTAGAGAGACTTAATGGTTGTAGCTTCTGACATTACTAGGAGACTCAGTGTTACCACAAATGTCCTATTCTTCTGGCACTTACAGTCTTTCTATCCCCTCTTCTACAATGACCCCTGAGTCTTAGGTTCAGGGGTTGTATTAGACATATCCTTTAGGACTGTTGTTCTCCAGTCTTGCATTTTGGCTGATTGTGGTTTTCTGTAATGGTCTCTGACAGTTGCAAAGAGAAGATATTGTTGTTTTGAGGGGTTATGACTGCACTCATCTATGTCTCTAAAGACAAGTATTTAGACTGTAGTTAGGGATTATACTTGTTTAGTAAAGGGGTGGTTGTATGTTCTCTTCCAAGATCCCTGACTACACCAGCCCCAGTACCAGGAATGTTTTCCCTCTGTGGAGCTGGTCTTATGTCTACTGCAAAACTATGGGTTGCCACCAGGGCATTGTGCCACTACTGCACCCTTAGTTGTCACTCCATGCTGGTCTTTTTTGTGGTTCATAAGTATCATAGCTGGGGAGGACTGTTGGTTGCTTTACTCCTTTAAAATCTATAATAGATGTTTCTGCTATGATGAAAGTCAGTCCCCAGAAAAGAGGATTTGAGGTTAGTTTCTGCTCAGGGGCCTCTAGGTCCTGTGCCTGAAATGCAGTGTCTTCAGTAACAGGAACTTATCTTCACCTCTAGGGGGCAACCAAGTAAAATAGCAAGAGCCTGTAATGTTTTGGTAGTGTTTTGGAAACCTTGACCAACAACTCAAAGAGAGATTCTTATGTCGCCCTGGTGCTGGGGTTTTGTTAGATGGTCTTGACTCTAAAGGGAGGGAGGATTGTAAGCCTAAATGAGAGGACTTCCTTTAAACTATTTATTGATTCTTTATAGACAGATTTGCCTGTACTATTTGGTCTGATTGGGTTGGTAGCTATTAGTGTGAGTTCTTCTGACCCCTTCAAACATGTTGTCCTCTCTCTGTGTTTATCTTCCTCTCCCCTTCTAATTAAAGCCTTCCTACATTTCACATTTTCTCTATCAAATAACTTGTACCCTGTTGTTCTCTATAGTATGGTCTCCTACACTAGTTTTTGTGTGTGGTGGTCTCAATGGCAGTCATTGTGTTGTTAATTTTTGGTGGTCTTGTTAGTGTTCTCAGTGGTATTCATGGTTTAGTAATTATGGCGTTGTTTTGATTTGAGAGAATCTTAGTTATGCTAATTTCCTCTCTTCAGTACAAAGATTGCTCCCTTTATTTAGTTTTGCTTGTTGGCTAGACAGTCTTCAGGCTGTTTATGTCTATACCATGGAAATTCTTTCTTTGTGCTTTGTGGTGGTTTGGATAAGTATGGCCCCCATAGGCTCATATATTTGAGATTAGGATGTTTAGGAGATGCTGCCTTATTGGAATAAGCATGGCTATGGTGGTTTGAATATGCTTGGCTCATGGAAACTGGCATTATTAGGAGGTGTGGTCTTGTAATAGGTGTGGCATTGTTGCAGAAAGTGTGTCACTGTGTAGGTGGGATTTGAGTTCTCCTAGTGCTCAAGTTCCACCCAGTACAGAAGAGACAGTCTCTTCTCGGCTGCCCTCAGATAAGGATGTAGAACTCTCAGTTCCTTCTCCAGCATCCTGTCTGCCTGGACTCTGCCATGCTCCCTGATATGATGAGATGAACCTCTGACACTGTAAGCCAACTCCAGTTAAAAGGTGTCCATAGTGAAACCCTAAGACAATGACCTTGTTGGAGGAAACAGGTTACTAGGGATGGACTTTGAAGTGTCAAGAGCCCATATCAGCCCCACCTCCCACCTAGGGATCAGGACACAGCCCTCAGCTACTGCTTTAGCACCAGCCTGCATGCTGCCATATCCTTTACATGATGACGGTAGACTAAGGCTCAGAAACTGTAAGCAGGCCCCTAATGTAAATGCTTTATTCCATAATATTTCTTGGTTATGGTATCTCCTCAGAGCAATAGAAAGTGATTAAAACACTTTCAAGTGTAGCAGATAGTTTTGTAGGTATAGTCTATGTTGACCATCATAGTCTTTTAGGATTTGAATGCATTGCTCCTGGATTTTTTTGGCTTTCAAAGTTTTGTTAGAGAAATCAGCTGTTTTTCAGATGGGTTCCCTTTATATATAACAGGTGGTGGTTATTGCTTTTCTTGTTCATACCTGGTGTTTCAACTATGATACATTGTGAAGATTTTCATTCCTCGTCTTGTTTGGTTTCTGTGTGATATATCTGTATGTATGGATATGTCTTTCCTTGGGTTCTGGAAGCATTCTTTTATAAACTTATGGACGATCTTGTCTATGCCATTGACTTAGGGTTTTCTCTCTCTTCTATGCATGTAATTGGAAGGTTTTGTCTTTTCATGGCATCCTACATTTTCTGTACTTTCAGTTTTTTTTATTTTACCATTTTTATATTCTTTATTTTATCTAGCTCATGTACTTTAACTTCTAGACCTAATATTTATCTTGTGCCCAGTTCATTCTCCTTGTAGGGCTTTCCTTTGTTTGCCAGTCGAATTGTTAGGCTTTGTCATTCCCTCTTCATTTCATGGTAAGCTCTCTCCAGTGTTTCTAGCTCTGTACTAGATGTTGTTTTCAAGTCCTGGTTACTCCACCATTCCCATCAGCTTTGTGTTTTCTTAGGCATCACTCGGTTGCTTATTTTCCTTGAATGTCTGTCCCTTTTGTTGAGCTGTTTCTTTGAGTTTTCTTTGAATGTTTTGAATTCTTTGTTGACATTTATGATTGTTCTTTTAAATCCTGTGTCCTGAAGTTTATGTGGGTAATTTTCATTGGCTGGCATTTCTACATGACTGGTATATTTTGAAGGGGAGACACTTGCATGATATTTCATATGGTTAGTATTTCTGTGATAGGAGTTGATCGAAGAAAGAATATGGTGGAGGGAGGGCCTAGAATGTACAAATTAGGTGGAATGAAGTTAGGCAGACGTAAGGGCTTGGGCTGCTGTGCAGACTATGCATCCTGATTAAAGCTTGGCGTATGGGGGTAGATCTGGCCTGGTGGAGACAGGCAGTTGTGAGCAGGCAGGGGTGGTCCTTGTGAGAGCCTAGAGACTGTGAAGCAGGCAGAGATGGCCACAGTAGGCTGCAGGACTGGATGTGGACATGAGCTGCAACTGTTGAATTGGAGAGGATTTGTAGAGTGGAAAGTCATGCAGACACACTTACCTAGACCCTGGAGAAGGATTTGCAAGATCTGTCTTGCTGTAGAGGTGAAATAATTGTTTTTCAACAAGGGATAGAGCCATATCCTTCTTGATGAGCTATAGTACCACCAAATGAGAGAGCATCAGTTAGATGCTACCAAAGGAATGTTTTAGCTTTATGAGTCTACATTCAGAGTTTTATAGTGCTGTGGTGATGGATATGTTTAATTGTGTTTGCTTCTAGTATCCTTTGTGAAAGGAACCCTCCAGATACTTCCCATGCTTTCTAATCCTGAAGAGTATATTAAATGAATATATTAATATAGATCGAGATTGATTTTATAATGAATCTCTTTCCTAAATTTTATTACATATTTAAATGAGAATAAAAGCTAAGCCACATCTCAAATAAATCCCTTACTTGTGTGTGGGGATTGGGGTCTGGGGATTACACAAGCATTCTAGCACTGCTCTGCATGCAACCCTCAATCTCAAATACTTATCAGCAAGAGTAGGACAACATCATTGAATTACAGTTCCAAAAAAGTAAAAATAGAAAAAGAAAGAAAAGAAAAACTAGTGATATTTGTAACTTATAGAATTTACAATAGTGACACACACACAAACACACACACACCAAAACAAAAACCCCAAAAAACAGATGGCAGTTCCTAAGGATAGACCTTGTTAAAAGGATGGTTATTTTCACTCTTCAGTCATTAACCATGAGCCTCATAGAGATAACTGTGGCCATAGAGATCTCATATTTATTGTTTCCTTTGACTCTGGGTCTTAATGCACTCTGAAATTTGTTCTTTCTTTTCCTTAATGTATTCCATGCTTCTTACCAGCTCTTCTCTTCTGCAATCTCACCATGACCACCTCCCTCCCTCCTGTCTCTACTTTTGGATGCTGCTGAATGTAGGTGATGAGCCCCAGGCTGGCACTGCTCTCATGTCACAACTAGGGGACTGTAACAGTGAGGTATTGGAGCCTTCTATCGAGCTCCTGTTCACAGAGTCAGGAGTGAGACTGGTGTCTGTTACTTTCCTTTTGGTATTCTGTACATAGGTTCTCATGATATAATACAAACTTGTCTCAGATTTTCTATATATAGTCTACTTGTGCCAAGCTTCTGAGTTTGGAATTACAGCAGTATACTGCACATCTGGCTATCTTTGCTAGTTTAAAATTTTTCACAGCTAAATTTGCTGTATACCTAGAGTAGAAAACATGATAGAATATGGAATCTTATTTTTTTTAATTTAGGAATAGGTTTTATTTTATTAGTTTATAACCAACAGGATAATAAATTATATGTACATATATTTAATGAATATATTCATTATATATAATTTATATAATAATGTAATGAATATATGAATACATATATATTTTAATATATGTTTGAATATATAATATATATGTATAAATGAAAAATTTATATTTAATAAAAAATGCTATGAAAATGAAAGAAAGCAAGGAAGGGTATATGTAGGATTTAGAGGGAGGAAAGGGAAGGAGGAAATGACATAAGCACATTATACTGTCCATAATAAAGGAAATAATCCTGGTACCCACAGGGGCCATCCCTTCTCAGAAAAAAATGGGGAAGGAGGGAATGTAAAGGTGGGACTGGAAAGAAAGGAGAAAGGGGGCTGTGATTGAGATGTATGTGAATGAATATGTACATTTAAATAAAAAAGAAAATTAGGATGAAATGAATGCAACAGATTATAACCAAAATTTTCTCAGAGATAGTATGTAACTCTAAAGGTTTGAAAGCTGGGACAAGCAGTATTTTTCTCTCTTCATTTGGTTACCTATTCCTATGAAATTTTAATACCTTTTATTCATACATGTCTCAATACTAACCAAGTGCTTCTCATCTTTTAAAATCGATATTAAAGAATATCAAAGGTATAAGTAACATATATTTTAGTAAATCACACCTACGAACTTAGCAAAATTGAACATTAAATGAATATGGCAACTCATTTTTGCTTTAAATAGTCTTATGTTTTCTGTATTATTATTATTATTATTATTGGATAGTCTCTGTATTTACATTTTAAATGTTATTTCCCCCCTATTTCCACTTCCCATCCCTTTGCTATCATGAAAGTGCTCCCTTTCACAACCACCCTTTTTCACCTCAGTGCCTTGGCATTCTCCTATACTAGGAAAACTAGCCTTCACTGGACCAAAGGACTCTCCTCCCATTGATGCCAAACAATGCTACATATGCAACTGAAGCCATGGGTCTCTCCATGTGTACTTATTGATTGGTGGTTTAGTCCCTGGGAGCTGTAGTGGTTTTGGTTGGTTGATAATATTGTTCTTCCCATGGGGTTGAAAACGCTTTCAGCTACTTTAGTCCTTTATCTTCTTCATTGGGGTCCCCGTTATCAGTACAATGGTTAGCTGCAAGCATCTTCATCTGTATCAGTATGACTCTGGCCAAGCCTCTGAGGAGGATCCATATCAGGCTCCTGCCAGTAAACACTTCTTGGCATCATCAATAGTGCATGGGTTTTGTGTATGCATATGGGGTGGATCCCCAGGTGAGGCAGTCTCTGAATAATCTTTTCTCTAATCCCTGCTCCTCTATTTGTCCCTGTATTTCCTCCCGTGGATATTTTGTTCTCCATTCTAAGAAGAACTGAGGCATCTTTTTGAGCTTCAAAGGTCCGTGGATTGCTTCCTGGTTATTCTGAGCTTTCTGGGCTAGTATCTGCTTATCTGTGAGTGCATATCATGTGTATTCTTTTCTGACTGTATTACCTCACACAAGATATTTTCTAGTTCCATCCATTTGCCTAAGAATTTCATGAAGTCATTGTTTTTTAATAGCAGAGTAGTACTCCATTGTGTAAATGTACCACAATTTCTGTATTCATTCCTTTTTTGAAGAACATCTGGGTTGTTTCCAGCTTCTGGGTATTATAAATAAGGCTGCTATGAACATGGTGGAGCATGTGTTCTTGTTCTATGTTGGAGATCCTTTGGATATATGCCCAGGACTGGTATAGCTGGGTCCTGTAGTACTATGTCAAATTTTGTGAGGAACCAACAGACTGATTTCTAGAGTGGTTGTACCAGCTTCCAATCCCACCAACAGTGTAAAAGTATTCCCCTTTCACCACTTCCTTGCCAGCATCTGCTGTTACCTGAGTTTTTGATCTTGGCCATTCTGACTGGTGTGAGGTAGAATCTCAGGGTTGTTTTGATTTGCATTTCCCTGATGACTAGGAATGTTGAACATTTCTTTAGGTGCTTCTCAGTCATGTATTCCTCAGTTGAGAATTCTTTGTTTTCCTCTGTACCCCATTTTTAATAGTGTTATTTGATTCTCTGGAGTCTAACTTCTTGAGTTCTTTGTATAAATTGGATATTAGCCCTCTATCAGATGTAGGATTGGTAAAAAAATCTTTTCCCAATCTGTTGGTTGCCCTTTTGTCCTATTGACAGTATCCTTTGCCTTACAGAAGCTTTGCAATTTTATGAGGTGCCATTTATTAATTCTTGATCTTAGAGCATGAGCTATTGGTGTTCTATTCAGGAAAATTTCCCCTGTGTTCTAAGCTCTTCCCCACTTCCTGTTCTTTTAGTTTCAGTGTACCTGGTTTTATGTGAGGTCTTTGATCCACTTGGACTTGAGCTTTGTACAAAAAGATAAGAATGGATCGGTTTACATTCTTTTGCATGCTGACTGCCAGTTGAACCAGCACTATTTATTAAAATGCTGTCTTTTTCCACTGGATGGTTTTAGGTACTTTGTCAAAGATCAAGTGACCAGAGGTGTGTGTACTCATTTCTGGGTCTTCAATTTTATTCTAGTGATCTTCCTGCCTGTCTACCAATATCATGAAGTTTTTAATCACAATTGTTCTATAATAAAGCTTAAGGTCAGGGAAGGAGTTTCCCCAGGAAGTTCTTTTATTGTTGAGAATAGTTTTCACTATCTTCGTTTTTTTTTTTTTTTTTTTTTTTTTTTTTTTTTTTTTTTTTTGTTGTTGTTGTTGTTGTTGTTATTACAAATGACATCGCTCTTTCTAACTGTATGAAGAATGAATTTGGAATTTTGATGGGTATTGCATTGGATCTATAGCTTGCTTTTGGCAAGATGGACATTTTTACTATTTTGATCCTTCCAATTCATGAGCATGGGAGATCTTTCAGCCTTCTGAGATCTTCAATTTTCTTCTTCAGAGACTTGAAGTTCTTGTCATACAGATTTTTCACTTGCTTGGTTGGAGCCACAACAAGGTATTTTATATTATTTGGGACTATTGTGAAGGGTGTCAATTCCCTAATTTCTTTCTTAGCCTGTTTATCCTTTGAGTTGAGGAAGGCTACTGATTTGTTGGAGTTAATTTTATATCCAGCCACTTTGCTGAAGTTGTTTATCAGGTTTAAGAGTTCTCAGGTAGAAAATTTGGGATCACTATCATATCATCTACAAATAGTGGTATTTTCACTTCTTCCTTTCTGATTTGTATCCCTTTTGCTTCCTTTTGCTATTTGCTCTGGTTAGGACTACTAGTACTATACTGAATAGGTAGGGGGAGAGTGGGCATTTTTGTCTAGTCCCTAATTTTAGTGGGATTGCTTCAAGTTTCTCACCATTTAGTTTGATGTTGGCTACTGGTTTGCTGTATATTGATTTTACTATGTTTAGGTATGGGCCTTGAATTCCTGATCTTTCCAAGACTTTTAACATGAAGGGATGTTGAATTTTGTCAAATGATTTCTCAGCATCTAATTGGATGACTATGTGGTTTTTTTTTTCCCTTTGAGTTTGTTTATGTAGTAGATTATGTTGATGAATTTTCATATATTGAACCATCCCTGCAACACTGGGATGAAGTCTACTTGATAATGGTAAATGATCATTTTGATATGTTCTTGATTTCAGTTTGCAGGAATTTTATTGAGTATTTTTGCATCAATGTTCATCAAGGAATTTGGTCTGAAGTTCTGTTTCATTGTTGGGTCTTTGTGTGGTTTAGGCATGAGTGTAATTGTAGCTTTGAAGAATGAGTTGGTAGTGTTTCTTCTGTTTGTATTTTGTGGAATGGTTTGGAGAGTATTGGTATTAAGTCTTCTATGAAGGTCTGATAGAATACTGTACTGAACCCATCTGGTCTTGTGCTTTTTTTGCTTGGGAGGCTTTTGATAACTGCTTATAATTCCTTAGGGGTTATAAGGTTGTTTAGATGGCTTATCTGGTCCTGATTTAACTTTAGTACCTAGTATCTGTCTAGAAATTTGTCCATTTCCTCTAGATTTTTTTAGTTTTGCTGAGTATAGACTTTTATAGCAGGATCTTATGATTTCTTGAATTTCCTCAGTTTTTGTTGTTATGTCTCTCCTTTCATTTCTGATTTTGTTAATTTGGACATTCTCTGCGCCCTCTAGTTAGTCTGGCTAAAGGTTTATCAATCTTGTTATTTTTCTTAATGAACTAACTCCTAGTTTTGTTGACTATTTTATACTTCTTTTTGTTTCTAGTTGGTTGGTTTCAGTCCTGAGTTTGATTCTTTCCTGCCATCTACTCCTCTTCGGTGCGTTTGTTTCTTTTTGTTTTAGAGCTTTCATGTGTGCTGTCTAGCTACTAGTGTATGCTCTCTCCAGTTTCTTTCTGGAGCCACTCAGAGCTATGAGATTTCCTCTTAGCACTGCTTTCATTGGATCCCATAAATTTTGGTGTGTTTTGTCTTCATTTTCATTAAATTTTAAAAAGTCTTTAATTTCTCTCTTTATTTCTTCCTTTACCAAGTTATCATTGAGTAGAACATTGTTCAGCTTCCATGTCCATGTGGGTGTTTGTTGTTGTTGTTATTGAAGATTAGCCTTAGTCCATGGTGATCTGATAGGATGAATGGGAGTATTTCGATCTTCTTTTATCTGTTGAGGCCTGTTTTGTGACTGAGTATATATGGTCAATTTTGGAGAAGGTACTGTGAGGTGCTGAGAAGAAGGTATATTCTTTTGTTTTAGGATGAAATGTTTTATAGATGTCTGTTAAATCAAGTTGGTTCATAACTTCAGTTTCTGCTGTCATGATCTGTCCATTGATGAGAGTTGGGTGTTGAAGTCTCTCACTACTATTGTGTGTGGTACAATGTATGCTTTGAACTTTACTAGAGTTTCTTATATGAATGTGGGTGCTCTTGTATTTGGAGCACAGATATTCAGGATTGAGAGTTCATCTTGATAGATTTTTTTTTCTGTGATAAGTAAAAAGTGTCCTTTCTTATCTTTTTTGATAACTTTTGATTGAAAACCTATTTTATTCAATATTAGAATGGCTACTCCAGCTTGTTTCTTGGAACCATTTGCTTGGAAGTTTTTTTTTCTCAGCCTTTTACTTTGAGGTAATGTCTGTCTTTGTGGTTGAGATGAGTTTCCTGAATGCAGCAAAATGCTGGGTCTTGTTTATGCATCCAGTCTGATAGTCTGTCTTTTTACTGGGGAAATGAGCCCATTGATGTTAAGAGATATTAAGTAATAGTGATTGTTGTTTCCTGTTATTGTTTTTGTTAGAGGTAGACTTATATTTGTGTGCTTTTCTTCTTTTGGGTTTTTTGCAAGATTATTTTCTTGCTTTTCCTAGGGTGAAGTTTCTCTCCTTGTGGTGGAGCTTTTCTTCTCTTATCTTTTGTAGGGTTGGATTTGTGGACACATATTGTGTAAATTTAACTTTGTCACAGAGTATCTTGGTTTCTACATCTGTGGTGATTGAGAGTTTTGCTGGATATAGTCACCTGGGCTAGCGTTTGTGTTCTCTCAGTGTCTGTATGATGTCTGTCCAAGATCTTCTATTCCTCAAATTCTCTATTGAGACATCTGTTATAATTCTAATTGGTCTGCCTTTATATGTTTCTTGACCTTTTCCCCTTACTGCTTTTAGTATTCTTTCTTTGTTTTGAACAATTGGCTTTTTTACTATTATGTGTCAGGAAGAATTTCTTTTCTGGTTCAATCTATTTGGAATTTTCAGGGATTCTTTCTTAGAGGTGTTTATGGTCATCTCTTTCTTTAGGTTAGGAACATTTTTTTCTATGGTTTTGCTGAAGATACTTAGTGGGCCTTTTAGTTGGTAGTCTTTGCTGTCCTCTACACCTATTATCCTTAGTTTTGGTCTTCTCATTGTGTCCTGGATTTCCTGAATGTTTTGAGTTAGAAGCTTTTTGCATTTTGCATTTTCTTTGACTGTTGTTCAGTGTTTTCTATGATATCTTCTGCCCCTGAGATTCTCTCTTCTGTCTCTTGTATTCTGTTGGTAATGCTTGCATCTATGAATCCTGATCTCTTTCCCAGGCTTTCTATCTCCAGGGTTGTCTCCTTTTGTTATTTTTTTATTGTTTCTATTTCCATTTTTTAGATCTTCAATTGCTCTGCTCAATTCCTGCAGCTGTTTGGTTGTGTTTTCCAGTAGCTCTTTAAGTGATTTTTGTGTTTCCTCATTAAGGGTTTCTACTTGTTTACCTGTGTTCTCCTGTATTTCTTTAAGGGAGTTTTTCTTTCACTTCTCAAGGCCCTCCATCATCAACAATAGTCTTTTTTTTTTTTTTTTTTTTTTTTTTTTTTTTTTTTTTTTTTTGGTGTGTGTTGCGATATCCACTAGTTGCTGTGGCCAGAGAACTGGGTTCTGATGTTGCCAGGTTGTCTTGGTTTCTGTTGCTTAGGTTCTTGCACTTGTTTCTTGGGATTTTGTTATCTGTGATGCCAGTTGACCTTGTTGTCTCTCACTGGAGCTTGTCTCTTCTGTAGGCCTGTGGGCTGGTGGGCTGAAGAGGGAGATTGCTCCTGGGTAGCGGTTCTCTGTGAGTAGGCTGTGAGTGTAGATTGTTGTGGGCTGGCTTTTGCTCTGGCCGCAGATGGTCCAGAAGGGTCTGATCTTAGGCAGCACCAAGATACTTGTGCCCTGAGAGTTCCCACTGGTCTCTCCCTGGATAGTTCATGGAGAGAAAGTGGGGACTCACCTGTGGGCTCAGGACAGAGAGTGCTTCTGGGGCTCCTGGTTGTTCAGCTCTCTGCTGATTATGGGATGTTTTAAATTGAATATGGTAGTTCTTCTAATCATTAAATTATCTTAACGTGCACAGACTATACTTTTTGTTAAATTTTCAAAGAGAAGAGATAATGGAAACTAATCAGGATTAATAAAGGATATTTATACTACCCTCTGAGCTAATTAGTTAGATAATCTAGCCATTTTTATTACAATGTAATTATTCGGAAACCAGATTGCTTTGGTTGAACTCTGACCTAATCACTTAGTAGCTGCATGATTTTCAGTTCTTTCTAATTTCCTTAACTAAGAATCTGTTTTTTCAGAGTAACTGCAAGGATGAAGTAACAAGTGTGTATAAAGTATTTACAAACCATCTAAGACAAAATTCTTTTAAAACTTTAGGTGTTAGAATTGTTCCTACAAACATTTGTAAAATAAGGATAGCTCCTTTTAAAGTTCACACTGACTGAGAATATGTCTCAGTTAGTCAAGTGCTTGAGTATCGTACGTGAAGCCTTAGGTTTGATCGTCAGCACCATATAAACTATGTATGTGTCTCATTCCTGTGTGTAATCCCAGTGTTCCACAGTGAAAAAAAAGAACCACAAGTTCAGACTCATTCTTTGTTGCTTAATGAGTTCAGGGCCAGCTTCGGGTAGAAGTTGTCTCTCATATGTATATGTATGTGTATGTATATGTAGTAATCTCCTTTAAATCTCTAAGAAATTTATGAATAGATTTTATTATAAGCACATTGTATATAAGTTAGAGTTTCTATTATTCTTATAAATATTATGACTAAAGGCACTTAGGGAAGAAAAGGATTGTTTAGTTTTTATATCACAGTTCATTATTATGGGAAGTCAGAGCAAAAATTCAAGGCAGGGAGAAAAGACAGGAGCTGAAACAGATACCCCAGAGAAATGCTGCTTCCTGGTTTGCTCCCCATAATTTTCTCAGTCTGCTTTCTTACACAACCCAGGACCCCTGTCCAGGGTGGCACTATTCCCAGTGATCTGGGCCCTCCCATATCAGTTATTACTGAAGAAAATTCCCTGGAGATTTGTGTACAGAGAATGTGATACAGGCATTTTCTCCATTGAAGTTTCTCTTCTCAAACAACTTTAGCTTCTGTCAAGCTGACAAAGTATTAACTAAGAAAATTGACTCTGTCAATTTGATACACCAACATATTGCCATTAAACCATGACCTTTCCTTTCTTGTTTGTTCCCAGGATATTATATTTATATCAGTATTACTGAATGAAACAGTAAATTCAGTCTCTTTAAAATGTCCTAAATCTCTCTAAATATTCAAAACCACTTAATGTTTAGCTTCTATAGACCAAAAATAATTTATAACTTCCTAATATAAGATCCAGGGTATAGTTACAATCTGAACAAAGAAAAATCATGCTCCAACATTGTAAATTAAATCCTGTAGCTCAGTGTCCTACATGTTGGATTTACTCACTCTCTTCTGGGATCCAAAGGGCTTAAGCATCTCCACCTTTCAGACTCTGTATCCTCAACACACACAGCTTGTGTCCTAGGCTCAGACCAGCTCCACTCCACTGCTGCTCTGTTCTTGGCAGTTGCCCCAGAGTCTTGCTGTCTTTAATATGATAGAGTCTTTGAGGCTTTACCTTTACTTGACCTCTCTTCATGAACTCTAACCCTGCCATATGGTGCCAAGCCTCAGCTGCTCTCCCTGATGCCTTCAGTCTTGGAGTTTCTAGTGTAACCAAATGCATCTTCACCAGTGGCATCTCACTGTGCCAACCCTCAGCTCTTCTTTATGACCCATCTCCCAGCTATGTAGGTCTCATGCTGCTAAAACCAGTAACATGGGAGATTTCTTAGGCATTCACCATGTTTGGCTGATGGCCTGTGCAGCAACCTTGGACCCCTCTGGAGCACTGACTGCCTCCGTGTGCTGAGTGAACAAGTTAATGCTGAGTTCTTACAACTGCTCTCAGCTGTATGTAACAATTGTCTCTGTTAAGCAAAGTTCCACTTCAGAGGCACTGGACTCTTGTTAAACACGGCTGATTCTGCACCTTCAGCTGACTAGAACTTCTGACTCCTGGAGTTCTTGTTTTATACTTTAGTTTTAAAATTATGTTCGACAGAGGCCTACAGTTTCATGAAGATGTTATCAGTAGCAGTTTAGGTCTTTAATACTAATTGTAGTTGAATAGATTTTTGGTATATATGTTTAGAAGTTGGAGTTTGACATCACAGTGTTTTTGCAAAAGGAAATTTGTAGAAACAACAAAAAATTTTTTTTCAAGTATGAAAACTGAAAGTTGTACATCCTTAAAACTCAATAATAAAAATGTTTGTTATTTTCTCCTTTATACCTGTTCTATTTATGCTCATTCAATGGTGCTGCATGAATTTTTCTTGTGGGGAACATAAAAGTACATTTGTCTACCAAAGATTAGGAATGAAAAGAACAAAGAAATGATTCCAACCATGTCCAGATAGGTGAGTAAAGCAGTATTTGGGGGGAGAGGTTGTTGCTATAGCATTGAGTGGGGGGGGGGTTGATTTCAGGAGCAAAGTGACTTAGTGGCAGCTTTATCACTAGGAGGTTCTCTTCAGTGTGAATGACAATGACCCATAGGTGAGCATCACTGGGCTCCCTTATGTAGCATCCCTAGGCTGCCTTCTCCCTCTAGGAGAGAAGATTTTAATCCAGAGGAGGCAGCTGCATTAATGGATGCCCGTTTCTCTTTGTTTTTTCATTTTCTTCAGTTTGTAGGCAGTCTTCATTTCTCTTACAAACCCATGTACTACCTAGGAAGTTTTATTGGTTGCATCTTAGAAGGCAATCCAGAATTTACCTGTTTCTTTTCTATTGCATCTGACTGGTTGGTTTGCGTTTTCATTCATTGATTGTCAGCAATTCTTCTTTACTGAGATCATCACTGTAGGGTGTGTTAGCTTAGCATCCTTGATGGTGATACTTTTACTTCTCATTTGAAAGTTCAGCAATTCATCTGACCCCATCCCTGCATGACTCACTCCTTTACCTCATTTATGCCCTGGCTTACATTTTCCCTCCCCCAAGATTGTCCATACCATGTTGTTTAATTCTTTGGCCTCTTATCTTCTACATTTCATATGTAGTCCCCATCAGTCTCTGCTTTCTAAAGTCCTTACTGCTGTCAACTACAGAATATAAGTTTCCTGCTATAACAATGAAACTCTGCTTAGAAAGGAACCACTGTCTATTTTGTTGACTGAGTAGTAACTAAGTACTCATGGCAGTAGTGACTAAGTACTCATTGCAGTAGTGACTAAACACTGATGCAGTAGTGACTAAGTACTCATCAGAGTAGTGACTAAACACTGATGGCAGTAGTGACTAAGTACTCATCAGAGTAGTGACTAAACACTGATGGCAGTAGTGACTAAGTGAGCTTTACAGTGTTTTTCATTATAATCTAAACTTCAGCTTTTGTGTGATGTTTGACATGACTTTGCTTATCTTTTTTAAGATCTATAACCTATTAATCCAGATAGTTATGGTATGATATAGCCACTCATTAACAGTAGGTCCTTTTCTTAATTCTTGTTAATTTCAATATAAGTAAAACGTGATGACATTGTATCTAGAACTTTTCTGCATAAGAACTCTTTAATAATTGGCTAAACTTCTCATTAAGGAGTTTAAGCTGGACCTAAAAGCCACGTTATTAATTTGCCACAGCAACTACTATCTAACAAATGGCATGTGAGGACCATTCGTTTATTTGTTTATTTTGAGGCAGAGTCTAGTATATAGTTGAGGCAGCCTACAAGTCACTATTTGACCAGGCTGGCTTTAACCTCATAGAGATCCACTTGCCTTCATCTCCTTTGGGCTAAGACTAAAGGCTTGTACCACCATCTCCAGCTGTTTGAAAGTTTATCATACTTATTTATTTGTGTGTGCATTATGTGTTCACAGGTACATAGCATGACACATATGTAGAAATCAGTGGACACCTTTAAGGGAACTTGTGTTCTTCCATCAAATGGGTTCCAGAGAGTGAACCTAGGTTGTCAAGCTTAGATACAAGTATCTTTACCCACTGAGCCTCATCACTGGTCCAATTACCAAGATGAAAGTTGCAACAAATTTGGCAAAATAAAAAGTAAAATAAATAAAATAAAAATTCAAATATTAAAGGTTTATGCTGTGTATTTGGAAACTGAAGAGTACCAGATAGCTAACAATAGTGAACATGATAGAAAGTCATACAGAAGAATTTCATTGGAACACATCTAACAAGACTCAGGATAGCAGAAAGAAAATTACAAAATATTTCCCTCAAAGTCTGTACAAGTGCTGCAGATGGTGCAGTTTCACCTTACCAAATAGTCAAAGAATCGGGGGAAGAAGGTTTACTAGATACACTTATGTATTGTTTATAATAAATTTTTAAAAACTGAATGGATTTTTATGTAAATATGATAGTTCTTCAGATTTAAGAAATAACATACTGAACAAGATTCCAGGTGGGAAGAGCTAGTGGTAGACCACTGTCCTCATAATCAAGAGGCCATGGGTTCAGTCCCCAGGAGTGGAGGGAAAAGCATAACAGGTGCTGTCTCAAGTCTATCAGTAAACATAAGAAATACAGGAAAAGGCACGAGCATAAATGATCTAAATGAATAGGAAGGAGTGAGTATCTAACATTGCAAGGACATTGGTTTTCTTCCTTAGAACAACAAAAGCAGCTACAGCCCTTTCAGAGCAAACATCAGTGGTTGTTTGGCTATTGTACTGGGTACCATGGTTTTTCAAATTTGTACACTAAAGCAGTCAGAATCAGATGAGACAAACATGGCATTTCTAAAGAAAGGAAAAGGAAGCAGGGCTCTCTAGATCTTTAGATCATAGTTGCTATAAAGTTTACAGTGATTAGTGCGAGAGAGAGCATCAGTCTCATTAAACAACCTAACACAAACATTTCATAAATATATAGCAATTTGACTATTGATCAGTGAAATAAATGATAAAATTCAGTGAGTCTTTGCATGTCTATATGGTAGTAATCAAATTCAGGGCTTTGTGCATGCTAGTAAATTACCCCAAAATAAATTGATAAGGCAAGTAAGTTTAATGATATATAGTTCATTTTATACTTTTCTCATTGTTATGACAAAATACAAGATTGCAATAACTTATGGGAGAAAAGGTTTATTCTGGTTAATGATTTGAGAGTGTCAGTCCATCACAGCAGGTAAGGCATGGTGAATGAAGCTTGTGGTAAAACTCTTTATACAGTGGCATAACAGGAAACAGAACTAGGCAGAAATTAATGCTGTGCTAAATATTAATTGAGAGTTTTTACTCCACCTTTGATCATTCAGTTCCCAAATAAAAAATAAAAAACTTTGTATTTATAATAATCCTTAAAGCACTAGAGCTGTGTAGATACCAATCTTCTATGCTATCCTGTCTACTTCCCTGTCAACAGTTCTGAGATATCACTTGTCCTGTTCCACCCAGCACTCTCCAACTGACCAGCCCTCGTGGCCGTAGTTTCATGATTCATCTTCCCCATGGCATCTTCTCCTCTCTTCATCTCTCTTTCTTTCTTCCACTCACACTCTCTGCTTCAGACCCCAAGCCTGGCAACTGAAGCCCCACCTACCTCCCTTTTGCCCAGGCACAGGCTGTCAGCATCTTTATTTAACCAATAGTTTTCAAATTAAAGAGCAAGATTACACAGCATCACTTGGTATATGTGGGGTTTCCTTGTCCCAGAGGCAACCAGGTCTTTTCGGGCCAGTATTTAGCATTACAATACATAGAACAAACCAAACCTCAACAAACTAAACCCTCTTTCGGTTTATTTTTGAAAGGCCAGTCCCTGTTGACCTACTTATGTTCATCAGGCCTACCTTCTAAAGACTGCACAGCTATCAGAATAGTCCCCTTTGCTGGTGCAGCATTTAGACCAAGAGCCCATGAGGGCTCTTTAGATTCAAACCAAGTCAGTGATCTTTGGGTTGCCATAAAACATAGTAAAATTAAATTTCTACTCTCTGTTGTTATCGAAAGTAAATCCATGTGGGTTTATCAATGTTTATAGAAAAGACAAAATATTTCAAAACTTTTTACAGATGATTCAGAAGAGTGTGACTTTGGAATAAGGACACGTCCATAAATAGAAACTAGAAAGAAAGTTCAGCCAAACCATAATGGAGATGGATAAGTTCAATTGTATTAGAATTCCAACCTTCTATCAGAAAGTAAAAAGTAAAACTACAAAGAGTATTTATAATGTAAGTGAGGAGAGGTGATAAATTACTTGTGTATAAAAAGATGATAAAGTAAACAAAACTTGTTCATCAGAAAAAGTAAGTGAAAGAGCTTCTCTGGGAGAAAACGAGAATGCCCTATAAATCCTGGAGAGCTGCTGAGCCTTGTCATCAAGTGACTTGAAAATTAGAAGTATAGTGTGCTGACACACGGAGTGGGATCAAGTGTTGATGAGGATTTTGAGCTACCAGGGCTCTTTTTTATTTTGATAAAATTTAAAAGCACATAAAATGAATTTGTGATCAACAATGTATAAACCTGTGGTTAAAAGATAAAAGCTAGGAAGCAAGTTTTTTTTTATTATTAAACAAATGTGTTTTTTACAGGATATTTAATGTATTTACATTTCAAATGTTATTCACTTTTCTGGTTTCCCCTCTCCCATAGTCCCTTCCCTTGCTTCTATGAAGATGTTCCCCCTCGCTCCCACCCACTTCCACCTCAAGACCCTAGCATTCTCCTACACTGGGGAAACGAGCCTTTACAGGAACAAGGGCCACACCTCCCCTTCCAGTACAAGGTGTGCATTCATGCTGCACTTCTGAAGGTGCTTCCGAGGTAGTACAGAGATACCAACTAAACATTCTCATGTAGCACAACTATCCTAAGTAGTCTCTAAGTGGACATCTTATACACACACAATGTAAACATCACTACTTTGGTTTAGAGTGTCTTGGTAAATTTTCACTGTCATCAGAAATCCCATCATGCTATCTATAGATTAGGTTCAGCTAGGTACTTTGGAGATTGCTTTCAGCATCTTAAATATATCATTACATCTCCATTTTGCAACTCTTCTAAAACACTATAAAAGCTATCTTTAGCACAGAGAGTTTAAGAAATTACTTTGAGATAGTCTTATGTTGGAGCCTGGAAATTCTTGAAGGGACCGAAGAAGTTAAGATGTACCCCACCTCAGACAGAAGCTTCATCAGTTATCTCTACAGAGAAATCAATAGATGTTCATAGTAGAAAGTGGTTAAACACTATAGGATGGTAAAGAGAAGCCTTATGATACTTTTACTAATTCTCCTAAGTATTTTATACAATGGATTTTGATCAAATTTACTCTCTTCTTCCAACTCCTCCTAGGTCTACCTGTACCTCCCTATGAATCTAACTTAAAGAAATAACATTTTGTTGAATTTGTGTTTCCATAACTACTCCTGGGCATGGGGCCTGCTGTGCAGTGTAGTAGATCTACCAAGTATCACACCAGTAGAATAAACAAAAAAATAAATAAATAAATAAAACAACAGAAATGGGCTCGTCCTCTTCTATCAGCTATCAAATACCAGTAGCTCCTCGGCTATTCGGTGGGATTTTACACCCACTTTCCCTCCTCCACACTGTGATTTTTCGATGACTTGAGCATGCATAGGTCTTGTGCATTCTGTCACAACGACTGTAAGGTCATACATGCAATGCTTCTGTTATGACCTTTGGCTCCTACAATGTCTCCAAGCCCTCTTTGGTGAACATACTTGAGTCTTGGAGGAGGGGTCTATTATGTACACCAAATTTAATCCTGAACTCTTCATAGTCTTCTATTCTTCACTTGTTGCCCCACCTCCAAGAGGTGTCTCTGTGTAAACTGCTATCTGCTGCAAGGGAAACCTTTATTCTTTAGGACTGAGAGATGTACTGATATATGAGTATAATGACAATATGTTATTAGGAGTCATTTTAATAGTATGAGCACTTAACAAAATAATTACAGTAAATTCTCTCTATAACCTATAACCTATCTAATCATAACTTTTTGGCTTTCTTGACAGTACCATATATGGGTTGCAGCTCTTGAAATGGGCATCAGATCCAATGTGAAAATGGTCGGTTACTTTGTTAACACTTGTGCTGCTGTTGTACCAGTAGGCATATCTTGTAAGACCAGTATTACTGTAGCTGTCAGGGTTTTCACATCTAGGTAAGACTGATGATTGCTCTTCTGCTCCAGTACTGTGCATAGCATCTTCTAGCTCTGTGAAAGCTACTCTGTAGAAATGAAGCTTCTAGGTCTGTTCCCACTTGATTTTGCCATATTTTATTACCCAAGTATGTGATGCCTTTATCAAGAGAGTCTGTCAAGTTCTAAGGGGTAACTGAAAGCAATGGCTATAGCCTATAATGTGAGAGGCTTTATGGGATTCTGCTGGCCAACAGTTCACAAAAGAGGGATCCTATTCCTTGTCCTGGAGTTAAAAGAGACTCTTATAGTCTCAGAAAATGTGTATACAAAATATCAGCTGCTCTTTTGTCTATCTAGGGCTGAGGAAGAATGAACACTAAAGTATAGGGACAGGTCCACTCTAAAAGAGCTCAAGGACAGCCCAGATTGTGGATGATCAACACCCTGGCCAGAGAGCTCAGGTTGAAGTGTTACACTGCTTTCCTTGGAGCTGGTTCAAATACTCGTGAGAAATAGGAACAAGGGCAATTTGATGCAGCTCACTATTCCTGAGCAGCCCAGGGCAAGAGCTGCTATGGGGGCCACCTGCCTACCTGCAAAGCTTGGGTAAGCTCCACCTACCAGGGAGGGAGGCATCTTTCTCTCGGTAGGATCATTTCTGGGGTTCAGTTGTCAATATCCTGCCTGACATTTCTATGGAGAAGTGCCGTTGATTTGGAGCTGAGGTGCTGTACAATGTCAAGTGTTCCAGGAAGAATCATTTACTCTTCCAATTCTAAATATAGTCACAAAACTGAGAACTTGCTGATCACTGCAATTTGCTTCTCTGCTTGATTCCTTCTGCTAATGATATTCTCCATTAAAGTGTTATGAATTAAGGGTTTATGTTTTGAAAGACCAACCAAAAACTGTTTTCTTGTGGCTAGAGATGGCTCAGTGTGTGAAATACCTACCATATCAGCATGAGGACTGGACTTGGTTCCCAGTCCATGTAACTCTCAAGTGTAGGGCTTGTGTCTATTTCCAGTAAAAGGGGAAACCCCCGGGTGGAGGGTGGCCAAGGAGTCTGCCTAACTGATGAGCTTTGGGTTTAGTGAAAGACCCTATCTCAAGCCCCTCAGTTTGATTTCTGTTCTTCCCTCACATATTCTGTGTACACTTGACTTACCCCTTAGGAACACGATGGACTGGAGTGACTGTTCCCTGAACAAAGGTGTTTGCCTTTCAACCCTGGTTAGAGTCTTTAGGTCATGTAAAGCTGAATGAGAACAACCAGCACCCAAGAGTTATTCTCTGACCTCTACATCTAGGGCACATATGTAAGTACACACACACACACACACACACACACACATACAAAGAGAGAGAGACAGAGACAGAGACAGACAGAGACAGAGACACAGAGAGACAAACACAGAGAGCATAAGGAAGTTTCCTCCTTTACCCCCTAAGAAGTTCCATTTCACGCTTGCATATGTTTCTATACAATACTACTGAAAGAAGTAGATTTAAACTGGAAAGAACCAGACTAGTGACAAACTCTGTGTGTGGTAAGCACAACTAACCCTATTTTACTTTTGCTGGTGAGCAGATGATGTAACTGTTGGTACCCAGTCTGCATCTCAGTAGCCTAATAAAGCTCTGTCCCATACCTACTACTTCAGAAGAATTAGCGATTTGTTAACAAAATTAAATCTTTTATTATAATGTACAGTAGATGTACAGATTCTATATTTAACTTCTATTTGCCTCTTTTTTTTTTTTTTTTTTTTTTGGCCTGGTAGGAGGTATTTCATCGGCTGGAGAAATGGTTCTTCTAATTTCTTTCCAGTCCCAGTGGACTTTACAATGCATTTCTCCCAAAAAGAAACTGCAGTGCAGTTCCATTTTATGTTGTGAAATGTTGCAGTGCCGTCCATTTTAGCCGTGGTTGTCAGTTCACTGGGACAGACCTCTGGGAGTAATGAAGGAATCAAAATGGCAAGTAGAGGATTTCCCTGTGTTTTTGTGCTAAAGAGGGAACAATATTGGCAGGAGGAGAATTCTTTAGATTCTTAAGCACTGAAAAAGAGTTTCTGGCCAAGAGAAAGTAATGCATTAAACCCAAAACCATTTAAAACTCTGCTTTGTCTAGCTGACCATCATGTTCTGAGAACAGTCTGCTCCCAGTTTCTTCTGTGCCAGTTCTGTGACCTTCCTTTTCCTTATGCCATAGTTGGCTTGATCGGAGCGGCCCCTGTGCTTCTGGGAAGAGCAGAGTTCTGGGCAATAGCACAAGTCTTCAAATATTGATGTGGTCGCTCCCCAAGTTCGGCAGCATTACATAGTTTTTATGCAGAAAATCATTTTAACTCTTCTTCTTGCCAGAAGTCATATTGCTGAACCTACAGATTGTCCATCAATATAATTTTTGTAACCCTAGAGTTTGCTTTGTGGATATTTATATAACATGTATACATGCATATGCACATAGTGTGTATGCTCAGAAGATGTAAAAATTTTAATGCTAAATAAAAATGGAAAAGTAACTACTTTTCTACTTTGTACCTTCCTTATATCTGTCATCTAAGTGCACACACATGGAAGAGCCATGTAGTTATTTGCCTAACATAGGCAAGGGCTAAGAAAAGTAGTAGTATTAACTTATACTGTATGTGACTGCCAGTTTGACAGTCAAAGATGTTGAATTGGTGGCAGTTTACATAACCCAACCTAACAATGAAATTATTAAAACAAGTCACATATAAATGTGAGCCCAGATTAACATCTGTACCACAGACACACAAGTCTGTCAGGGTGGTCCACGCTCACGGCTTAGTGATGACTCAGTCTATGCTTCAGCAGAAGGAGTCTGACCACTGTGGCAACAGCACAGACTTTGCTCAGCGGATGTGTGAATCAAGTGTCTCATAGGTAGGATTATGTGAGTCCTTGAGATGAATTCCTCAAGTTTTTTTATGTGGTTGTCTTCTTGGCATGGCAGTTTCATTTCTGAACTCTGCTGTTTTCCTGACTTATAAACCTATTTATTAATGCCTTAGGTGATGGTTGAATACTTTCAATGTAAATTGAAGAGACAGATTTAAACCTTGCTTAAAATTATATCAGGAAGTATATCATCCACCATTAAGATTGTGTAGCTTTTATTAATCTACTTTATGTCTTGTTAATTTAAATTTTTTATTTATGTGCATCTAGTTATGTCTCTTTCTGTATGAGTGTATACCATTTGTGTGGTGTAAGCTACAAATGGCTGTAAGCTACCTGATATGGATGCTGGGAAACAAACTGCAGACCTAGAAGAACAACAAGCACCCTTAGCCTCGGAGCCATCTCCCCAACCCTATCCTGCTAACTATCAAAATGCTATTTCATTGTTGTCTTTGAGTTCTTGTAATGAGTTTAATTGGTTTGATATATATTTCTCAATTCTGTATACAGTATGTATTCCAAAGCCTCAACCTTTAGAGTAGTTGTGGATTGGAAGTATTTTAGCACTTAAGTTTAATTAACTTGATCACATTGGTGTGACTTTGGGTGTAATAATGTTTTCTATAGCTTTTGCCTTTAAAAAACAATATTGATTAAAAATTTTATACATGCACACAATGTGTCTTAACAATATTGATTGAGAATTGCATACATGCTGGACTTTGGTAGTATTTGCTGGTGCTTCGGTTGTCCCTCAGGGACCCCATCCTGTAAGAAAACAGACTCTCCCTCTCCAGCAGCCATTAATTGCCAGTAGCTCCTCAGTGAAAGGTGAGAATGTTTTGGCCTTAGTTCTAAAGACACCGGGTGATCCTACATGGTACTTTATTAACTTTCCCCTGTGCGTCCTGTGGAACGTGCAGCAGTCCTGACTTTCTCCACCTGGAAACTAGACAGAAGCAAGCAGCTCAGGAGCTTCGCCCTCACTGAAGGGACTTGTTGACTGACCACCTGATCTTGTGCTTCGACACACTGCCTTGCTGAAAAAACCTTCACTTCCACTAACCTTTTTTTTTTTTAAGCTTCTTTACTCAAAAGCACCAGAGTCTTTGTGTGGAGTACACAGGAGTGGAGCTTGTAAAGCTCTGTTCCATGGACCCATGAGAGGAAGCATTGAGGAAGCTGAAATAAATATTGAACGAATATAGAACTATCAGAATAGTATAATGAGAAAGCACACAGATGCCATTTAAGTCTTTCTACTGCTTGGACAGTATGTAGAAGGCATATTTGGTGAAGCAAAGACTTAACACAAAGGAAGCTTAGACTTTGTGGTATATCTTGCCCCCAACAGTGGCGGAATGTCTGTGTTACATTAGTTTCCTTTTTGGTAGTAGGGAAATGAGAAAGCATTGTTCCACATTTCTTCTAGGATTTGGGGGGAGGAGGGAGGTAAGTAGAGAGCAACTGATAGGGGTGCCTCGTAACTGACAGGCTAGATGCAGTCTTTTCTGTTAGGAGTAGCAATAACACTTACCTACAATCATCGTGAAGAAATGTGTTTTTGTGTTATAAAAACTTATATAGGCACTAGTAAGAAAGTAATCGCGTATGGATGCCTCCGTGCACAATGCCTCACAATTTTTTGAAGCAGTTTATAAATTAGTGTGAGCACTGTAAGATATACTGTATCACTTACTTTAAGGACATAAATCCCCTCCGGTGTCTGAGCACTATAAACTGTGGTGTACCATTTACTTTAAGAACAGTGAACTCAAGCAGAAACATCAAATCTACTGTGACCCCAAATTCAAAATGACACCAGGCTTACTGGGGTCATATATACTTCAGTGCCATTTTATAATGATTTAAGGAATTACCTTGTTACTTTTGGAAACCAGCAAGTAAGAAGAAGTAAGCATTTCTTCTGTGGTTTGTTTGTTTGTTTGTTTATTTATTTATTTATTTATTTATTTATTTATTTTATTCTGTGTTTTTATGAATGTATAATCAAGTGGCGGGGAGAGGAAATTGTATCAGCTTTTAAAACCATTTTTAAATTTTATTTAATTGTGTATATGTGTGAAAAGGGGACAGATAGACAGACAGACATCCAGATACAGTGTGGAAATGTGTGTGGGCTACCTGCAGAGGCCAGAAGAAGGCATCAGGTCCTGGACTTACAGGTGGTTGTGACCCATCTAGTGTGGGTGCTGGAAAATGAACTCCTGAAATCTGATCATCTGCCAGGGACAAAAAAAAAAAAAAAAAAAAAAAAAAAAAAGGAAAAAAAATGCTGAGCCACTCTCCTGTCCTCGAAAATTATTATAATAGTGTTCTATCCAGTAAAGGATAGGTAAAGATAGGATGTTAACATGCAGTTACTTTATTCTCCCACTGAATCCACAGACCTTGACTACAGTTCCAACCCCAACCTAAAACAGTCAGACAGTGCTCTATACTTCTGCTGGAAGTATATCATTCTTGAGGTAGAATCTGTTCATCCACTTTGTAGCATACAAAGATCAGAGCATCTGAAATACTGTTGGAGGCGTGGAATGATCAGAGCCAGACCTAAGATGGTATAAAGGAATTGACAGTAGATAGAAGATAAACTAAACTATAGGTTTAAAAACGTAAGAGAGAGGGAGATTTGTACTATAAATAGAAGAGACCGAGAAAGAAGAAAAGGAGAGGCAGAAAAGGGGGAAGGTAGGTAGAAAGGAGGGCAGAAAAAATTGATACAATTGTAACTCTGACAGTCTATTTGATAAATCTGAAGAATTGATTGTTATTCTAGATGTGATAGTAGTTTTGTGGGTTTTTTTTGTATGTGTGTCTCAATCTTTAAGACAGACAATGAAACATTTATAAGTGGGATTTGTTGCAAAGTAACTCAAAGTTCTAGAGAGAAATATGCCAAGAGTAGCTAATTTCTTAAGCCATGTGAATTTATTGCTCACAGTTTGGGAAACTAGGGCATTTGCCATCAAAGTGGCTTACGGCTTGTTGTATTATGTATCAGAGATGGCACTTTCTAGTCTATGTCATGTGGTAGGAAGAGTGAACAAGGTCTTTGAATCCCATTGAATAAGGGCACTTATGTCTTAATCACCACCCAAAGGTTCAACTCTTAACATCCACTTTGGATTTAAGCACTTTCAGATCACAGCATTTATGCAGGTGGACAATGTGTTACCTGTGTACTGCCTACACAAGCGGGCAGTATTCTGTCTGTGCAGCATCAACACACTGGGCAGTTCTGTGGGCAATTGTGGTCCTTTCAGTGACCATGACATCTCCTTGTTGCTTCTGGGGTGTGCTTGTCCTTTTTCCTTCCTCTGTAATACAGTTGTATAATGTGCACTTGACTGGTAAGTTAGATTCTTTCCATAACTGAAGCAGGGCTCATGCTGAGCCTCTTTACTGTCTCGGAGTAGAATTGATCTCCCTTTCACATTTGATTCACCCTCTACAGATTTTGAAAGGAAGAAAAATGGCATTGCTAGCTCAGTTTAACTAGGCCAGAGTTAATAAGGGGCAGGCTGGAAACCAGTTGTTGTGATTTTTGCTGCCTTTCTCTGCCTTGTTTGGATGTGCTAATGTAGTAGAGTTTGAGTGAACAGTCTTCAACATCCTGGAGGTATGGATGCTCGCCCGGGCCTCTGCTATCTGTTTGTATGGGGATGACTCTGTGACAGACTGTTAGAACAGCTTGTTACTGTGGTATTGTCAGGAGAGGACAGCATAGAATGCTTCATTCGATAGTTCAGACATAAAACCCCTTTGTGTGAAAACTGTAGGTATAACCTAGATAATATTTTTTGTGTAAACAATGTACCTAATTTGGACAGAACCTATAATCGCAAGTCAGGAAACTTCATTCATGTAGTTTCATATGTACCAATAATGTGTTGTCTATGCTTTCTGGGAATGACTTTTAATCTCCCTAAAAGTATGAAACTAGTATTGTATTCCTCACAAAGCTATTTTCAGAATAAATGAAACAGTGCATGTCAACACACAGCACCACACCTGCTGCCTACCAGTCGGGGGATAAATATAGATGGCTCTGTGCATTTTTCATTCCTTTCTGTTTTGTAGTATTTTTGAAGGATTATTATCCAGGAAGTTTTCCACATTAAAAAATTTCACTCTAAAAGATAAATATGATTTACAATTAAATATGTCTAGGCTTGAGAAAAATAAAACTAGTTTAAACGGAAGGATAGGAGTGTGGTCTATCAACAGCAGCCTGCCCTCTGTTTGCCGGGCAGACACTACTGCACTGAGTACCTCTATCAACTCAAGCAGGTCTCATCCAAATCACCATGTCTTATTAGATGAAAAGGCAGGTACACCAGTGCCCGCCTTCGGCGCTGTACAGTTCTTTGTACTTACCCATAGTATGTTAGTCAGTGGAGACAAACATAGGTTTTTCCTTTTAACTGAAAAAGCAAGGTGTGGAGTGAGAGAAGATGCCTCAATTGTTTGAAGGACACTGGATTTTATGGAACTGTGTTTCCTCCCTCCCCTAATTCTGATACTGTCCCCTGACATTTTAAACTATGGTTTGGCGCTATGTCTTATTCTCAAGTATGTGAGAACAGAAAAATGATCATGCACGATTGTTCTGTCATACATTTCTAGATACAAGAAAAATTAGATGGTATTAAATTAAATCCATATGTTAACAATATTTTGGTGATCTTATTTTTAATTATTGATCCTAGAGGATTTAGACTTTTTTTTTATAACAAGGGAGTACTATACCCTCTTTCAGATTTTACTTAAATGTCAATAACAGTAAAATAGTGAAAAAATAAATTTCTTAGTTTGATTAACATTATTACTTCTTTCATGTCCATTAAATATGAAGACTGCGTTTTAGTGCTTTTTTTTAATGTTGAAGAGTTAATCTATACATAGCTTACAGATTTAATGAAAAAGAGCTATATTTGAAAGAAAGTTGTTTTTAACATTAAAATTATATATTAGCCAATACAGTGAAGCATCTAATTGTTTCCTGTCCCTTCCAAAATTACTCAGCCTGAAAAGATAGTACATATTGATTTACTGTATAGTAAATGTTCAATTGTCTCTGTTCCTCTAAACACACACATACACACACACACACACTCCACTTATATACACTTCAGGGAACTGCATATCAAACCCTTGCTTTCATTAAACATCACAAAATAAAGATGCAGTATCTTTATCCTTTGAAAAAGGAAATGGAATTAAACACTGAAAACAAATAGCAATGATAGGGTAAGCTTCACATGGAAGGTCTCTGTTTGCTTTTATGATCAAAATTAAAACAAATTTCCAAAGGCAAAATCCCCATTCCCTGACAATGTATTATCAGCCTATTTCTCTGCACATGTAACAGTATCTACTCCCAGGCACCTGAGTATACTGTAAGAATCAATGTCAAAATGTTGCATATGCTTCATAATGATTTTAAAATTGATATAAATATTATGCAAATTCCAATTGTTCTTTCGCCATGATTTTGCTTTCTTTCAGGAAAGCACCACTGAATCAGAGAACAGGGTTTTATTCACATGCTTAGCTCTGGATTTCCAGCTGTTTAGGTCTTTGTCATCCTGCCTGTAATTTTTCTGTAAGCACCTGATTTTCCAGCACAGACTGAGCTATGTGTCTACAATTGTCTTGAAGCTAACTGAGTAAAGTTAGTGGTCAGTTCCTGCAGAACTGTATCAGACAACCAGCAGAAAGGCAGGCTCTCCGAGCAGCAGACTCCAGAAGTAAGACTCACTATGGGGCATTTTGTCTTCCTGCTAAGTGAGTGTAAATTGTCAGCTAGGATTTTAGCCTGTAATGCTGGTTGCTTCGGGTATTTTTGAGATTGACATGGCTTTCCCTTTGTTCCAGTTTATGTTATTAGATATACTACCGAGTGCCCTTCTGTTGAAAAATAGAGAAACCTGAATAATTTAAAATATATTGGACCTTCTCTATTTGAACATTAATATCTTAGATTTGCCTGGAACCCCTGTCACCACTGACAGACACCCTTTGTATCCTAGAGCTGCGAAGGTAGACTGAGCTGAGTGGGAAGGCTCATGTTTACCAGAGCGTTGCCATTAACCCAGCCACCACTTCTAGGCTAGATAATGGACTCAAAGGTTAAGAGCAGAGGATTTCAACAGCTCCAATCAGCAGGGCCTTCCCAGGGCTAATTACCTCTTTACTGCGCTGACTCTAATGTGACATGTTTATTGCTTTAACTAACAACTCATTAGCTTAGTTGATGTTTTTGTCAATATTAATTCGTTCATTTAAGCCAAGTCAAAGCTTAAACAAAGATGTCCAGGCTGAGAAACGGGCAGCCAAGTGACTTTTGTTTGCCCATCTTCCGCAACCTCTCATTCCCATTCAGTAAAATGAATGTGTTAAGTGCTTGTATTGAGAAAGTCAGTATTTGCCCCTTTCCCAGCTCCTAGACAAATTCAGAATCTTCCTCTACACTGACTCCAGTCTGCACATGCTGCCTTCTTGGTCTTTAGCAAATGCTGAGGGTACAGCCTTGGTGATCTCAGCTCTCTATGTGTGAAGGGCTAACCTGCAGCAGCTCTGGTGATCTCGGCTCTGTGTGTGAAAGGCAGTCTCAGAGGCACTGGTGCAGGACATAAGACCAGAGTACTTCACCAGTAGGAAGCTAGATGGACACCAAATTATTATCAGTCATCATAGGAACCATGGTCACAAAAAAGAAAATATTTTCCTTTGTGGGACTGTATACATTTTATACTAAAACTCTGACAGTATTCACCTGTGTTTCTCAGTTACTGCTCTTTCTCGATGCCATCCCAGCATTTCCCTCCTTTCACTCTACTGAAACCTTATTGATATCAGCAGTAAGGTATGCAGAGCGATCCTATTATCATGCCTTAGCCTTTGTGTCAGTCTCTGACCCATGTGACAGCCTTGGCTCTGCTGGAACCCGAGACTTCCTTCTCTTCATTTCTGAGACACCAACTTCTCTTACCTCTTTGGCCCTTCACACTGTTTTGGTGTTTAAAGGTTCTTTTATATAATGATTTTCAGATTTTTATTTCTAACCCTAGTTTTTACACCTAAACCCATATATCCAGGGACTCAGCTGAGAACCGCTCTGTGACTAGCAGAGCTAGTGGGCTGCAAGACACTTGGCAACTAAGATGTCCACATGAGATTTGCCCTTCACATATTCTACCATTCCTTACAGCAACATGTACACAGATGCTTCACCCAGAGGTTGTGGTCCAGGAACAAACATACAGGCTGCCACCAAGGAATCCTCTCTGGTGAGGGCACTGTGGGAGGTGTTTCAGCTATGGTGGCTGGGAGAATGGCAGTATTGGAAGTTACAGAAGGTCCTTGAGTGCTTTGGCCAGCAGCTGGTGCTGACAGGCAGGCATTTGCAAACTCAACAATGGGTCCAGAAACTCAATGGTTGAACACGCATGTCTCAAAGCCCTGTTGCCAATGAAGATCAGTGCAGTGAATTAAGATGCCATGTCTGGGGAACAGGGTAGTACCATCCCAGGGCTGCTTCTGAAGTTTTAGTTTTGGTCTTGGTCCAGTGGGCATTACTCAAAGCTTAGGAATGATTCATTACAATAATCTCAGCACTGGTATATTGAGATGAAAGGCAGAGACAGGAATATTCCTTGGAACCTTGCGACAAGATGACTTGCTATATGTAGCTGCAAACAAAAGACCCTGTCTCAGGCAATGTGGAAGGTGAGGACCAACAGCCAAGGTTGATCTTTGGCCTCCACATGTATGCAGCAGCACATACACAAACAATGCATACATACATGGAGGGGTGAGGGGGAAGAACCATAAAGAAATGTCCCAAACTAAACTGGATTGCTGCTCCTAATTATCAGCAAGCAGGCAGACACCGATCTTCCTGCTCTTCCTTGTCTGGCTAAATGTAATTGTCATTCACACAAACTGTGCCAGACCGCTTAGTCAGGCAGTCTCCCTTCCCCCTCCCTCCCCCTCCCTCCCCCTCTCTCTCTTTCTTTTTCATGAAAATGACCAACCCTTAAATGAACCCATTAAAACAACTTTTGAACCCCAGAATCCATGCAGTTCTCACTGATGTGTTATCTCTTGCCGAACCTTTGGAAGCTTAACTGGTCCTCCCAGGCTCACCCTTTCCCCTGCCCTATATGATGTACTTTGTGCACAGCCCCAGCTGCTCTCCACTGTGAAGTGAGACAAGGCCAGTCATCTCGCCAGAATCTTCCTCAGGAGTCCTGCACAGCCCGGTTTGTGAAGACTACTGTGCTGCATGACCTTCGACCCTCTGTCGTGTCCACTGTCCTGCAGTTTATACTGGTTTCCAGTGTCTCAGGTGTCCCAGGCAGGCACTTTCCTTACGCTTCTTCCACCAAAGTCAAGTGTTTCTCCAGTTCTGCCCTGGCCTCTGAGCTGTTCTTTCCCCCTGTCTTGGGTACTTCTAGGCTCCTGTGCTTGTTTTTCTGCCAGCACTTAGGAGTAGTTAAAGTGCTTATACTGGTTCATCTGGCTCTTACAGAAAGCATCATACCTAAAATTTGGGGGTCTGGGTTGAAAATAGTATCTGGTTCATCACTGGTCCTCAGTAAAGACTGGATATAAAAAGATAATTTAGCTACTAAGTGCATGAACTAACATGACCCTCAATTGTGGTCCCCTTCTATCGTCCTTCCTGTCCTCTCACTGATGAGCCTCTCACTAACCCTTCCTACTGAGAAGAGAGGAAAGGGATATTTGAATTGGACGACATTCATTGAATTATATTTTAACAGACTTCTGATCCTGGAAACATTTGTTTTTGTTTTAATTCTTTGTTGCTGACCCACATAGCTATCCAACCATTGGCATGTTCTACAGAAGGCCATGTGCACTGAGCAGTAAACACCCTTCTGTCTGTAGGATGACCAGACTATGTTATATTTTAGTCTGCCATCTAAAACGAGTTAACCAGAAGCAAAATAAGACTGAATTTCCCTATGGGATATAGCTTTGTCAATTTGACATTCAGTAAGACGAAGAAAAAATTCTACTTTCTATCATGGAGAATTTGAACTTTATATTCTTTTTATTGTAAGAAAGGAAACATGTAATTGTTTTAATTTAGGACTGTTTTAGTTAAACTAGTGCAAGACTATAAGTTTTAAAATATACTTGCTAGTTCTCCAACATAACAGAGTTCTTTTATGCCTTTAAATAAAAAGAAATGATGGCTTATTTTTTAATGTCATATAGTAAATAAAAAGTATGAGAGAGAAGGGGAGGTTGCCTTTTGATTTGTTTTTGAGACAAAGGCTCATTATGTAGTCCTGGCTGGAGCTCATAGAATTCCTCCTGCCTCGGTTTGCAAAGTCTTGTAGTTAAAGGCATGTGCCACGAACATCCAGTTATAAAAGTGTGTCTTAATTATTCTGCACTTACAAATAATACATATCAGCATCATCTGTAATCAAGTACCTGTGTGAAGCAGAAGACTAGAATTCCCTTGGCGCTCTGCCATTCCTGTTCTTTGATGGACATAGCAACTAGGAAAAGGTTTCATTCACTAGGTTACACTTTGAAATAAGTGGCCAATCATTATTTATTCATTTTGCACTCTTTGTAATGGCATAAATCATAATAAATTCATTTGGGTTAAAGTGTATATAATATGCTTTCCCCTAGGAATTTCCCTGTAATTGAGCTATTAATTAAGGTATTTTCAGAATATGGCCCTTTGTCCCCTCTCTGCTACTCAGACCCAGGAAGAGTTAGTGACTGTCTCTTCACCCAAGATTCTAAGGCCACTGAATGAGGTTGTGACTGGGACCGTTGTCTGCTGGAAGTGAGCAGAGCCTGAACACTGTTTCCTTTCTGTGGTGCTGCTCTTTTTGCATTGTCTCTGAGGGCACATAGAACAGTTAATGGAGGGCTGTGGTCTTTTAAACGGGTGAGAAGACGTTGTTTAATTTTCTGTCATTAAAGAGTGGTTTGATGCTCACTTCTGTGTTAATTTCTAATTCTTAATTTTTTTCTTGCTAGTATTTTCCCACCAGCATTAGTTGTCATAAAACCCAAGTTTCTGCCTTGAAACCCAGAGGAGCTCTGAAGTTGATGCCTCCTCCTGTCTCTTACACCATCTTCCATTGGTTTGCAGCCTGTAGCCCTGCTGTCACCTTCTGACAGGGTACTGGCTGCCAGATGACTCAGGGCGGTGAGGTCTAGATACAGTGTTGGGACTCACAGGGGTTTTCAGAGGTCTTCTACTTCCAAATAAGAAAGGATGATAAATCTCAGGCAAAAATTACAGTGAAAAGGCTGGGCCAAAAAAAGAAAAAAAGTATGTCACCAGTTTCATACTCTTATCCGATCTTCTCCTGGTTAGTGGCCCTCTACATGAACAAACTGGGTTGAACAGTACTGTGTAGTTTAAGTTTGTGTCTTGGTAAGAGCTGATCCATTAACTCTGTGGAGAAGTGAATACATAGAAAACTGAGGCACTGTGCTATCAGGTGTCTGTGTTCTCTGTGACCAAAGGAGCTTGCTTTCCCACACGCCTGTTGTGTTTGTGGTGCACTGTGAAGAGCAGAAGGTCTCACTGTGAGGCTCAGGCCGTGGGAAAGGGAAACAGTGTAGATGTTACGGGAGAGGAGTGATGCCCATAGGCTTGTGGAACTATAGTTCTTCTCGGATAACGAAATGTTTTCATGTAGTGTTGAGTAGATAGCATTTTTAATACAGTGAGTCTGTGCTGTGTAATAAATACATGTTCCACAATACAAATTCATAAAGTATTTTCATAATATCATTGTAGCACAAATGCATTCATGTGCCTGTGTTCTAAATTTGTATATTTATTTTTAAAAAGCCATTGTAACTAGCCAGATACAACAAAATTTACTAAGGACTGGTGGTAATTTTTTTGGTTTTTGGTTTTTCTTGCAAGTTTGTGATTGAATAATATTCTTCGTGCCAACGCAGTGAGTGAGCCGTAGTACGAGACTGACCTCTTAACCACAGCTTCACATTGCTGTCCTTGCCTCAGCCTCTCTCTTGTTTTAGTTTAGCCGGTAGAGCAAAGTGTAAATATTTTCTTGCACTATTGCTCTTTTGTAGCACTTTTAAAGGTAATAGTCTTCAGATAAGAATATGAGGTAAAAATGACACTAAAATATTCACTATTGATATCAGTGCTGGCTGCAGGTTGACAGAATTTTCTCGACAGCCAGAGGCTCAAATTCAATTGTGATTTTTTTTGATATTTTTTTATTTTTAATTTTTATTAAGTTTATTCATTTTTTAGCTTTACAACCCAATAGCAGCCCTTCTTTTCCCTCCCCGTACCTTTTCATGCAAGTCCTCCTTCCATTCCTCTTAGGAGGGGACTCCCCTTCTGTGTGTTAACTCCCCACCCTCAACCCTACACCCCACCCTTCACCGGGCACATCATTTTGCTGCAGGGCTAGGCCCATTCTCTCCCATTGAGTTCAGACACGGCTGTCCATTTATCATGTAACAGGCTCAGGGACGCCCCTGCTCTGGTTGTTGGGGGACCAGCATGAAGACCAAGCTGCTCATCTGCTACAGCCTATGCTTGCTCTTTGGGTAGTGAGTCAGTCTTTGAGAGCCCCAAGAGTCTAGGTTAGTTGACTCTGTTCATTTCCCTATGAGTTATTTGTCCTTTTTGGACCCTTCAGTCTTTCTCCCAATTCTTCAGTAAGACTCCCAAGCTCCATCTAATGTCTGAATGTGAGTCTCGGCATCCCTTTCCATTGGCTGCTAGATGGAGCCTCTCAGAGGACAATATGCTAGGTTCCTGTTTGCAAGCACAACAGAGTGTTAATTGTGATTTATCCAGTGCTGGACTTTGGTCCATTCAGCTCTGATTTTGATCCTGTGGGCTCTACATCTGTCTGCACTTGGCAGTGTGTGTGCATTTGGGCGCATAGTGGTAAGGACAAGCTGCATGGGGAATTCTCTCTGTAGAGCAGCCATCATCTCTATGACTCTCTGAGCCTACAGGGGAGGAAACTAAGACGTCCATCATTTGACCTTGACTGTGGTTCCAGATTGCAAACTGTAATGCAGAATTTCAGTCTGTGGTGAGTTGAGGTAGAGCTCCTTGGTGTATCCAGAGCTGGTGGCCAGGAGTAGGGCTTAGTATTTGTGAATTATAGAACATTTCTTTTTAGTTCCTTACAACATCTAATCTCTCAAAGTAGCTATGTTTTGCAATTTTTAAACACTATAGACCAGTAAAATTTCTAAAATTACAATATTTGAGAAAATTAAGAACTATTTCAAATTTATTTTTTGTCTGATATAAACATTAGCAAATACTATTACATACATAGTTTTATTTAAAATTTCTGTATTCCATCAAAAGTGTAAGAAGATAATTTTACTAAGAATGTAGTAAACCTACCTTGAATAAGCATTCTCTTCAGCTTACTCAGTTTGCTTTTGGATACATGCACTATTGTTTGTAATTTTTCTCATTTTTACCTTAGAACAGTGGGAATTTGCCATAGGCTCAGACAGGTTTATAAGTGATTCTTGGAATCATCAGGACTATACTGCACACATATAGCACAAAGCATTTCTTGGTATTTTCCAAAGCCACAGTTGTGAATGAAGCTCTGTGCTAAATAAGCCTATGCCAGAGAAGGTACATTTCACAGTTTTATATGACCAAGGTTTTACAATTTCATATGGATATTTACAAGGTTGAAAATTTAATGAATAAACAAAATTACCATTAAAGAGAGAACAAACAAAAGACTCTTTAAAATTAGTTTTCTTAGCCTCGGGTGGTAGCATATGCCTTAAGTTCCTAAAAGCAAAACAGAACAACAACAATACAAAATAAGTAAATAAATTACTATAATTCCTAGTGGTTTTCTTTTTGAATGTCAAAGTGCTCTTTCAGCAGGCCTTTGCAGTTAGTGGCCCCTGAACACGGTGAGCAAACTGTCACAAGGTCAGCCTTAGGCATATCAGTCAGCACAGTCAAAGCTAGGACACTTGACCAGGGTTAGAAACTATAGTATGCTGTTTTTACATTTGTAAAACAAACCTGCATAAAGAATGTTATTATAAATGGCACCAGAATGTGGAAAGAAATCTCCAGCCCTTCTGCTGACATTACCTCTAAAGACAAGTCTTACTGACGGAGTGTGTGAGTGTGACCTGTGGTAGATATAGCTGAAGAGCTGACGTTGTTAAGATCCTACATTACATTATTTGAACCAACTTCTTATTTGTGATGCTGAGTTGAAAGGAGCATTGTAGGGAGCCAGGGTACTCACGTTTTAATGTCAAAGTATTTGTATATAACTATTACATAATTAAGCACTGAAGAAGATAGTCTAAAACACTGTAACCTAACTTTCCTCTTGAAAATAGGGAGCTAAATAAAATATAAGTTCAAAATCTTTTATGATTTTATTGTTCAAATCCTTTTGGGGGAGAAAGTTGAAATATATTTATATTTTTAAAGTATACTTAATATTCTGATTTTTATTTTTTTAGGCAAGGCACTGACATATCTTCTGCTACAGCCACCAAGTCCCAAACTTCCTCCTCATAGCACCATCCGGAGAACTGCCATTGACCTAATTGGGCGAGGGTTCACGGTGTGGGAGCCTTACATGGATGTGTCCGCCGTGCTGATGGGGCTGCTGGAGCTATGTGCAGACGCTGAGAAACAACTTGCCAAGTATGTGCGGGTTCCAGTGGGTTAGTGTGTTCTTGTTGGAAGAAGCTGTTGAAGGTGTTGGTTATCCCTTAGATACTCAGTGTGCTTAATCAGTAGTAAATCTACTGGGAATAATGGCCGTGCTTGTAGCCACAACTCAGGATGCCAAGGCTGGGGGATTGTTATAAGTTCAAAGCCAAACAGGGCCATACAGTGATCCCCCTGTCTCAATACCACAAACAATACAAAACTCAATAGAAATTTGAGATGTAACCTTGAGACAGTAAATGACTCATGATATATTTTTCAAACTGTTTATTATACCTTGAGATATTACTGGATAAGTAATTATATAAACATATTATTTATAAGAAAAATGATATCCATACTTGGTACTAGATCAAAAATGTTTTAATAGTAGAGCACAGAACTAGATAATTTGGAGACTTGCTCCTCTGTATTCCTGTTAATTTTTATATTAACTTTATTGGAGAGGTTTTTTTTTGCATATAGTCAGTGACAGGTTAAATGAAGACTGTAGCTGAAATGGTAGAATGACTCAGCAGGCAAAGGTAGCTGTCACCAAGCCTGATGGTCTAAGTTCAATCCTTGGCCACACACGGTAGAAGAAAAGAACCAACTTCTGCATGTTGTCCTCTGACCTCTTCACACACGCATACATGCACGCACACACACAAACCCAGACAGTAAATGAAATGCATTACATTTTAAATACACCATAATCATCATTGTAAAAATAAAGAGGGAAATGTAACCTGAAAGAGTGGCTAGCCTGACGTAAGTGGAACACGGGTCTTTGTGAACTGACTAGGAGCTGTGGGACTAAAGATGGACACTGGTGCCTTCTTACACTCAGTCTCTCATTCCAGAAAATCTTGCCTCTTTGGGATATATTATACAAGTGGCCTACAGTTGGTGATTATCTTAAGTACACTGACAATGCATGGCCATCACAACCACCTAGTTCCCGATATGCTAACTGCAGGTAGACACCCTTGTCTATTAAGTACTTGTTCCCCGTGCATGCTTTAGCAAACACTGCATCCTTTCTTAAATTTGCCAGTCCTAGATAGTGGAGCCTTTCATCCTGTGGTCCTTCATGACTGACTTCTTTCACTTAATCCCTCTTACAGAGTCCATCCATCTTGTAGCTTGCTTCTCTGTTACATTGTATTTTAGCCGAGTTCCATTCCACTTTTGGTAATGATGCCTTGTTCATGAGTGTTATGTGAGAACTTGCTTTCATTTCCAAAGCGGGCTTACTAGGACATAGGATAGTTCAGTGTTAAAGAGTTACAAAAACCGCTACACAGTTTTTCATGGTGGCCGAATTCTCATTCCCACCAGAGCTGTACACACAAGACTTCCACTGCTCCATCTCCTTTTTAAAGCATCTCATCCTAGTGAATATAAAATAGTAAAAAGTCCGTATCTGTCTCATCTGTGAAAATGGATGACATGCAGTGTTGCCGTGGTTGACTTTGTAGAAACCTAAAGTGAGCTGCTCTTTGATTCGTGGCTGATTTCCCTTATACCACAATCCCTAAGGTTACAGCATGTTGAGGGCCTGCCGTCTTTCTGCTAGAGTACAGTGCTGTGGCTTTGTCTCCAGATCAGCTCTGTTGTCCATTGCCCCAGGTTAGCTGGAAGGAGGAGGTGTTAGTGCCAACCCAGCAGCAGCTTTCCTCCCTTACCTCTGGGCACAGCTCCATGTGTTCTAATCTCACCTCTAAGTCTCCCTTGAGTCATGGATGGAAAATAAAGTATCTGTTTTAAAAGGTTGATGATAAGTGAGTTTATGTTCACAGAAAATTTAGAGGAGCAGTTAGCACATCCTAAGTGTTTTAATTTGTTTCTTGATTAGTATGGTAAAACACTTTCCAAAACCTTTGCTTCCTCCTTGATGTCTTGTGCCTAAGAGTCCACAGCACAGGCTGTTGCTACTGAAGCTCTCTTGGTTTGTCTTGAAAAGCATACAATATTTTAATTATCTTAAAATATGGTTTGTTTTCAAATCTGACCAAACACAGTTTCACTAAGTCAGTGTACAACCTTGAAGCCAAAACCATGGAGGAATTCTGTTTGCTTATGCTCTGGCCTTGGCTCATGCTCAGCAGCTTTTTCTATGACTGTCTGCCTAGGTATAAAATTGCCCACAGTACACTGGGTCCTTCTGTACCACTTAGCAATTAAGATGATGTCCCATAGGCATGCTCACAGGACAGCCTAATAGAGACAATTCTGTAGTTGAGATATCCTCTCTGCAGGTGCCTCAGGTTGTGACAAGCTGAGGATAAAACGTAACCAGGACAGGAAGAGACTGATGATGTCACTGTGGCAGCTGCTGTGTAAGTGGAGGTTCTGTTGTGTTGGCTCCACTATTCAGCAGATTACAAACTTTATATATCATTGGCCAGAATGGTTTCTGATAAAGGAGGCAGCAGATAGTTCTCAGATGACTGTTGGAATTGAGGGAATGTTAGCCCAGAAATTCACACCAGTAGTCTAAGGCTGCCGTGTTTGTGCAGATCTCCAGAACACATTTTCTACCTTTAGCTTCCTGCTGGCTGTTATGTGGCCAAAAACAGACCACAGCACAGGCTGCTGCTTGAGAAGCGTGCAGTATTTTAATTTTCTAAAAATAAGGTTTGCTTTCAAATCCGACCAAACACAATTTTACAAGTTTTTATGCATTTTTGTTACCTGAAATGTTTTCATTTTAGTTTTACCACTTTCAATTTTGTGTTTTTAAAAATAAGTTTATATCAGATTTATACCAGCAAAGTAAACATATATGTATGTATATGTATGCTTTATCTACGGATGGTATGTCAAGAGACATAAATTTTATAGTTTTCAGTAGGTAATTTAAATCTTGGTATTACATCCTTTCTGTCACAAAGATTAGTATGACTTTTTCTGTACAGCTCTGAATAAATGAAAGTATCAGCATGTAGCCTTGAGGAGTCCAATGTACTTTTCATCATGATAAATTGCATAATAAGCAAGAAAATGTTTGCTTATTAATCTCTAACAAGATTAAGATTGAACATGGCCTGTTACATCAGCGGCCCACTTGGTACAGGCTGGAGTACCGAGATGGGGAAGCAGAAGCAGAGCAGAGCAGCAGGTACACAGCAGCTTAAAGGGATCTTACCCACGCCTCCCCCCATGCCCGGCTGTGGCGGATTTACTGTATACACAATAACCGGGCTCCAGGGCCGCACTGCTTTGCTTCTGTCTGTGATGCTAAGCTTGCCGTGTGAAAATGCTTTTACAGTGGACAGGAGCAACCAAAGCAAATATTTCCTTCTTCAAATTTTGTAAGATTATGAAGAAAGGCTTAGGGGCATCACAGAGTTGTGCTCCCTCCCTCTCTTTCAAGTACTGATTCTGAGTTTTTCTATAACACTATAGGTGCTTTGAGGTCAGTGGAGTGTTTTCCCAGAATTCACAGCACCTTACTCTAGAATTCTGACTCACTGCTTCTGTCTGGCCTGGCAGCAGCACTTGTTTTCCGGGGTTTTTGGATATTTTGCCGAGGGGCTGTCTTTTCCTAACACTGGCCCTTTCACATATCAATGAGTCCTAGTTTCCAGCAAAATCATGTGGAGATCCTGTCTCCTGATGGCCAGGACTCTGAGGAGGTGGGCGTGGTAAAGGGGTGGACAGATCTGACCAGATGAATTAGCAGGATGAGTAGAAGGTGTGCCTGGATTTTCACATCAGCATATTGTGTGGAGAAGATAATGGTGCCCAACAGAACAGCCACAGACCAGGCACTGGCATGTCTTTAAACAGAGCCTCAGTGAAAGTCGGCCTCACTTTGACCCATCAGCAGGATGCAAATTGGGACTCACCCATCAAAACCACAGCTGCTTCTTTCCCCGGGGTCTTTGGGAAGTAGAATGACGGTTAGGCACAGATTGTTCTAAGCTTTTACTTTAGAAACAGGTTGTAACAGGAAGCTCCTTGCTGTACCACCTCCTGTGTAGTATACACTAGGGTATGATGGATCTGTAGGTTCAAAGAACAGTCTTTGGTATTGATACTTGGGAAACTGGGATTCGCCTCTTAGAGCTCTTAGTGTAATTAATAAATAATTTAGGAATAGACTCAAATGGAAACTCACGGACAATTTTATTAGAGTTTATTAGAATTCCAATGGCAGGTAAGCTGTAAATCTCTGCAGCTTCCTGGAGGAAAATTGGGGGTGTGGTGTGGTAGGTGTCACGCTGTTTAAGCTGTCATGTAGGTCAGACACATGACAGACAAGCAACCACATTGTTGGGAGGGAGCTTTAGGGAAATAGTAAGCAGGCCTAAAATGTTTGGGACTCCCAATGTGTTAAAGAATGCATGCTTGTAAAAGCCATAGAAGGGAGGCAAGGGAAATGCCGTATTCTGAGTAATTCAGGAGAGTGGGCAGATCTACAAAGCTGTGTGTTTGTTTACTCTACCAATATGCAGTGCTACTCCAGAGAGTCTGCTGTGTTTTCCCTTAGGTATACAGAAGCCCTAGGCAGTAAACACAATTTTCCCCATTTTACAAGTGCATGCAAGATACAGTGTATGCCTCTGTGAGAGACACCATCCTTGTTTTCTAGATGGTAAGAAATTACTGAGTTTCAGTTAAGATCTAGCTGACTCCAAAAGCTAAAGCTATAATGTAATTCAAAATCTTAATATCTGCAAAATTAAAGACATCTTAAGTAAGATTATAAAAATGGTAAGGGCAGGATTTTAAATGTTCTTTTGGATTTTATATTTAATGAAATTTTCATTAAGGATTTTGTACCTTATAGAAATTTAAATTTTTGTTTAAATATCACCTAATTAATTTTTTCAAAAATAAAACATGTGACCTTTTTTTGACCAACCTTAAACAGGAGCCATGTTAACCTTCTCTGTGTGGTTTCAATTTTAGTATGTTACCAAAGCCAATACTCATTAGTGTGTTGGTAGACAGTGACGGTGCCAGTGAGGTTTTAATAAAGCCATACTTGATATATGACAGTCTCCATCAGCTGCATCTGGCCCAGTGCACTCAGTGTGCTCTCTAATTTCTATATATTTAAAGTAAAGAGAGATAGAAGATGAACTCCAAGGACCGCACCCTCCTCTCAGAACTCTCAGCCCCACTGCGCAGCCCCTGTACTTCAGGCTTATTCGCGTTGTTTGGGAAGTGAGCCACAAGTAGCATCTTTTATGAGGATATGTTTTAATGTACAAGAATGTTATATTTCTTTGATGTGAATTGTATAATACCTTACTGAGGCTGTGCTTTTTCTGAAATAATTGATGAGCCACGTAGTTAATTATAATAAAACTTATATACATGTTTTTTGTTTTGTTTTGCTCTGCTTTGTGTTGAGAATTCCTTCTTTTAAAGAGCCCTGTGGGTCTGTCTGTACGCACTGATAAAATACTACTTTATACACAAGCAGAAAACTCCTGTGCTCCTTCCTGGAAGACTAGACTACTGCCTGGCTTTGTGTGACCTGTGATTTGGATTCTATTTGCCTAGGTCACGGTGTGGAGCCTTTATTGTGAAAGAACAGTGGAGCGCAGCCCAGCTGCTGAGGGGGCCACGCTCATCATGTGCTGGACAGCTGAGGACATGAACGGATTACAGAAAGCCTATTGCTCTTAGGGTATTGTCACAGCTTACCAAACACAGACAGAGAGGGGACACAGAGCTTCTGGAAGCCATGAACCTTTGGTATACGGAGAAGCACCAAACATTGGAAAGGTTCCTTTTGAACTGTATATATAGAGGAACTGAGTAGTTTAAATCAAGCTCAACCATTTCTGTTAAGTTTGAAGGATAGAGAGAAACACACTAACAATGAGAGCATGCTTTAGAATTATTTTTTTCCCTTTTTCTTATTGGATATATTTTATTTACATTTCAGATGTTATCTCCTTTCCCATTTTCCCCTCCATAAACCCCATATCACATTCCACCTCCCCCTACATCCTCCCGCTTCCCGGCCCTGACACTCCCTACACTGGGGCATCAAGTCTTGGCAGGACCAAGGGCTTCTCTTCCCATTGATACCCAACTGGGCCATCCTCTGCTACATATCCAGCTGGAGCCATGGGTCCATCCATGTGCACTCTTTGGATAGTGGTTTAGTCCCTGGGAGCTCTGGGTTGGTGTTGTTGTTCTTATGGGGTTGCAAACCCCTTCAGCTCCTTCAATCCTTTCTCTAACTCCTCCATTGAAGACCCCATTCTCAATTCAAAGGGCAGAGCTGGAGAAGTGACTCAACCCCTTGGAGGAACCCAGAAGTTTGAAAGTGGATTCCCAGATACTGGATGGCTAGAGATTGATTTTGCTTTGATTGTAACTGTGCCCTGATATTTTTCCCTCTTGAAGGAAGAAGTGGAGCCCACAGTTTAGAGACTTCAAATTGTAAGAAGACTTTGACTTTTAAAAGAGACTGAACATTTTAAAGCTATTGCAATTTTAAAATATAAGAATTGGTAAAGACTGTGGGACTCTTAAGGTTATCTAGATCTTGGGGTGAACAAGAAAGTAAGGGTTGAAGCTTAATATTGATTTATTTGTGTGTCAAGTTGACAAGGGGTCAATTGTACTGGCTGGTTTTGTGTCAACTTGACACAAACTGGAGTTATCACAGAGAAAGGAGCCTCAGTTAAGGAAATACCTCCATGAGATCCAGCTGTAAGGCATTTTCTCAACTAGTGATCAAGGGGGGAGGGCCCAGCCCATTGTGGGTGGTGCCATCCCTGGGCTGGTAGACCTGGGTTCTTTCTATAAGAAAGCAAGTTTAGCAAGCCATGGGAAGCAAGCCAGTAAGTGACATCCCTCCATGGCCTCAGCATCAGCTCCTGCTTCCTGACCTGCTTGGGTTCCAGTCCTGACTTCCTCTGGTGATGAACAGCGATATGGAAGTGTGAGCTGAATAAACCCTTTCCTCCCCAATTTGCTTCTTGGTCATGATGTTTGTGCAGGAATAGAAACCCTGACTAAGACAATGGCTGTGAGCATCTGCCTCTGTATTTGTCATGATCTAGCAGAGCCTCTCAGGAGACAGCTATATCAGGCTTCTCTCAGCATGGACTTCTTGGCATCAGCAATATTGTCTGGGTTTGGTGGCTGTATATGGGCTGGATCCCAGGGTGGGGCAGTCCCTGGATGGCTTTTTCTTCAGTCTCTGCTTCAGACTTTGTCTCCATATTTCCTTTTGTGAATATTTTTGTTCCCCCTTCCAAGAAGGACTGAAGCATCTGCACTTTGGTCTTCCTTCTTCTTGAGCTTCATGTGGTCTGTAAATTGTGTCTTGGGTATTCTGAACTTTTGGGCTAATATACACCCATCAGTGAGAGCATACCATGTAGGGGTTTATTTTGGTTTTTTTTTTTTTTTTTGTTGTTGTTGTTGTTGTTGTTGTTTTGTGATTGTGTTACCTCACTCAGGATGATATTTTCTAGTTTCATCCATCTGCCTAATAATTTCATGACATCATTGTTTTTTTAATAGCTGAACAGTACCCCATTGTGTAAATGTACCACATTTTCTGTATTCATTCCTCTGTTGAAGGACATCTGAGTTCTTTCAGCCTTCTGGCTATTATAAATAAGGCTGCTATGAACATGGTGGAGCATGTGTCCTTGTAGTACGTTAGGGCATCTTTTGGGTGTATGACCAGAAGAGGTATCACTGGGTCCTCAGGTAGTAATATGTCCAGTTTTCTGAGAAACCACCAGACTATTTCTAGAGTGGTTGTACCAGCTTGCAATCCCACCAATGTTGGAGGAGTATTCCTCTTTCTCCACATCCTTGCCAGCTTCTGCTGTCACCTGAGTTTTTGATCTGTACCAATACCATAAAGTTTTTATGACTGTTGCTTTGTAATACAGCTTGAGGTCAGGGATAGTGATTTCCCCAGAAGTTCTTTTATTGTTGAGAATAGTTTTCGCTATCCTGGGTGTTTTGTTATTCCAAATGAATTTGCAAATTGCTCTTTCTAACTCTATGAAGAATGGAGTTGGAATTTTGATTGGGATTGCATTGAATCTGTAAATTGCTTTTGGCCATTTTTACTATATCAATCCTGTCAATCCATGAGCATGGGAAATCTTTCCATCTTCTGAGAACTTCTTCTATTTTTTCTTCAGAGACTTGAAGTTCTTGTCGTACAGATCTTTCACTTGCTGGGTTAGGGTCACACCAAGGTATTTTATATTTTTTGTGACTATTGTGGAGGGTCTCAGTTCCCTAATTTCTTTATCAACCTGTTTATCCTTTAAGTAGAGGAAGAAGCCTACTGGTTTGTTTAAGTTAATTTTATATCCAATCACTTTGCTGAAGTTGTTAATCAGGTTTAGGAGTTCTCTGGTGGAATTTTGGGGGGTCACTTAAGTATACTATCATATCATCTGCAAATAGTGATATTTTGACTTCTTCCTTTCCAAATTGTATCCCTTTGACCTTTTTTTTTTTTTTTTTTTTTTTTTTTTCTGTCTATTTGCTCTGGACTTCCAGTACTATATTGATTAGGTAGGGAGATTAGGCATCCTTGTCTAGTCCCTTATTTTAGTGTGATTGCTTCAAGTTTCTCTCCATTTACTTTGATGCTGGCTACTGGTTTGCTGTGAGGTTTTTTTTTTTTTTTGGTTGTTTTTTTGTTTTTTGTTTTGTTTTGTTTTGTTTTGTTTTTACTGTGTTTAGGTATGAACTTTGAATTCCTGATCTTTCCAAGACTTTTAACGTGAAAGGGTGTTGAATTTTGTCAAATGCTTTCTGAGAATCTTATAAGATGATCATGTAGGTTTTTTCTTTGAATTTGTTCATATAGTGGATTACATTGATGGATTTTCATATATTGAACTATCCCTGCATTCCTGGGATAAAGCCTACTTGATCCTGATGGATGATCGTTTTGATGTTTTCTTGGATTCGGTTTTCTGAGAATTCTATATTGTTCTGTTCTGAAAAATTCAGTTATAAGGGTTTATAACCTGAGGAAGGCCTTTACAGGGTTAGCATAGTTTTTTATTTTTTGTAAATATATAATGCAGCTAACATGTTTGGAAGAGTAGGAAAAGTTTCCATCTTTGAGCTTTGGATATGAATTCTCCCTTAAGTTATAAAAATGAAGCTCTAGGCTCTGGTGAGATTGGCTCAGTATGTACTTGCTGATCAGTGAAGCCAGGTACACCCCAGAACCTAAGCTAAAGCAGAAGGGAAGAAGCAAGTCCAGACTTGTCCTGTGACCACCATGACCTGTCATAGCATGCACACACATACGCATGCGTGCACATGCAATAAGAAGAAGAAGAAGAATATTTTTAAACATGAAGCTTCAGCTTAACACAGAGGAGCTGCATATTTTTTTATTTAGATGTAACAAATATGAGCATACTAGTGTTCCTAGAAAAGTGTAGGATAGAAGTTCTGGGTGTTACATAATTAAGTATGTACTTAAATGAATGTTAGCATTTTTTGTTTTGATGGAGACTGTTTTCAAAGCCTTGTTACTGATGACTAAGAATTGTAGGCTATTTGCAAAAATATTAATGTTTTCCCCTGGAGTGTATCCATACAGTATTTCTTAATTTGACAGAGTCTTACATCTAGAAATTTTAGATGGTAATGTTTTACTAAAATGCTTTTTTCTATAAATTTTAAAATGATTTTCCTAAAATGGAGTAATTTTGGAATTGGATTAATAATCAGTCCTGAGAAGAGTGAGCTCAGCCCAAGAGTTTCTTCTATTCATGTTATTTATCTACAACATTGTTCTGCCCTGGTGTTTATGATTGGAAAGATGGAGGGGAGTTGAGAAATGCTAAGTAAGATAGTCTGAGGTCTCCAATTTCCTTAGAATAAAGACTAAAACCAAAGGCCTATTCTATAGGTCTGTAAAACAAAGGGTTGATACAACAGCCCTTGGGCAGGGTCAAGAGAACAGAGTTTCTACACAGGTTCCAGAATCTCACATTAAGATTTGTTGCACATAAGTAAGAGAAGCCTAAACATGGCCAAGCACATATCTGTGGGATTAGGTGGTGAGTCAGGCGGACATAAGCCAAGGATGCTATAGCTGTGTCATTTTGTAGATCTATTTTTAGCTTTCTGAGAATTCTCTGTACTGATTTCCTGAGGCTATACCACGTTGCACCCACACAATCATAGAATAAGGTGCCTTTACCACATCTTCACCAACATTTGTTGTCAGTTGAAGTTTTTCATCTTGGACTTCTTACAAGGGTAAGATGAAATCTCTAAGTAGTTTTAATTTTTCATTTAGAACTGGTTGTTAAAGATATTGAACATCATAAAGATATTTCTTAGCCATTTTCATTCTTTCTTTTAACAATTCTCTGTTCAGATCTATGGCTCATTTTTAAATTGGTATTTGTCTTCTTGATTCTGTGTGCCTTGAGTTCTTTATTGACTTTGGAGGATAATCCCAGATCTGAATCTTTAGATTTGGTTTACAATCTGAAGTAACCACAGAGGTTATAAAAGTGGAAAAGGACCATAGTGAGAAACAGGGAAGGAAGGAGCTCTGGAAAGGGTAAACAGTAGAAGGACTGACTATGCACATGGGGTCTCTATAGGCACAGCTCCACCTTTGCATGTTCAATGAATTTCATAGGCGTTCACTTCTTCAGTGAGGCTTAACTGTAAGTTTTTGGAGATAAACTTGTCTTGGCAACTGCTTGCATTGTTTGGGGAGTTCCCACAGGACCTCTTTGGCCAATAAATCAATTAGATGTAATGCAATTCTGGGACTGGAAGCATCATTTGGTGATGAGATGTCCAGTTGGGGCTCTTTCTCCCCCATTATTTGGCAATTTCATTTAGATTTAGGGGTGTGTGTGTGTGTGTGTGTGTGTGTGTGTGTGTGTGTGTGTGTGTGTAAGCTTCTACTCTATTAGATTTTCATTCTAACCCTCAAACAGTTCTTAATTTTAGCATCCCCATGTTTCTTCCCTTGTCTCTTTGCTTTCCCTGTCCACTTGATTCTCCCATTCTAGCACCCCTTCATCTCTCCATAACTGCCTGTTCTATATCCCTTTTCAAAGGCGATATTAGCTGTATGCTCCATCCTACTCTCTCTACCCTATACCTGACTTATGTGGTTGTACAGATTGTAGCTTGGTATTATTAATTTAACAGTTACTTTCTACAAATAAGCAAACACATACTTAGTCCACTGCCAAACACAAACACTGCCACTTTGTCCAAATGGCAGTGTCCTTTGCTGTACAGATTCTTTTCAGTTTTATGAGGTTTTATTTATTAATTATTAATCTTATTGTCCGTGTTAACAGTGTTCTGTTCAGAATGTCTATTCCTGTGCCAATGAGTTCAAGGCTTTTTCCTACTTTGTCTTTTATCAGGTCCAGTATGTCTGGTTTTTGGTTTTTTTTTTTTTTTTTTCTTTTTCTTTCACTAAAGTCTTTATTTTGATTATCATTTGTTTTACTATCTGTAAAAACTGTGCAAACACCATGGACATGAGGTGTACATCTTATCTGACTTGCAGCATTCTTTTTTGGAAGTAATAATTCACTCTTCTTCACTTAAGGGAGTAGCTGAGCTGGTTAAGTCTTGGAGATGTCACTGGGTGGGATTATTTCTATATATCTTATTTCGATAGGAATCTCAGGTCAACTGAAGGACATGGCTCACTCCACATGAAAACTTCCTGTAGGTTCTCCATTGCAACACTGGCTCCCACTTATTAACATGACTGAGTTTGTGCACTGATGGACCCTTGTAGTTCTGCATTATACTTTCTCTGGATTTTCAAATTTTTATTTATTTATCTTTTTACTTGCTCCCCGGATATTCTCTAATTCTGGTACTTCAAGTCTCTACAAAGCTAGGCACTTCTTTCCTATTGAGGCCAGACAAGGCAGCCCAGCTAGAAGAACACATTCCACATACAGGCAACAGCTTTTGGGACAGCCCTGCTGCAGTTGTTTAGGACCTACAGGAAGACCAAGCTGTACATCTATCTGCTACATGTGTATGTTCTTTTGTTGATGGTTCAGTCTCTGAGAGCCTCAAAGATCCAGGTTAGTTGATTCTGTTTATCTTCCTGTGGGGTTCTTATTCCCCTTAGGGACTTCAATTCTTCCTTCTATTCTTGTATAGAGTACCCAAGTTCTATCCATTGTTTGGCTCTGGGTGTCTGCATCTGTCTGAGTCAGTTGGTGGGTGATGCCTCTCAGAGGACAGCCGTGCTATACTCCTGTTTGCAAGCATACAGCGTACCATTAAGAGTGTCAGGGGTTAGTGCTTGTCCATGGTGTGGGGCTCAAGTTGTGCTGGCTATTGGTTGGCTGTTCCCTCAGTCTGCTCCATCCCCAATCCCTACATTTTTTGTAGACAGGATAAGTTTTCAGCTGAAGAATTTGTGGGTGGGTTGGTGTCCCTATTGCTCCACTGGGCTTTCTGCCTGGCCACAGGAGACAACCTCCCCAGGTTCCATATCCCCAATTCCCAATTCCTCCCCAGGTTCCAAGAATGCCCCCCATTGATTCTTGGGTGCCTCCCCTGCCACAGTTCTAGGTCTCTTCCAGGAGATGCCCCTCTCCCTTCCCTACCTGTCCCCTGTCATTGCAGATTTCCATTCATTCTCATAGCCATCTGACCATCCCCACATCCAACCTGGAAATCTTCATCCTGATACCCTCTCCCACTTAGTTCCCTCACTCCATTCACCTTTGACAACCATTCCATTCCCCCTGCGAGTATGGCTCGAGCATTCTTGCTCGTAGCCTCTGTCTGGTTTTATGTTTCATGTGGCGTTGAGGTGTACAGAGTGATTAGTATGCATATACTCGCATTCTTCTGCATGCAGTCATACAGTTTGACCAACACTGCTTGCATAAGATTCTAACACACAACTCTGAGTTTCATGCAGCTTAAACTCTTATTCATTATTGCTGAAGTTTTGCACTTAACTTTTTTAGGAAACCTACCTGGATAGCAAATATCAAGGGACCATGGTACACCAGTACCTTGGCTCCTCATTTATTGTTCTTTGAGCTGGTTTTTCATTTGTAAAAATGAAATTCTTTGTTTCCAGTGGGAATGCTGGGGGCAAGTGCAAGAAGACATGACAGATTGAAAACAAGCCCACCTTCCACCCCAGAACCTAGGCTGTGTCTAGTTTTTCTCCTTCTGTATTGAGCTTTGCCAGCATGGGATGGATTCTCCAGGAAATTGATTTACCTTTTCTGTACAGACTGATTTTACAAAAGTTGATTTAGGTTTATTCAGACTTAGTTAATCTACACCCTCACCCCGCCCCCTACTTTCTATATTCTTGTCCCCTAGCCATGAAAAATAAAATACAAGGTATCTAAACTGTTTAACTAGTTTTGGGGCTTTTAAAGAACGTGACCTAAAATATAGATATGTAACATAAATTTACCAGTAATTATTAAGCCATCCACTCCAAAGCACCACCACTGCTTAGGTGGTGAGCATTGCCCTGCTGTATTTGAAATGGTAAAGTCTAACACAGGCGAGAGACTGGCTAGCTTCATGTCCTATTTGCCATTCTTCCCAGCTTGTGCTAGACCAGCCCAGGAGCCCACACTTCTGTTTATATTTGGTTCAGGACATAGGTTTATTTTCAAAGCTCACTTTTTAATTTATTTTATTTTTAAATATCAAAGAAAGCCTCTGTGTACTCTTCTCGTCCAAGTCCATACTTTGTAGCTACCCTCAGTTTGGAAAAAGCCTGGAGAAAGCTATATGCTGTCAAACTTTTAAGCCATAGTTCTCAACCTTTTTAATGCTCCCACCCTTTAGTACAGTTTCTCATGAATGGTGACCCCAACCATAAAGTTATTCCATTGCTACTTCATACCTTTAATTTTGCTATATATAAAATTTTGCTATGCATATAAATATCTGATATGGAGGATATCTGATATGGGACCACTGTGAAAGGGTTCAACCCCCCCACAGGGATCGCAGCCTAGTTGAGAACCACTGATTTTAAGTAATACAGTGCTCACCAAGTATTAAAGCAAACTGTCTGCTACAGTTTACCTCCGTGAGGTTAAGAGTAACCATGTAACGCATCTTCATTTTCAACTAAAAATTAAGATAATCATTCTTGGGTTAATTATAAAGAGACAAACTTTTTGAGAATGTTACATGATCCAGTTTATACATACAGATCATAGATTTGTTTAAAATACATTTTAATGGATCTTTATATACCATTTAAATTAAAATTATTTATTAGAAAATAATGATAAATATAATAGGATACTTTATTTGCATAATTAATATGTGGCTCCTTGGCTACATTTTAATCAAAACTCTTATTTGTCTGTATGTATAAATATGTTTGTATGTATGCATGTGTGCACGTGTGTTTGAATATGTATATATTTATGTGCATATGTATGTGTGCATATGTATATGTGTGTATGTGTGCATGTGTGTGCATGTGTGTGCATGTGTTTATGTGTATATGTATGTATATATATTTATGTTTACATATATAGATAGGCATATGTATATGTGTGTATATGTGTGTGTATAAACACATACACAAAGTGATCTTAGTGATAAGACTATTGCTTTCATATGTCAGAGATGGGAATGCATTGTCTACACTGTTGTATCAAGACCCCACGATCTTACAGGCTAGAAAAGTTCACTGCATTATGTACATCACTTTATGAATACTGTCTACAGATCTTCTTTCTAGTAAGAAAATTAGCACCAGCTCATTTTTGTTACAGTGTTGAATGTCAGAGGTGCATGTACTTAGTGGGTTTTCTGAAAGTACTGTTGTATGTTAGACCAGTGGTGCTGAGCTTTTAGACTGAAAGCAGTCACCAAGTAACAGTGATTTTGTCATTCTTCATTCTTTTTACAACTTCAGACTAGAATGAGTTCTGCTTTCTTTCATAAAAGAGCCTCTGTTATAGTCTTTTTAACATGGCCATATGAATAAATTATCTTTAACTTAACCTAGGACAAAAAAAACTTTAAAACGTCTAGCACAATATTCATTCCTGCCTTTTTGAGCTTTGTGATATGTATTCAGTAGTAGTTCTTGATAATTTGTTAACAAGGCGTTTTGAACCTTTGGACAGATGCACATACTGTTTTCAATCTTCATGGTTAATAATTCGATTTTGTATCTGATGCCAGAACACCCTGACTCTTAATCACTGTTCATTGTTGCAGGTCTATTATATTCTAACTGTTTGAGTGCTTCCATTGACCTTGAACTGACATTATAAGCTGTGTCTAATCTTTTCAGTCTATATTTCTAATGCTTCTTTTCTTTTTCCTTTTTTCCTGTTCCCTGTTTAGCATCACAATGGGACTGCCTCTGAGCCCTGCAGCTGACTCTGCCCGCTCAGCAAGACACGCCCTTTCTCTCATTGCCACTGCCAGACCACCCGCCTTCATCACCACCATAGCTAAGGAGGTGGGCAGCCCTCCTCACTTGCTTCCTCACCCCTTCCAGAGGCATTCCTCTATACTGTAACTGGGGTAGACCTGCAAAGAATCCTGGTAGTTCAAGCAAAGCAAGTTAATAATTTACTGCTGAAATGAACATATCATATGTGTATACACACTGAAATCCACAGTGTGGAATTGTGCTTTCGTGCTCCTTTCTGCTCTCAGAATGAACACACTTGTTATATTTGACAATACCTTTCAATATGAAATATGATAGGTCTGTGTGAATTAGAAGGTATTAAAGTTATTCACATTTCTCAAGTGTAAGCAAATACTTGTAATCAAAACTAAACTTATTTTGCAGTGGCTCTCAAACTGTATACAAAAAAACATAAGCCATAAAATGGGTGATTGTTTTTCCTATTCTGTGTCACAGATAAAGGCTGGAGAGTCCATTGATTCCTGTACTTCTACTGGTCTAATTAATTGCCCACAGCCAGCTGACAAACTAGTAAAGAACAATGAACCAGTTCTATGTTCTTTCCTATACATCTTAGTGAGAGAAAAAAGAAAAAGTTCCTAATGCTTGGAAAGGCTTGCACAGCTCAGCGTCCACAGGGTACGGGCTCTGTCTGCCCCAAAGCCATCCTTACAGGCATGCTGGGAAAACAGCTAGAAAGGAGGCACGATGGTCCAGTCTGGATGGAGTTTTATGGTGGGTAGGAAGCAGTGGAGTCATGAATTCATATCTAAAGTAAAGCTGTGGACAGTAAGTGTGAGAGTAGGAAGCTTCCACCATGTTTCACTTGCACACACTTAATGTATACTTGTATCAAAGGTGTGTGCTGTTTGAATGAGTAGTTTTGTTTAACTTAGATATTTTTCTTATCAGTTTTCCGCCTGCATAGAATGTGATCAGATGGGCATATTGATTGCCTCAGGAGCTTTACATCACTCTGATAGGTGTTTATAGTAATTACATTTCAGAACATTATTTTGCATTAACTACAAAAGAATGTTTTTTAAGGAAATGTTTAGGTACTCATACTGAGACATTTGGTTGGAAAGGTCATTTAAAATATTTTAATAGCCTACATTTATTTCTTTTCAAAACTAGTTTGCTAATGCTACTTTTAGTCCTGGAACATTCGAGAAACGCACTAAGGTGCTTCTCACCGTCACCATTGTGCAGGACTCTGTCCCTGGGCCTGCTGCTCCACAGTGCATCCAGGACTATTCAAGGCTCTGAATAGTTTGTTTCCTTTCAGCTGTAGAGTTTATGCTTTGTATGAGAAAAAAAAAAAAAAAAAATCCCAGTGAATCTCTGTTATTTGCTGTGCTGATCAGTGTTGGAGGCATGTTATCTTGAACTTCCCAACTTGATTTTAAAGTGCCTAGAACAGCTAGCACTGTGTAAGTATCACGTGTTATTATTAACAGGCGTGATAGTCATATCAGATGCTTCCTGGGCATTTTCTAAAAGTACCTTCACAGCAAACTTCCAAATTGTGTTTCAATTTGTTTCTTTTTAAAGTGAAAGTCCTGATATTCTATGACCACATCTCACTAAGCAGACTTACTCACACCTAAAGTATCATAGTAATACTGTGCTGAGGACAATACATGGGAACTCGCTTGGGCATGGTGTTTTATGTCTGTAATCCCAATGTGTGGCTTAAAATGGAGGCAGGAGAAACAGTTCAAATCATCTTTAGCTATGTCTTAAGGCCAGCTACATAAGGTTCTCTCTCAAGATGATGGTGATGATGATGATGTGTAAGGAAGTTGTAGAATTTTATTAGACCCTACTTACTTAGTTTTATGTACATGATGCTTCTTTGTAACTGATAACAATTCCTGACCTACCCCCAAGTGGTTTGCGTTACAGTTCTGATTGATTGTTCTACTTCTCTATAGTGAGCAGAGATGTAAACTTATGAGCAGCAGCAATGGCCTCTGAAGTGTGGCACTTCTTTTGTAGGTACACAGACACACGGCCCTTGCAGCAAATACCCAGTCACAGCAGAGCATACACACCACGACCCTGGCACGGGCTAAAGGTGAAATCCTGAGAGTCATTGAAATTCTCATTGAGAAGATGCCTACGGATGTTGTGGATCTTCTTGTGGAGGTGAGAATATCCAGTTTCAAGTCCCCCTGACCCTGAAGTAAACTCATGAGGTCAAAAATAGGAGGAAGGAAAGAATGAAAGGAGGGAGGGACAGGGAGTGGGTCATATAACTAAGATTAATTAGCTTCCGTGCCTTAACTCCATTTCCTCAAAGCTAAAATTGATAGCTGTAGCCATTGACATGGAGTTGATCCGTATGAGAATACTTTCAAGGCTGACTTGTCAACGAAGCACTTGCACCGTGTGCTGGGGCAGCTTCCCTACTCTGCTCATGAGCACTCAGTGTTAAAGGACATGATTATCTGTTGCTGCAGACAAGACCAAGGATGCCCTGTAGTAGCCATAAGCTTAAAATAGTTATTATTCTATTTAAAGTAAATATATAATCAGTGTGGAGTTATACAGACAAAATGAAGTCTAATGGAATCATTTTATATTTTAGAATATTAAGCATTTGAAATTAACTTCCAATCTGTCTTTTTTGCCAAAGGTTATGGACATCATCATGTACTGCCTGGAGGGATCTTTAGTTAAAAAGAAAGGTCTTCAGGAATGCTTTCCAGCTATCTGCAGGTAAAGAAGCCTTCACAGAATGCAAAAGAAGTCCATTTCAGTAACAAGTAATTAAAAAATATTATGAGGCTAAATGAGAAAACCAGGTATTAATCATTACCTGTTACTTTCTAGAATAATCCTGACAGTTTGTGACAAGAACACAGATAATCAAACTAGTTACTTAATCAGTTGACACAGACATTTGGGTCATGGCTCAGAAGAATTGTTAAATGTCTGTTCCCACAGTCTACTCATATTGTTACTTGTCTTACAAGATACCTAGAACACTTCTGACTCGGGAAAACATAGACTTGCCAGCAACAGAAGTCAGTTGGTCTCCTTTCACTCACTAGTAAATCGTATTTTGAGAATGACGTATTTACATATTGTTCCACTAATACAAGAACTTCCCTTGGAAGGCTAACAGGAACAGAAGGCTAGAAGGCTAAAACTTTGCAAATGGCACTAAATATGTGAGCTATAACTTAGGATTGCTCTTTTATGTAATATACACATTTATTTATACAAATACAGTGAAGATTGGTTTTGCATCAAAATACAGTGCATTGCATTTATTTTTTTAATTGGAGCTTTGGGTAAATGTGCTTGTTCCATGAGCCTGACAGTCTGAGTTTGATCCCTGGGACTGACATGGTAGTGGTAGAGGGAACTATCCCCCTACAAACTCTTCTCTGACTTAAATACATGCACATATGTACATACATGCATACATACATACACACACATACATACATACATACATACATACATACATACATACATACACAATCATCACCGTGAAAAGAGTAACTTCTGAGTTGGTTCTAAAGTTTGGGGAGCTTTTTTGGATTTTCTTGCTTTTATGTAGTCTATAGAAATAGTACTTAAATCTGTCATAGGTAAGTTTTCTCAGTTACAGTTAGATGTGATTCTTGTGTCTGTAAGACAAACCTAGTGATAGCTGCCTTTCCTTTGCGCATGGGTGCAGGGGCAGCGTGTGTAAGCTGTAGTTGGCAGTAAGGTTCCTGAGAAGAGTGGTGTACAGCATGCCTTCATCCTGTCATTTCCACATCTCTGCCACTGCTTGACTGGCTTGTGTTCTCTTTATCTGCCATACCGTTTCCTGCATGCAGTAGAACTTGCACACTATTCCATCATTTAGCAGTTTGACTTTGCCACCTAGGTGTTAGAATGTGAGCACAGATAAAAGTCCTGCTATGTAACACACGTGCACAGATGGTGCAGCACATGTGGACAGGTGCATTTTCGCTCATGTGAAAATGGCCGACAGTGGTCTGTTGCCATGTGGAGATGACAAGAAAGGGGTTGTAGTGGAACTTATTGGACTGGGGGCTAATGGTGCTGGTAAGGCACAAGCCAGTGCTGTATAAATTAGCTTCCTAGAGCTTATCTCTTCACTAAAGGGTCTGTCTTCCAGATTCACCCAAAGCCTCCTCTACCAGCAGCTCTTCAGGTCCCTGTGCTCTGCAGACACCCATGACTTGTTGACTAAGTTACCCTGGAAAGAGAGAACTGTGCTGGATGCCTTCACTGCACACTGTGTATACATTTCCCCTCTGACTTGGCAAAAAGCAATGTGCTTTGGCTATTGATTTAGTAGTATTTTATTGATTTAGTAGTATTTTGTTGATTTAGTAGTATTTTATTGAACACAAAATGAGTATCACTACTCTCTGGGGAAGAAATGGTAGATTAGGTATCTCTGTGCTCCAGAATCACAGTGGCTAATGAGAAGGAGATTCTGTCAGCTCACTGCCTGGTTGACTACCTATTGGAAACTGAGCTGGGCAGTGAGTGTAATGTTCAATTCAGTATGTGAAATCAGAAATTGATGAGCACAATGTAGAGGGTAATGGTTTCCTGTTAAAAATGCCTTCACAGAAATGGCTATCAGGTAGAGAGGGATTGGTCCTCTGAGACAGATTGAGCCAACTAGAGTAGTGACTCTAAGAGCACAGGCAGGTCTAGGAACATGTCGCAGAGAGCTGAGCAGGTGGGCTTTGTGAAAAGTGGGGTGAACCAGGCTGCTGTGTTTGGAGCCACAGAAGTGAACCGTGAGTCTGGCTGCACCATGCAGTGAGTGACCAGAATGGAGGCTTCCTGTAGATGTATAGAGCCAAGCTAGGGCTTCGGACCCCACAGAACAGTGTCACCTTTATTTAATATGCAGTGGAGAGTTAGAAATGTTTAAGCAAAACATTAAATGTATGATTATAGATACGACACAAAGTTTCATTGTAAATTCAGTACTTTTATGCCTTAGCAAAATCAAAAAGTATTTAGACAGAAGAGTTAAAAGTTTATGTTTTCAAAAATGATTTAGCTTTTCTTAAACTATGTTATTATGAGACAGACTGATTGATTTTCCTTTTCAAGTAAGAAGCTGAATCAGCTCATTTCACCTTAAATGGGCACTTAAACTCTAGTAAGCAATTGCACACTGTCTGCTGCAGAGTGCCTCATGAGCTCATCTGCAAGTGACTCCTCCAAACTGTGCTTTGTTCATAGCCTGGTGATAACAGGGAGGAAACGTAAAAGAGCTTCTGCCCTAGCCTTTAGTAAAACTCTTAACTTAGTAACTATGTTATATTAGTCTTTGGTACCCATCCCCTCACAGGTAGGAATCTCCCTCATTATTTTATTCCTATTCCTCATTAGATTCCTAAAAATCTCCCCAGGAGGTTGTCTTGAAGTATTAAGTTTTCATGTTAAAATAAACCAAAATAGGGCTTGGGATATTATTGGGTAAATTTATGCATATATAATTCTAGACCTTTTATCTGCATTCTATATACAACAAGAAAAAGTTAACTTGAAGGTTATTTAAAATAATGTAAGGACTGCAAGTTTAGACCGTGTATGGTGGACCACACCTGTAATCCAAGCACTGAGAGGCAGGATGAAGGCTCCAGCCCATCCTTGGCTGCTGAATGGGTTCTGACCCAACTAAGGCTACATGAGACCATCTATCAAAAAAAAAAAAAAAAAAAAAAAAAAAAAACCAAAACAATCAAAACAAGGACCAAAGTTTATTTTATTTGAATTAGCATATTTTTAAGAAAAACTAAAATAATTTATAGTTCGTATAAGTTTATACTGTGTCTAGGTGTGGTAGCATATCCCTTGAATCCTAACCCTTGGCAAAGGCAGGTAAATCTCTGAGTTCAGAGCCAGCCTGGTCTACAGAGTAATTTCCAGAACAGCCAGGGCTACACAGAGAATCCATTTGAAGGGGAGATTATATTTTGTAAAGAGTAAGTCTTTAAAGCTATTTAACTATCTGAGCACTCACTCTTTCTCCTTATTAGAGTAACATGGGTCACCACTTATTTTCATACACACTGTAGTCACCATGACTACAGTGTTTCTGATGACGACGATGATAATGTCTTATAACATGACAAACTAAAGTATAAGATGAAGAAAAAATACTCTCATATTGAATTTGGTCATTCAACCCAACTGGAAAAAAAGATTCCCAAGGGCAGGCACAAGAGTCAGAGACCCACTTGGTTTTACAGTCAGATGTCCCATAAAAATACCGAGCTAAAGCTATAATATATATGCAAAGGACCTGGTGCAGACCCACGTAGACCTTGTTCTCACTGCCTTGATCTCTGTGAGCTCATCTGTACCTGTTTAGTTGATTGCAGAGGGCCTTCCTTGTTCTTTTGTGTCCTCCATCCCTCCGGCTTTTAAAATCTTTCTACTTTCTCTTCCTCGGGACTCCCTGAGCTCTGAGGGAAAGGATTTGATTTAGACTTCCATTTAGATATATATTCTCTCTCTCTCTCTCTCTCTCTCTCTCTCTCTCTCTCTCTCTCTCTCTCTCTATCTATCTATCTATCTATCTCTATCTCTGTGTGTGTGTGTCTGTCTGTCTGTCTGTCTCTGTCTCTCACTCTGTGGTGTCTCTTTCTCTGTCTCTCTGTCTCTCTGTCTCTCTGTCTCTCTCTCTCTCTAACTCTATCTCTCTATGTGTGTGTGTCTGTCTGTCTGTCTGTCTCTGTCTCTCACTCTGTGTCTCTTTCTCTGTCTCTCTGTCTCTGTCTCTGTCTCTGTCTCTCTCTCTCTCTCTCTCTCTCTCTCTCTCTCTCTCTCTCTCTCTCTCTCTCCCTCTCTCCACCTCTGCATAATATCTAACTGCAGGGTATCTTCATCTGTTCCCATTTGCCTCCTCAGGTAACCTCTCCAAGGATTCGGCTATGAGTATAGCAGAATATGGTTAAGAATCATTTTGTTGATACTTTTTTTTGAATACCAGTAATGTTGGTTTTATTCTGAGTCTCCAGGCTATCTAGTCTCTGGTTCATGGTTACGAAGGCTGTGTGGGTATGGGCTCCTTTTCATGGAGTGGGCCTTAAGTCAAATCAGACATTGGTTGGCCACACCCACAAATTCTATGCCACTATTGCCCTGGCATATTTTACAGACAAAACAGATTGGAGGTCAAAGATTTTTGAGACTGGGTCTTATGTTTTAATTAAAGGTTTTTTAGATGCTGTAGTTTGATTTTGTTTCCCCCCTCTCCCAAATTCTTCCAGGTCACCCCCCCCCCAACTTTATATGTGTTCTTTCACTCTCACCTTTTTTCTCTATCTCAAAATAACAAAAGCTAAAAATAAAAACCAAAAGCAAAACAAATAAGCAAAAAACCAGTGAGACAAACTACACCAAAAATTAATGTAAAGGTCCACAAAAATACCACCAGCTTCATTTTGTGATAGTCATCTCCTGATGAGCATGGGGCCTGTCTGGGAGTGTGGTTATATAGCCAGTGACATTCCATTAGAGAACATTGATTTTCCCTTTGGCAGCAGGAATCACTTGCAAAATGCTACCATTTAAGGGTGGGACATTGTGTCCTTGCCTCCTTCTCACATGCTTGCCTGTGGGGGATTATCTTGATTACAGTAACTGGTGTGGGAAGACTGAACTGTGGGTGGCACCATTCCCTAGATTTGGTCACTAGTGCTACAGGAGTGGGAAAAGTGAGCCGAGCAATAACCGTGCACTTAGTCATCACTCTTCGCTCTGGACCATGGATGTGATGGAATGAGCTCTCTTTAAGTTCCTGTCCCACTTGACTTCATGCTGGGATGGACTGCACCCTGGAGTTGTGGGCTACAGTGAACCTTTCTCCTGTGCGGTACTTTTTATTGGTTACTTATTCATGGCAACTCAAATGGAACTAGGACTGTGGGAATAGTAACAAAAGGTTCTTGCCAGGTTAGTGATTGCCACCTCAGTGTCTTGTTACCATCTCCATGACCTGAACACTGAGATACTAGAGGTCTAGAGAAACCTGAGACTTTTCATTTGATGAAATGAGAACAATATTAAAACCTAGAGTGGACTCCTGCCTCAGCCCTTTAATGCCATCAGAGGTCAGAACAAATTATATCTGCCATACCATCCTTAGAACAGACAGTGCTCATGTGCAGAACTCTTCCAGTTGTAAGTAGTCTAGGGGTCTGAGAGACCCCAAAGACCTCAGCAGTGTGTGGCTTCCTGCAGCAGCACAAAAGTGGGTTCCTGTGCACAAACTGACATATACAAGATTTATTAGTAGTAGTAGTAGTAAAAGAACCAGGAAGGAAACTTTAATATAAAACCCTTAAGCCAAAACCAGGGCATGAGACTATCACTGCCTAGAAATCTTTAAAGTGTTTTTCAGCCATGTTAGTCAAGTGATAAGTTACAAAGAATGAAAAATGCTAGAACTGTAATATATGGTCCTTTCAGGCAGACCAAAGATTTTATACCAAGAATAGATTTAATCTTTTTTTATCCCATAAATAATGGTGTTTATAGATGATGTAGAAGGAGGAGGTTGAAATCCAAAGCATGAAGGTAATGCAACAAAAACCTTTAGTTTAAGATTCTGTCATCAGAAATGTGTTGTTTTGTTCTGAAAAATGTTATTTTGAATGCGATATTATTTTGTAGTAAGATTTTGGTAGTTCAAGCTATTAAATATTTGCAATAATGACACTACAAATTTTATTTCTCAGTATTACACTCTGTGTCACTGTACTAGGATGTAAATTACATATGAGTTCATATGTGCAGATACAGATGCCCATAGTAACATGGATGTAGATATGAGCGCACCAGTACTCAGGCTGATACAATTAGCAATGACATAGCGACTGCCTTCAGACACTTCAAAAGCAATTCATTTCATATTAAGAACATTGGATATTTGAATGCAGACTCCCACTTACCACTGAAGTAGAATAATATGCTGCTTTCCGTGGAAAATGTGGTAGAACACTTGTAAGTAGTGTCTGCCTTCCATGTTATGAAAATGAAGCCTTGGCCTTCCATAAATCAGAAACTGATTATTAATGAGGCTTATGGATAAGACAAAACATCTCAGAATCTATACCTTTTTAATAAATAGCAAACAAAAAATTTAGCATAAAGATTTTTTTCTAGATTTTTAATCTGTGTGTAGCTGTCATGTGACTGCCAAGGCAGAAGAGCTGTCAGAATGCCACTGCCGCTAATACTCAAGTGTGTGTCCCTCAGCTTCTCTTCCTAGAATTACAGAATGGCCCTGTATCTTACTTCAAGAATGCATTGCAGTATTTTTCCTGTTTTATCTCCTTTGAAAAAGAGAAAAAATGCCTTAGGGTTTCTGTGACTGTGATAAAACACTGGCCAAAGGCAACTGGGGAGGAAAGGGCTTATTGTAGCTTACAGCCTACAGCACCACAGAGGGGTGCTACTTACTGGTTCATCTCCATGGCTTACTCAGCCTGCCTTCTTATACATCCGCAGACCACCTGCATAGGGCTGCTACCGCCTGCAGTGGACCAGGCCCTCCTGTATCAGTCATTTATCCAGGAAATACCCCAAAGGGCTATCCAATGGAGGCAATTTTTCAATTGGGATTTTCTTTTCTAAATTGACTCTAGTTTGTGTGTGTGTAAAGCTGACAAAACCAGCACTAGAAAGTTTATTGCATTTACTCTATTTTAAAAAGGCCTTCGTTTCCTCAGCCTCTGTTCTTACACAACTTAGTATTGCCTGCTGAAGGGTATCACAACTCCCAGTGGCCTAGGCCCTTTCGAGTCAAGAAAGCGCTCCTCAGGTTGCCTACAGGCAGATCTTATAGAGGCATTTCCACGGCTGGGAGTCTTTCGTGTAAAATAAATCTAGTTGATATAAAACCAAACAACACAAAAAACTTGGGAAACAAAGGAAGGCACAGCAAATAATGTGATTGGAAAAGATGTTTTTAAATAGAAAATTTAGTGTAGCTCCCTTCACTTGGATCGTTCATGGAGACCAGGTAAAAGTATATTCAAAACTCTTGATGAACATAAAAATCATTCCTGATTTACCTGATTTCTAGTACTGTTCTCACCTCTAAATCCCAGATGTATGGATTTGTAATATGTCAGAGCCTAGATCAGAAATTCAAGTACTTAATCTACTCCCAAACCGAATCTAGAAAGTATTAGTAATAAGCCAGCCTCTTAAAACCTCTTACTGCCTGTCACCTCAGTTCTGTAGCCTAATTAGTAAATCTAGTAAATGTGGAAAACCTTGGATGTTTTCACGATATCTTTTTTTCTGGTGAGTATTTTTTCTAATGTCATTAGAATTCAGGAGACATACTATTTACTTATGTAGCCTTTTATTATTGTTCTGTGAGGACATATATTTCAATAGCTAAGTAATATGAGAACATAACTGAATATGGGAACCTCTTCAAAATCATCATTTCTGCTCAAATAGAAGTGTTTGTACAAGTTATCAGAAAACTGGATTTTCACATTTATTCTTTTTGCCTTTGATCCTTTGTACCTCAAACTTTCGAGTGCATTTATTGTTAAGAAGTTGTTCCCTATTGAAAATCATTTTCTTACTCTGCCGGTAGTCCTTACTGGCCTGGAATTTACAGTGAAGCCTACACTGGCCCAAAGGCACCTAAGTTTTTCTTGCCTCTGCCTTCCATGTGCTGGGATTATAGATGTGGCCCAGCCACTAGAGCTGGTTGAAAATTCATTACAGGCCTAAGTGATATTCTACATCAATTCCATTTTAGGTAATATCTCAAAAGTACCCAGTACTGAAGGGAAATATTTTTTAATACATATGTTGGTCACAGATGTATTATTTAGAAATATTTGAGATATAAAGGGGTTAAAGCTTTTATCTACATTTACATACATAAATGTGTACATATATTTTATGTATGTGTGTATGCATGTGTACCTATATGCACATTGGCTTTAATCTTAGTGAGTATTGGTTTGTCTTAAATATACAGGCAATCTCACCTGGCTTTTGTTTTTGTTGTTGTTTCAAAAATGTTCAATTCAGGTTCTACATGGTCAGCTATTATGAGCGGAGTCACAGAATTGCCGTTGGAGCACGCCATGGCTCAGTAGCCCTGTATGACATCCGGACTGGAAAATGTCAGGTAAATAAATCATTGTGACTTCCTCTCCATGACGCTATTGAAGGGAGTGAGAGACTAGCACTTCACCAGGTGACGAACCGGGTTGCTGGAACATTATGGATAATGTGTAAGAGATCGATAGCGTAATGAAGGACTAAAGAATATAGAGCCCTTCGTCTCTGTTCCCTGGGATTGGAGGCTGCCATGGTTCCCAGTGGAGCAGGGAGAGAAGGCTCTTCTCGTGATTGGTTTTACAGTCTGTCTCTTCTTTGTTCGGTGTTGTTTAGGTTCCTACTTCCGACATGTTTCCTGTGAAGACATGGTGGCAGTCAGTTAGCAATGACAAGGCAGTAATTAGTCGGAGTTCTCACAGCCAGTCACAGTAGCACTTAATACAACTCTCCAGAACTGGTGCTCCCTTTACAGTAATGGTGTGTCACTTTTTAGACTTTATACTACATTTTATGATTTCATGACACTTTACTGTTCATGATTTTTTTTTTTTTTTGTCTTTGATCTGTTTATCTGATTTTCAAAATATACTCAGTGGATAGATGGGGCAAGAATATCCCCACTTGAGATAGAAAAGGAATTGAAGCTCGGTGTTTTAAATCACTATTTTCCAGAGTCACACCATTAGCAACAGCAAAGCCAGGACTAAATTCTACCAAGGACCTGGATAATCTTGATGCTCATTGACCACAAAGTGCCAAGTCACGCCTTCTCCTGTTTCAGTATAACATTTAGTACTGCTGAATTCTTACAGTATAGAGAGGAAATAGAAGAAATCTGTCAGGGTGTTTTAACACTTTAGATTATTTCTTCAATGTAATAAACTGTTAATCTAATGCCCCCGTCAAAGTTTCCTTGATAGTCTGCCATGAAATAATTGTAAAGTCTCATAATAAGAGGTAGGGGTAAAAGACTCAGGTTTCAGATACTGTTAAAGGATGCTATTTGAGTATTAAGTGCATTTCTCTGAGGATACCTCTGAGAGTACACTGTGCATAGAGTATGCACCACTGGTATACTTATTTACTCTCTAATTGGTGTGTTTCCTTCTCCAGCTCACTCTGGTCCATACCACTTTCCCCTCGGCTCTTATTGAAATCAGTGTAAACACTCTGAAGCTTGTTTAAAGATTATGTTTTGTGTTCTTTATATAATTCTTTTGAAAGGGATACTGCAAATAGCATTTCTGAAATGCCCCATTTTTAACCTTTATTTGTTTTGTATAGGGGCAGAAGGCATAGCACGTGTGTGGAGATCAGAGAAAGCCTTGAGGGAGTCAGCTCTGTGCTTCTACCATGTGGATCCCAAGGATGTCAGGCTTAGCAGTAAGGGCCTTTAAACCCCAGACCCCCTACACACACACCCGAGCCATACACCAGGCCCCAGAACATCTTCTAAGAACGTTCTTATGTTTGTTCGTTTATGTGTTTATTTATTTGAGACCAGGTCTCACAATGTATTCCATGCTGGTCTACATCCCACTGTTTAGTCCAGGCTGGCCTCAAACGCACTGAGATTCACTTGCCTCTGCCTCCTGAGTGCTGGGATTGAAGACATGTGTCACTATGCCGGCTTTTTATTTAATTTATTTTTAATATACCTAAATATATAACTTTACATATTAGTGAGATGCCATGTCATGCTTTGATGTATGTATATATTGTATAATATTTAAAACAGGTCAAATATTTCTTTGTCTTCAAACTTGATCATTTCTTTATTATGAGGACATTCAAAAGTAGCACTTTAACGTGTGTGTCACGCTGTTCTGTAGTGGACACAGTGTGCAGAGCTCAGTAGAACATCTCCCTTCTTTATGCCTCTCCCATCCTGCCCCACATCACCTGACTCTGACTCTGATAACCACAAGCAGTTTGAAACTGTTTTTTTTTTTTTTTTTTTTAATGAAGTATGTTACTAAATCGCAAATTTGAAAAATACACAAACATTTACAGAGTTAAAAGAGGAAGAGGAAAGGAGAGGGGGAGATATCTTGTAAGATTCTTCAAAACTGAGAACTTGTACATTATTACAACTCTGAGCATTCCCTATAAGATAGATCAGAAAACTGCCTCAGAAAACGCCTTTAGTACCTTCTTTCTAACAGCTTCCGTTGCAACTGACCTTTTCCTGTTGGTGGCATAATGTGGTGATCCCATAATCACCCAGCTACTTGTAATTGACCTTTTCTTTGCAGTATACCAGGGGAGCTGGGACCTTCTCTTATAACAACATAAGTCACCATCTCGGTTATTCTTTGAGGCCTTCAGGGTTCTTGTTCTTGTTCTGGTCATCACACATATGGTCCTACTCCTGAGTTTTGTCTCGTTTAGTAGCACCATTCTTTTCTCCCATGGTCTATCCTGGTCTAACCACACTGAGCCGGTGACAGCACTTCCCTTTAATACTATTCTGTTTGAGCTGATTGCAGTCCTTCAAGTCCTGTGCTCCTCTCATAAGCCATGCAGTTGCCAGACTCCTCTCCCATCTGTGTGCGCCTTTCTCACTCACAGCCGTCCTTACTAGTGTTTGTAATGTACCAGATTTAATACCCGTAATTCAGTTGTTGAGCAGTTTGCCAGAGAAGCCAGTGTAGTAGAGAGTATATTCTGAAACCACACTGCCTGGACTTAGTGTTAGAAAAAAATAGAACACATGCACACACACACACACATATGTGTGTATATATATATGTATATATATGTATGTATGTATATATATATATATATATATATATATATATATATATATATATATAGTGTAAGCTATGATTATTATTTAAGTGTACACTGGTTTAAATAGGACAAAACCAGTCAGGTCCCCCTTGCTGCCATAGTACCAGCTAGATTCAGTGTAACTTTGTCCTGATGGTCTTTTCCCCGACACTATTTCAACTAACCCTTCAAGTATAATAAACATAGTACCAACCAAATAATTAGCAGAATTCAAGCCACCCAGCCTACTGATTCATCTCTTTTTAATAATTTTTATAGTTGGTCCTTTTTCTGTATTCTACAACCTTATTGATTATTTTTGGCAATTAAAAAAACAAATGTACTATTAACTGTATACTATATGCTATTAACTAAAAACTAATGTGCTATTAGAATATTTCTGAGTGAAGTTATTTAAAAGTTCATAGTAGACCCTTTTCAAACAGTTTTAGGTTTGTGGTAAAATTGAAAGGAAGATACAGATATTGTATATCCACCGCACTCATATATGAATGAGTCTCTCTTAGCCATCCTCCACTGGAGTGCTACACTGGCACTGTAGGGTGGCCATAGTCTTCCTCAGGGCTTTCATGGCTTCAGCTGCTGAAACATGTTGACAGTCAATGCAGGACACAGTGTGAACACAAATGTGAAAGCTAAATGCAACATGAATCTCACAGATGGTCCAGATGACTGGGCCTTCGATTCCATCTTCATGATAAAGAAGTGGGAGGCTAAGCAGGAATGACTGATTGGTGAGGACAGAAGGAGCCTGGAGACCAGCCAAGAGTCAGGGACAGTGTCCCTCTGACTTTGACAGAGTGCTGGTGCTCCCTGTCTCCTCTGTGACACATGATAGGTCTCCCTTGGGTTGTGAGGTACTCCCTGTCTTCACTGTGACACATGGTAGGCCTCCCTTGGGTTATGAGATGCTCCCTGTCTCCTCTGTGACACATGATAGGTCTCCCTTGGGTTCTGAGGCTGTAAACTTTGAACACATATGTTCTCTGAAGGCATCTGCATGTTTGGGTAGATAAGGGAAAGCCCTTCTCTGAAATTGCTACATCTTCCTTTCTTTTTATCTATATCCAAAGAAGCATGTGTGTTGGGAGGGAGGCATCTTTTCTAAGCCCTAGCAAGTATAACTGATAAAGCTATACTTGACTTTTTCACACAGCCAACACTGGGGTCCTCTTCTGCTGTTCTTTATTGACAGATTTGAACAAATTCACCACTGAATATTTTTTACCACTCTTTTGACATACAAAGGAGTTTTACTGCCCTAAAACTCATCATCTGTGTAACATTTTAGGCATGTTTTCTTACTTCAAGTAACCATTCCTGAATTACATTGCTACATCATAAGATTTGTGCATTAGACTATCTAAAGCTGTCTCCCCACATGTATATGAGCACTAACTTCTCTATAACTTCCTGGTGTCTCTGTAAGAGGCCTGGAAGAAATGAGGACTTTCTCCAGAGACACTTGTATCTCTCAAACTGACAATCAGACTACTGATACAATGGATCCCAAATAAATGGGAATTTCCCCAGGAATCTCATGCTTGGAAAAGGAAAACGTGTCAGCCAGAAAGAAGACTTCTCTTCTGCAAAGAGATTCTCCTGTGGGCACTTCTCACAACTACACAGACCATCTTACAGGATGAGACTGACCCAGGATGATGATGGGTCTGTGGTGTGGGGAGCCACACCTTGACCAGGACTAATTATATGTTCTCGTCAATGGCCCTCTACTTAAACTTTGATCTCAATTCAGGACCTCCAAGGGAATTGAAGGGTGCTCTGTATCTCTTTCTACCTCTTCCCAATGTGGCCACATTGAACAAATCTCAGTTCTCTGGCTCCCTTATTAATTTGGCTCTTTTTATTAGCATATTAAGAACTGGTAGCTGAACCTGACTTGGGACACAGGTTGTGACCAAGGTTCAACAACATTTCTGTACATTACAGCATGACTTTTGAGCACATAAATTCTCATTAATTCTCATGACCAAGGACTTTCTATATTGGCCCACTGATTTGAGTTCTAATATGGTTTTCTTGCTAGGTCAAACTGGTTTCTTATTCTTAAAGTGATCTGAAATCAAAAGCAGTTTACAAATTGGTAAGATAGCTTAGTGTGTAAGGCACCTGCCACTTGGCCTGAGTTCAGTCCTCAGGACCCACAAGGCAGAGAGAGCTGAACCCTACAAGTTGTGCTCTGACTACCACAGCATACAGTGACACACAACTTCTACAAAACAAGTGAAAATGTGATTTTACAAACACGAAGCAACCTCAGTATGACCCTGGAAGTTCATACTTTGCCTGGACTTCTGCAGTCATTCCCAGCCTTCCTGAATGGCCTGTAGCTCCTCATGCAGGGTTGAGGTCTTGTGGACTTTTCCCAGCCAACTTTGGCATGACTATTGGTGTCTTTCTTGCTTGGCTCATGTTTAGGCAGTTGTTAAAACCAAAATACATACATATCTCTAGGAAATACCTTATGAGTAAGTAGACATTAATAATCAGCTTACCAGAAGTCTCATGCCCCCCTTGGACACATAGACACACAGAGAAAGTTTACTGAGGGCAGAGAGCAGGGTATATCCCAGTGACTTAGCTCCTCAGCATTCAGTTATCTATACAGAGGCCTGGGCCAGTGACTAGTGAGAAGGCACAGGCTTGCCCTGCAAACCTTCCAGTCCCCCATTTTCCCACCCAGCTGTGAAGCAACCACATACCAAGCCTTGCTTCTGCTGTCCTGTGAGGAATCGGTCTTAATCTATAATATTTACTATGCAGCATGAGGTTTCCTAAGCACAGTCTATTCTCCAAAGGAGGACAGAAGCAAGGAACAGTCTGTGGAGTAGCCACCACACCTCACCAGGAACTCCTTCCTTTCTCACACATGTTGGACATGGTCCTTTGTAGTGAGAGAACAGCTCCCACAAGCCTCTGTAAGGACCCTGGGGGAAACCCAGCATATGGCACTGTTGCTATGCTGCAGGAATTTATGTAAATGTCTTGTCAGAGATGAATTAAAATCAGAGCAGTAAATCTACAAGGACACAGCTATAACTCATATAGATAGATTGCTTACAAAGACATATATCACACATCTGGAATTACTGCCTCTTCAGTACTCAGAGGTTAAAGAAGGTGGCAGCTTACATGCCATTATACGTAGTCAGCAGTTTGTCGTTACTTGGGAGAGTGGTGAATGCAAATTACACACGTGTCCTTCACCCCACTGTCTGTCTGTGCTCTACATTTCAGCATCGAGTGAGGAGCCAGGAAATTCACTCATTAATTTGCTACTTAATTTTCTGAACCGTACATTGTTAGATGTAAAACCCTGTTTAACACACCTGTGCTACTAACCATGACTGCTCCTGTGCAACAGTTATGTATACAGTGCATGCATTCAGCAAGTACTGGGCACCAACTTAAGTGTAAAATTATCTTGTTTAGAGAATTAAATCACTTCATCCATCCAACATCCTTATTTTTTCAAAAGAACAAATAGGGCCAGAATATAGATGCTTCACAGAAACGTGTCAAATATTATAAAGGCCATTCAAGGAAAATAATCATTAATTAGAATACTAAGTCAGTGTCTCCTTTATGTAATGATATATGGATACTTAGCACAAGTGTGTCTGGCTTAGAGTTGGCTTCACATCCATTCTCTAGGCATTGAGATGCAGCATCATTCTTTTCAAACTTAAATCAAAACCCATGAAGCAGAAACCTAGGCATTCTACATTTTTATGGAGCACCCCTAGGTAAATCCATGACAGGCTACAGTTTAGAAAATCTACTGACTAGGAATAACATGAGAAATATTGTGTTAATATTTCAGTCCTCAAGGTCTGTGATATTAAATTATTTCAGAAATTGCTCCAAAAACGACCTCTATCTGAAACCATGTAGACTAAAATGGAGCTTGGGATGACTGGAATTTGAGCTGTGCTTGTATTATCATTGAAAAAATAACATAGCAATAACATAGAAGAATTAGAGAGCCCAGTGCTCCCCTAAGAAAAAACTTGCTCACAAAGGGAAGTAACATTTGAAATCACGGTCTACACACCCTGATAGAGCTCACCCAGTGCTGGAGTCTTTTGGCTTTCCATTTACATTTGAGTGTATTCCCTTCTGTTTTACTGACCTCCTAACCGAGAGAGCTCAGCACATTCTGATCTTTATTTTCTTACCATCTCCCTGCTGATACCCTTTCAGCTCTTCAGATTACAATGGAAGGGGGGCCTCTAGTAGGTAAAATCACTAATAGAAAATATACTGACCAAAGTCATCTCTATATGGTTAGCCCCTTGTAGTTTTACCCCTAATAGAGAATTTTTGCAGAATACAGATAAAGTACTAAATTGAGAATTTTCTAACATCTGGTTGTCTTTCCCAGTTTGTTGGGATCTGACCTTTTTTCTTGGCTACCACTGTATCAGTGCTGTATACTGTTAAAAGAATGTTTGTTTGTTTGTTTGTTTGTGACAAGGTCTCATGTAGAGCAGGCAGATCTCAAATTCTCTATGATGCCCTAAACTGCCTTCCTGCCTCCACCTCCTAATGCTGGGATTACAAACAAGCATCCCTATGACCAGTTTGTCTGGTCTTGGGAATGGAACCCAGAGCCTCATACTGGCTAGGCAAACACTCTACAAACTGAGCTACATCCCCAACCAAGATTATCTTGGAAAAGCACTGTCAGGTATTGTCTACTGCTAGTGACCAAGGTAAGGCATGAGGAGTAGGCGTGGGTTTAACAGATGTGGAAGATGTTTCTTTGGACTTTGCCCCGAGCGTGGTGCTCCAGCTTGCTGTTTGTATACTGTTATACTGTGTATGATTCGGCTGACACTGTTACTGTAAACCACTGATAATATTGAATGCCAGCTGACCCAGAGCCACAGGCTTTCACAGCTACACCAATGAGAGTAAAAGGGAAGCCATTGAGACAGAGTGAAACACAGAGCAGTATCCCAGGATTGGAACAGAACCCCTTACCCAATTTTAATGAGTCACTAAAGCCATATGTTAATTTTGTGATTGTCCAGAGCCCTGGCTTCTCATAGTCCTAAAAGGAATTCTAAGCAGCCCTTCCTGTATATAATGAAGGGACATACACTCCTTTGCCAGCAACTCTGTACTGTTCATTTGCTCACAAGCACATGCTGGTTGACTAGGCAGTTGCTCTTGTGCTTGATTTTCACATTTATGTTTTCTTCCTTCCTTTCTTTCTCATCCTCATTTGACATGTGTGCATGCATATGTGTGCATGCGTGTGTAAGTAAGCAAGATAGTGTTCTGTTCACATTTCTGAATTTCCACCAAAGGAGCATCAGTGACCTCACAGACTCCAATGGTTTTCATGATGCCACATCTCAATACAGGAAGAGCTGCTCTCCACCTCTCCACCATCTCCATAAAGCAAACGCCGAGCTGTTTACAGCAGTCTTTGTCTGGCTTTGGCATTGATTTTAAATCACCTGGATCGATCAAGTGGTTATGGAACTTTAAAAATCCTACCAAACACAATTAGAATCACAGGCTTTTAAATCTGCTAACATAATATCTATAGGAATGAATTGTCAATTATTCTTAATTTGGACTATGTAAAGAAACAGTGCCACTGTGATGCCAGTGTCTGGGGCTGTCTGGGTGCTCTGTGCAAAATGGTCCTGACTTCGGAAACAAGCATCTGAAATCCATGTGCATCTCGGGCTGTGTCACTGCAGAGCACCTTCTCAGCCAATGAGAGAGCAGCATGCAGATCCAACCGCTGTTGACATACATGCCTCTGTTGTAGCCCAGCAGCAGGACCGAGGCTAGCTGATTGTAACCAGAGCTGACACAGGGAGAAAGTCTAAAATTGAATAGTTAAACAGGAAGTCTGGAACAATAGGGAGTGTAGGGGCGCAGCAAGGGACCCATAGGAATGGCTTCTTAAGTACCTCATGTCAGATTCCCATTGTTAGACAAAGTCTGAACTGTTGTGGATAATGAGGTAGTACCAGTATTTCCCTAAACATCTTTTACATTATTACATATTGTAATTACATAGTACATAAGTAAATGTTTGAAAACTTCATACTACTTTTAGAGGTCACCTTCTGATTTTTAAAAAGCAGTGATTTTTTTTTTTCTGTAGTTTGATATCATACTGCAATTTTGTTGTCATAGCAACTAGATCATGTAATATAACTTTTCCAAAATGGAAACCTGCCTTAAACTTTATTGCATCAACCTACCAGTTATAAATGAAGAGCTCAAAATAGATGATTTATATAGACTCTAGCCACAACCTAAAGTCTAAAATTTGCTTTATACACATGAGATTTCAATAATTGAGCATATAGTGGGAACCCTATCAGTCTCCCAGATACTGAAATGTAATAAGCATCAACAAACAAATTATTATTTTTTTAATTCATGTTCTTTCTAGTTGCAAACATTCCCCTAGAGAATCACAAGTTTGGGGTATTTTCATGGTAGCATTTCACTAAATAGCATAGTTATTTTTCTTACTACTTGATAATAACAGTCAGCAAATAGAGACAGACGGGAAGAAAGACAATGAATTTTCTTGCTACTGGGCTGAGCAAACAGATACCATGCTTCTAAAATGCTGGAAGAGGTCAGTGTTTTGCTCTCCACAGCACTAGAGTGACACTCCAGGCAGTTCTTTGTTTAAAATGCCTTTGAGTCTGTCACAATAGGTTCATATTGCACATAGCTCTGTAATATTTTGGAGGGATATTTAAAGTTACTTAGGGCTTATTTAGGGCATATTTTAATGCTTCATGGCATCACTTTATTTATTAAAATTTTTAAATTTGAATGACAGACATAAACCTTAAAATATTTTCGTTTTTCTTTCAGTACATTTTCTTCCTGTTTTGAGGAAGCTGGTGCTGCATAGTAACTTAGAAATAACTCCTAATGATTAACATAGTGACAAATCACCTTTTTCTTGAGAAATAATAAATCAACATATCCCTACCCATAAATTTTTACTGAAAAATGTGAAATATTAGCACCATATATTTAACTAGGTGTAGGAAGTAAACACTATTGTCAAAGTGTTGCTCTCAGAACCAGTGGACCACACTACAATGGAACTTAGCTTTGTTTGCTTTATGTCTTTCAGGAATAATGTGATTGAAATATAATTTACAATTTATAAAATGTCATCTTTTTTACTTATATGTCCCTCTTGTGGTAAGCAGGGAACAGTCTGAATAGTCCCAAAGGTAGACCTCAAAGTCAACATAAAACAATTTCCAAAGAGAATTATTTACTTGCGTAAATTTAATTGAACTTTAATTTTAGGATGGCTCACTATTGTGTCTCATGAGGCATATTTGCCATGTTTGTATTTTAGTTCTGTCCTGGTTCTGTTAGTACAGCCTCTTTTTCTTTCTCCTTGCTCTTGTGGTGATGTCATGTTTTTAGGCAGACTATGTTGAAATCTGTTCAGATTTTTGGGAAGCTTGGTTGAGCACAATGTGTGACTGAATTAAGAGGCAAGTGGATTGTTACCCAGCACTGGCTTTATTTTCATTTGGGAGTGTTTTCCTCGGGTCGCCATGGTGTACTATAGGAAGCAGAGCAGGGCAGTGGCCTTCCCCTGGCTCTATTGATTTGCCCTTCAGCTGTGTGCAGCACAGAGAACCTCAGGCCTTGTTGTTGATTATCTGCACAGTGTCTCTGGGAGCTGTATTGACCCATTGCTGCTGACTGCCTGTAGCTCGTGATTTTTCACACCGTCTCCATGACACTCATAATAAAACATACCATCTTATTGCTTCTCAGCTCTGGGAGTCAATGCAGTCAGCCTCCACACACCACAGTACTTCAGGAGAACATTTATTATGTGTGGGATAAGGTGTAGCGATTTTAGGGCTCCGAGTTGTGTACTCTCAGTAGCCAGGTCTCAGCCTGTACAGTTTCTGATGCCTTTAAAAGCCCAGTGCTGGCTTCATACCTGTTTTTAACATGAACTTTTGAATAATATATACAAAATTAATTGTAAAACAATAAGCTCACTAGCCAACAATATAATTTTCAAGTATATACAAGGATTATTACTGCCTTACATGTTTATTAGACTGGATATTATGAGGCCGAGAAATTATACATGCTTCAAGGTTATCCTTGCCTGATGTCCTAAATACTTAAGTGTTTTGAGTAAAATCTTTCTTAGCTATCTTGAAAGATTTACTTTCTATTTAAGATATAATTAAATGGTTTTCTTTAAACATAGATCTTTTTTGTCAATATTAGTGTTTTTTTATCTTGTACTAATATCAGAATATTTTAGGCATTGTTACTACTTACATGGTTTCCAATCCAGAATTACCATTAACAATTCCTTTGTGCCATGTTTGTTGAATAAGATTCTAAACAGAGCTGAGGGACCAAAGGCAGGATTTGTTTTTTTTTTTTTTTTTTTTTTCTGGTAGAGAAAGAATAACATGCAGGTGTTTCCAAGGCAGCCTTCTAATATTGTAATGCACTGTAACTACTTTTATTGTATACAAAGTAATGTAGGGAGGGGGGATTCTCATCTTAAGCTAGAGATTTTTACAGGAGAGTGAAAGTGAAAGACTTGCAGGGGAGATTATTAATATCATGATTGCTCTTTGCTGAAGTTAATTTGAATGTTTTATTAGATCAGATGAAAAATACTTTAACAAGCCTATTTTAATAAAGCCAGTCTTTGAGAAGTAAAATGGGGTCGCATCTGTCTGCTATGTACATTCACCTTTGTAAAGTAGCGAAAAGCTTCGCCAGTGAAAGAAAACCAGGGAAAGGATCCTGGCTTTTAGGCTTCATATCACCAATCCACAAATAACTTTTCACAGTTTGAAATAGTTATTTCTTTTTGATGTGGTTATAGATTTAGCATTTACATCCTTCTGCTTTGTCAGACTTTAAAGGGTTGGTTTAAGTTTGAGAGATACATAGTTTTCTAAATAAGTGCTTTTAAAAACATCAACTCACGTTAAACTAAGGATTTCCAAGTGGAAGAAGCTTTTAGTGAGTGTTGTTTTAGGGACTGACATGGTGTAGTGCAGCCTCATGTGTTGCTTCTTCAGCTTTGCCCAGGAACCCAGACATGTGCACTTAAAGCAGGTAGGTCATGGGTTGAGGCCAGCCTAGGAGAGTTCAAGGCCAGTCTGAGCTATATGAGGAAGATCCTGTTTCAGAAAACCAAGTAAGTAAACAAACCAAACAAAACTAAAGATAGAGGTACATCAGAAGAAAAGAATTATTACCCCTTCTCCCAAATTGGCATTTTTATTTCATACTTTAAATTAAAAAAATTCGGTCTTTTCAGTGTTTTTTATTATAATTGTTATTTTCAATCATTTTATTAGTATATATTTATTGAGTGAGATATTGGAAACACAGTTTCACCCATAATGTGGTGATATCAGGTAAGTACCACGAAGCCTCTCCCTTCCAGCAGAGCCCTGTTCAATTCTAGGTTCCATGACCTAGGGCAAAAACGACAGGGTACATTTCACCCACTGTTGCGAAGACTGTGCTCAGCAGTGGCTGACGTTGGCCAGCGTGGACCCAGCACTCACGGCTGGTCTGTGTCTCAGTGAGCATCAGGTTCACAGGAACCACACTTACAGTTATTTTGAGTCTGTCATGCAGATGGGTTTGGTAGCACAAGTTCACATTCCACTTAAGCCTAGTACACCCTTTGCCTTAGACATTGAGAACCACTTTTAAGTGTGCAGGAGACTTCCTCTAACAGAGCCTTCAGTATCAGGGATTGCTAAGGTTAAGCCTTATCATCTGCACCAAAATAAAAAAAAAAAAAAAAGTGAGGTTCCATCAAAAACTTCCATCCTCACAGCCTTTCAGCCACAATTTGATGATTATTATCGATTATTTCCCAGCCTTTCACTCATGCTCCGCCGTTGTGGCCAGCCCTGATATACAGATAGGGCTGTGGTCCAGCTGAAATAAGACTCCATCTTGATAATGGGCTGAGATGAGATGCTGTTATTTGATAAAGATAATTGATGTTTCACAGTGAATTGAAAAGCAGCTCCAAGCACACAGTAGCTGGAGCCGTGTTCCTCCATAAATATGGTAGTTATTTATAAAAATAGAACAAAAGAATGGAACTTAAATATTTGTGAATGGATTATTAAAGACTTTTAGTAGTAGGAATTTTTTCTTCCTTTCCTATTTGTTCATTTTTAATTCACAAAAGAAAAAAATAGAAAGGGGCCTATCATATTATTTCAAAATTTAGTTCCAGATTAATTTGTTCATGGATGTTAGTGATAAGATCTTTGGCACACTTAACACCTAAATCTCATGTTTAGGTGATGATGGGTTGCTGTCATGTATAACCTAGGAAACACGAGTCACAGTTAAATTTTATGCTACCAGTAATTTTTGGAATGTTTTTGCAAACTGTATGAAAACACAATCTAAATTATTGATCATGAAATCATGTCTCCTGGAAAATGCAGTTCAAATAATCTGGGAATGCAGATAGGGTTTCTCTTCATTCATTATTAACAAATGTTTCTGCAAACACCACGGAACACACTGTCCGCCCTGCTTCCCTCGGCCCCCAGCTTTAGGTTGATTAAGGTATCATTCATCTCTGGTTCTGCTCATCCAGTTTCTTTTACTCTTATCACCTTTATAACCCCTAATTAAGCAATACGACTTGACAGGGAGTATGGTTATCGTGAGATAATGACGCCCCAAGTGTGTTGTGAGTCACAGGGTTCAGCTGAATGCTTCTAAACCTCTACGGGTGTGATTATCTTGTGATAAACATACCACGTGGTTGCTCATTGATACCACGGATGGATGCATGCCCACCACTTGTGTTCAGGTGACACTGACATTTTCTTGTTTACCCACTCACCTAACCCAAATAGCTGATTTTTGTAAAGCCATTGCCTCCAGTCTTATTGAGTTTGAATCTTCAAGCTCTTATTTCATTGTTTAGATGGTAGCAGTTGAACTTCCGTGTACACGTCTGAAGAAAAATTAATAACCTCACTTTTTTTTAAGGTTAAACTTCCACAGAAGGTTGGTTTTAGGGAAGGCAAATTTCTCACCATGCTGGTTTTTCAGCTGCCCATTTAGTGAACAGTAACAGTTAGCCATTCTTATAAACTCAGAACTGCATGTGCTTTTATGCTAATGACGTCACCAAGCACTTGAAAGTTCTCTAGAAGACAGTAACTGGATTTTCATATCCAGAAGCATTTTTATAATCTTCCATCTGCAACTACTACTGTTAAAAGTAGGGTGAGAGAGATTACTAAACCTTTACTGTTTTCTGTTTGATTAAGATTTTGGAGAAAAGTGATTTATATTTTCTATGTCGACTCTAGCTTGTTATTTTAAAAACCTACATTATCTCTTGTAAATTTATTCTGACTTTAATTGAAGAGACCACATTTTGGATGATATACTTCTTAATGTTCTGAATTTCTGGTAGAATCCAGCTGCATTCAGTTCTTGAGACTGAGGAAATACACTTTAGAACTTTTATTTGTAATGTCTTGAATTTACTCTCAAGTAGCTATATGACTAGTTCCTAAAATATTGTCTAACTTGTTTCTAAAGAAAAAGTATATCCTTGCACGTTCATTTTTCTCAAGAGTTTGTAACTTAGCGACTCAACTGTGTTATTATGGCTTCTTGATATTCCCATGGGACCTAAATGCATCCCCTTTTGAGGAGTGTCTTAATTTCCTGCTGAAATTCTAGTATTGCCTAGCATAGTATTCAATGTTTAAAAGATCCTGTCATATAACAGGTATTTGTTGTATGTTGAAGCTATGCATTTAGCTATGTTAGATTAATAAGTTTCCTGTCACTTTAAGAAAAAAAATCAAACGAAAAACTGGAATTTTGGCACCTACTTACTATTAAGTGACGTATAATATTGGTCATTTCATTTTATTCATAAAAATATTATTTTTAAAATAAATTTAGCCACTTGTATCTTAAGTCCTGTGACTACAATTCCATTGCTAGTAAAGGTCAACACTGTTTATCCTTGAACAACATTTGATTTTAAACTCCAATCTTTTCACACTCAAACCCATAGTAAGCTTCCTTTAAATGAGCTGACGGGACCCAGGGAAACTAATATCCTTCTTCATAAGGAAAGCAAATGTTTCTTAAAACATTAGCATCATTATTTAAGCCGTGATTGCTTGGTGCTTGCACTAATGTTGTTGCTTAATAACATGAGGCCATCTAAGCAAAAAACTAAAGAGAACTTCTGATAGAAAGCACCATAGCATTTTGTATGAAATCTATAAAACCGCAGGTAGGTAAGCTGAAGACCAATGGCTCTCCTCACCCAAGACCTTCGTGCCTGTGCTCAAAGATCATAGCATAGTGAAGTTCTGAGAAGAGGGGATGGATCTGGAATAGCAGAAGCTGCTGCCAGGCCCCCTAGAGGGAGGGGACCTTTTAGTTGTGACCCAGAGGCCAGTGGCAATCCTATGCTTGTGGTAGGAGTCATAGAATCATCCGGGCTCTGCAGTCTGCTGCCCTCTCTGCAGCTGTGAGCTCTTCCCTCAACGTGGGAAAGTCAGCTCAAAGCAGATCTCCCAGTGATAAGATCTTAGGGCCTTAAAGATTTACTTCAGATCAGTGTGAGAAGAGCAAGAAGGTAGGTCAAATTAGAGCAAGTATGATTAATCATAACAAAGTAGTCCTGACTGATACTTCAGTTCTGTTCTACTGTATGTAATTTGAAGCTTCCTGTAATAGTTTTGAAGTGTAAATATATAAATACTAAATTAACAGAAATATTGATACTATAATATATACTATATAATATAAATAATACTTCCTGATACGTCTGAAGTAAAATTTGCTTCTACATGGTTTTCTGCTTTTGCCTGCTAGCTGTCCTCAAGCCAGAATGACTGGCTTGTCTTTATTTGCATATCAGCTTTTCTCTGTGCATACTATGTCCTTCTTTGGTATCTACCAACCTCTCATCCTCTAGTCCACATTTTTGGTAAATGAACTACTGCCCTTGATGGCAAACCCAAGGGTAGCTTAGCTCTTTCCTAGTTCCCAGCTGTACTGCCACTGGTACTGTAGGAACGCTTATTCCACTCAGCATTACAGTTTTGCTCTACTTGTTTACCTCCTGCTCTCCTGACTAGAACCAAGGCTCATTCCTTCCCCGATCCTGCACACAGAAGAGTGTCCTTTCTCCCACTGTGAGGGAGAAAGTGAGCAGGTGAGGTCAAAATGATCTTGAAGATAAGTGACCATTGAAACTGGACTAGAGAGTACACACACACACACACACACACACACACACACGTCAAGGATGAGTGTGTGTGTGTGTGTGTGTGTGAGAGAGAGAGAGAGAGAGAGCAAGAGAGAGAGAGAGAGAGAGAGAGAAAGAAACTTTAACTTACAGTACACCAAATAAAATGAGTTTTGGGTTCCAAGGCCCTGTGGGAGGTCTGTGGATGGTGGGGGTGTGGTGGTAGAGTGGGTTCTTTATTTTTTTTCTTTCTTCCTTCCTTCTTCCCTTACGTTCTTTTTGTTTTGTTTTATAATAATAATTTTTAATTTTATTTAATTTTTACACTCAAGATTTTATTCCTATACCTCCTCTCTCCCGCACCCCCATATCCAGGAGGATGTCCCCACTGCACCCACCCCACCAGACCTCCAAACTCCCTAGGGCCTCCAGTCTTTTGAGGGTTAAGTGCGTCTTCTCTGAACCCAAACACGAGAGTCCTCTGTTCTAGATGTGTTGGGGAACTCATATCAGCTGGTGTATGTTGCCTGGTTGGTGGTCTAGTTTAATTGAGACTGCTGGTCCTCTTACAGGGTCACCTTCCTCCTCAGCTTCCTCCAGCTTTTCCCTAATTCACCCGCAGCTTCTGTCCATTGGTTGGGTGCAAATATCTGCATCTGACTCTTTCAGCTGCTTGTTGGGTCTTTCAGAGGGCAGTCATGATAGGTCCCTTTTGGTGAGTGCGCTATAGCCTAGGTAATGGTGTCAGGCCTTGGGTCCTCCCCTTGAGCTGGAATTCCCTTTTGGGCCTTTCCCTGAACCTTCTTTTTTTTTTTTTTCCAGGTTCTTTTCCATTTCCATCCCTGCAGTTTTTTTTTTTTTTTTTTTTTTTTTTTTTTTTTTTTTTTGTCAGACAGAAACAATTATGGGTCAGAGTTTTGACTGTGGGATAGCAACCCCATTCCTCAATTTATGTCCTGTCTTTTAGCTGGAGGTGGGCTCTACAAGTTCACTCTCCCCACTGTAGGGCATACATCTACCCCCCTCCCCCAGTCCTGAGGCTCTCTTACCTCCCAGATCTCTGGTACATTGTGGAGGGTCCTCCCAATATCTTATCTCCTGAAGTAACCTGTTTTCATTCTTTCTTAGGGTTTCAGTCCTTTCCCCACCCAATACCAGATCATGTTCTCCTCTCCTCCCCGTTCCCTTTCCCTCCCAGATCACTCCCTCCCTCCCCACTTATAGTCTTTTCTAAGCCTTTGAAATGGATCACTGGTGACACAGTGGATGGTAGTTAAAATGAAAATACCAGAACTCTGATTCTAAATGGTATTCAGAGGTCTCTTGAGAGGCATGAAAGCTGTCTTAGTCAGGGTTTTTTTTTTTTTTTTCCTTCAGAAAACATCATGACCAAGAAGCAAGTTGGGGAGGAAAGGATTTATTCAGCTTACACTTCCACATTGCTGTTTAGCATCAAAGAAAGTCATGACTGGAACTCAAGCAGGTCAGGAAGCAGGAGCTGATGCAGAGGCCATGAAGGGATGTTACTTACTGGCTTGCTTCCCCTGGTTTGCTCAGTTTGCTTTCTTATAGAACCCAGGTCTACCAGCCCAGGAATGAATGGCACCACCCACAATAAACCCTCCCTGCTTGATCACTAGTTGAGAAAATGCCTTTCAGCTGGATCTCATGGAGGCATTTCCTCAAGGGAGGCTCCTTTCTCTGTGATAACTCCAGCTGTGTCAAGTGGACACACAAAACCATCCAGTACAAGAACCATCAGGAGAGCAGGCCCCATACCTCAAAGTTAAGTTTCTTATTATGGCTTCATGTTAGAACTATTCATGTCTTTCAAATTTTTATTATAAACACATTTTTCCAATCTTTAATATGTTGGTTTTTTATTAACACATTATTCATTTAAAATCGAAAAGGCTCTATGTGCTGCAGTCTCAAACTCATGTTGTTTACATGGATGTTGTACTCACAATGAAATAGAGTAATTCAGCTAACCAAACAACAGCTTCCTCTTTTCATCTGGTCTTCATAACATATCCCCAGCCTGAGAATCCATTCCAGGTTAAACAAGTCAGTAGTCAAATGTAGCACGATGCATGACAATGTTTTAGACTGAGAAGCAGGGCAGGGTGTCGGCTTGTGTGTAGACTCTTAATTGCACATAACGTTCTGCACATTAAAGCCTGTCTGTGTAAAGGAAGTATAGAGTAGCTCTGTAAAGAAGAGTTGCCTACATAGATGTCCCGAGCAACTGTCTCGCCAGCAAGAACGACGCGGCACACAAAATAGGATTCTTCTGCGGTAAAGCTTTAATGCTCTCGAGAGGCAGAGCATAAGCTTACATCGAAGCGAAGACCCCAAACTATCTAGCCCATCCCCTTTATATAGGAATCAGTCCTCGCCTTGGACGTGGAGCCCCCTGATTGGTTGAAACTCATCAGGCCATATGACGCCACGGGAGAGGCAGAGGTCAAGGAGTGGAAAGTTACCCAGCATGTGCGCACATGACTTGTTTACTGCTAACTCCAGCCAGATGTCAGCGCCATCTTGTAATGGAGAATGTGCAGGCAGTGCCCCACACATAGAGTGTTTCTTAGCAAGCTAAGTATCTCAAAAATGGTAGAATCAGGATCCAGACAGAAATGATGTAGTCTTTATATGGGATATTCCCAAGGGAATGAATTTTTTCTGCTAATTTTAACCAATAAAGCTTGAATTTTATGTAAAAAAATACAAAATACTGGATTTTGATATTCATAGCTATTGAGGTAAATATTAAAAAGTAGTCTGCTGCTACCAGTCCTGCTCAGTCTCTCTCTGCGGTAGCTGCTCCAGTGTGGAGCCTTGTGCCCGGGCTCTTTCTTTACCATGAGGTCCCCACACCACCCTCTCTCAGCTGTCTCTCTTTTAGTCTGGAACTTTGGCTACCAGTTCCTTCTTGGAGCCACAGGACACCACACTGAAACCATTTGCCCTGGCTCCTCCTCTACCAGCCAAGAACTTAGCTCACATTCTCCACAGCCCAGTAAAAACATCACACAACCATCAACTTATCAAACAGGTTTACATGTTAAATTCTCAATCCAAAACCCCTCTACACAATAAACTCACAATCAGCAGACAAAGATATAAACTGCCCATCCAGAAAAGACAAATTAGACCCATAGAAACCCTTAGAAATAATCATAACAACCTCATCAAGAGGTGCGCTGAGAGAAATATACACATTGGCTTCCATGTTGCCTCTTGACTCTCTCTCCCTCAATCTCGGCCTACCGCTTTCTCTTCTGCTCCCCCAGCCTCATTCCCCACCTACCTCTCCACTGTCCAATCATGTTTCACTTTAATATAAACCTACACATAGCTAACTCTTTATTTAAGGTCTTAATTATTAATTTGGAGTAAGAATTAAAAGAGTAAGGGTAGGGCTGGTTATATGGAACTGGGAAGGTAATGGAAAACCTCTCTGAGTACTAGGTAAGAGCTACTATGGGAAAGCAGACTATTTCATCTGATAATGGTGAAGTATAACAGACTTCTTGTGTTCTGTCTCCTTCAGTCCTGCCCTGTGACTGATCAGTTACTTTCCTAGTATTCCATTTATCTTCAAGTTCAGAGACAGGAATCAAGGACCTGGAACATTCACTAAGATTTTCAATAAAGGACATCCCAGGGCCATAGTAGTTAATGCCCTGTTGGCCATGACTGAAAAAAAGTCTGTTTAGCCAGAGCTGTCACAGATGAGGAGTCATGGAACTTTACACTGACTGCCATGCAAACTAGCTCACTATGCCAATGACCAACAATTCTTGAACCTGGTTTGTCCTTCCTAAACAAGCTACAGTGCTCTAATATTGCAGGTGGTTGACTACGGTTGTCTGAGGCACACGTGGAATACATTGAATGAAGTGAAGTAACTGGGCGTGGGTGAAGAGCAGCTCTTGGAGTAATCAAATCAGTTGACCTCCGAAGCTGAGTGGCAAAACCTTCTGAGTTATTTTAGAATAGCCAGACTGCTTATGTAAATTCTGATGGCCCTGAGGCAGCATGTCTGACACCAAGGACTTGGGATCCAGAAATCAAAGGTTTGCTGAAGTTTCTACCTAATTTTTAGCTTTTCTCAAAAAAGAAAGGGAGGGAGGGAGGGAGAGAGGGAGAAAGGAAGGAAGGAAGGAAGGAAAAGAAAGAATGAAGGAAGAGAAAGAAAGAGAGAGAGAGAGAAAGGAAGGAAAGAAAGAAACAAAGAAACAAAAGAATAGTTAGGGTCAAATGTGGTTGCCCAGGCTTTTAATCCCAGCAGAGGCAGGCAAAGCTCTGAGTTCAAAGGCAGCCTGGTCTACCTAAAGAATTCTGGGTTAGCAGAGCAACAACGTGAGACCATATCTCAAAAACAAGCTAATGCACACATAGCCAGCATGACATATTCATCAATTTAGTTCTTTTTTTCACCATTTATTTTTCTTGGGAATGAAGCCACTTGGTACCATGGACCCAGCTGCCTGAGAAACAGGAAACTGCTGACCATTGCTGAAGCCAAATCACTGAGGACTGAGATTTGAAATTGGCATCTCGTCTGGGGGAAAAGCTCTTAAAAAATTGAATTTGTATCAAAAAGAAATGCAGGAGTGTATCTAATTTACCCAGGTCTCCCCAGATAGGCTGTTTGAGCTCTTAGCTCTGGGAGGTTCTTGTGTTAGCAGAGCACTTTAGCTCAGACAGTCAGAAGGGGCTTCTGTCTAAGCAAGGGGGGTGCGGGTCTCTTTTTCCTGTTCATGCTGATTTATAGGAAACCCTTTCATAGAATGGTATTTTCCTGTAAAGTGATGAGTCGTCCCCCAGGATGCTCTTTACATTACTGGATACGTATTCTACAAGAATCAGGCAGATGTATTGCCGGTGCCTGATAACCTCTTGGGGACGCAGACTCTTTCTAGCTGGTCCAACTTACAGTTATGTTGTTGGTTAAAAGAGAACAATAATGACTATTGCCCCATTACTGTTTAAGGGTAAAATTGCATGTGTGTTTGTTAACTGTCTGAAAACTTACGGTCACTCAAGGTTTTCTAGAGTTGTAGCACCCTGTGCCCATTTTGCTTGATTTATCATCTCAAAAATAAGAGTTTGTTCTCTTTTGTAATTTTTTCCCTAAAGTTTCCCTCAAACAACTAAATCTTAAACTCTTGTGGCCCCTGGGAAAATATGTTTGAGCAATTTTAAGCAATTTATTAGTCTAAATTAAGCAAAATTATGTAAGAGCATAATTTGGTAGCCCTGTGCTTGTCAAGAAGACTTCCCGTGAGCTCTGAACCGCAGTAAGCATCCCATCGCAAACTTAACCAAGCTGTGAAAATCATTCCACCACTTACAGAAATACCCCTTATTTATGTCAGGCTGTCTCTGGCACCTTGATTTGTCTTTAGGTTCCAGCTTTTTAAGAATGAATTAATTTCTACTATTATAACCTGATAATCAACAGCTACTGACAGTGTAGGATCTAAAGGGGGATCTAGGAGTTGAGAGGAAATCAGCCTCCCTTACAGTTTGTCCTGTGTGATAGTGTGCCCTCCAACTAAACGATAAACAGATGAAATGATGTGTGTGTCTGTTACCATTCGTAAGAGAGTCATCTTTCTGGTAATCTGAGGGAGGATGGAGAAGTACCTTGTTGTGTCCCTCTGTATGTTCTATGGAGGATGACACAGTCAAGTCCAAGGCACATTGGGGTGCCATGAGTCTTCTCGGGTGCTGCCATCTCTCCATGTGCAGTCTGACAGTGCAGTTGAGGCTATTACTAGTTCGGTTTTTAATGACTTCTACTTAGTAAAATTAAATCAGAAGCCCACTCCCTCCTCAGTGGAAATGCAAGTGCTGGCCTTCAGGAAAGAGTCCAGCTGCCCTGTCCACTACACCGGACGTTCTGCTGTGCCGTAGTCTTTCACGGGTCCTCGTGTGTGTGTGATTCTTTTAAGGAGGGCTGACGTGGAGGAATGAGAGCCATTGCTGCAGGTGGGCATCCGAGGCTGCATACAGTGACTGTGAAAGATCTTTGTAAGAATAAAACCATAAATTTACAAAACTTTGCATATATATCTTGCTAAGGAATAATGTTTTGTGAATGTCACTTAAGTGGTCATTTTGTACAGAAATAAATAAGAATCTTCTGTTTTTAAGTTAAGACAGTATCTTAGAAAATTTACAAGTATTGAAAATGTGAGACATTACAGGCCTTATTTTTTAATTGTTCCAAGTTGGTGGTATTATAGTACAGTACTTAATAACTGAAGAAAGTAAGACTGAAGCAACAATTTCCCAACTAGCAGTATAAACTGTATGTAATATAGAAGTCATGCTTTCCAGTGACTGAAGTTGTCCTCTTGCATACATTATCTCTAAGAATATTCATAAAGCTTTACTTTAGAAACATACCATTTATAGAAAATGTTAGCAGAACAAAATTCTTAACTTGATTTGAAACTTCATAACAAATAATAGCAAGTCCCACATTTTCAAGGGCCATAGACCCTACCTGGTCTCTGTTTTGTTTTCAGCAATAATGAATTATGTATTAAAGTAGGTCCGAAAGAAAAAAGCTTAAAGGACACTCCTGCGCTCATTCTGAGGTGCTGCAAAGCAATGAGAGGGAAAAGAAAGCTGCCCAGTGCCTTCTGTGCACTCTGCCTGTACTAGCTGAGCCATCAGGACATTGAAAGATGGCTAGAAAAATGGCTCAGATGGTCTGATAATAATAATGATGGTGATAGAGTAGAACCAGGCAGGAAAGACTTCCAGGAAAAGGTTGTCTTTGCACTGGCAGTCAAGAAGAGAAGGTACCCAAGACTATATATATATATATATATAGTCATATATATATAGTCATATATATATATATATAGTCATATATATATATAGTCATATATATATAGTCTTATATATATATATAGTCTTATATATATATAGTCTTATATATATATAGTCTTATATATATAATGAAGACTATATATATAATATATATATATATATATATATATATATATATATAACCAAGACTAATATATATATATAATATAACCAACACTATATATGTAATATATGTAATATTACCAAGACTATATATATATATATATATATATAATGTATATAATAATATAACCAAGACTAATGACAAGTTAGTGGTCTCTTCTAAAATCCCATGCATATGGAAATAATGCCAGAGGGATAGAAAGAAGGAAGGCAAGTAAGGTAGATACTAAAGGTCCGGAGTGGTGAGATGTCGCAGTGACTAAGCATTGCTGTGGCGCAAGCCTAAGGATCTGAGTTCTAACCTCCAGTACCCACATGAGAAACTAGGCATAGCTGTAATCCCGAGCTCTGAGAGGAGGAGATAAGAGGGTCTCCACCTTGTCTTAAGGAAAAAAGCAGAAGTGATAGAAAGGAGACATTGTCATTTGACCTACACATGTGCATATTTGCACATGTACACAGATAGACAGACAGAAATGGTGAAAAGTGCAAATGCCACTTAGAGAGATACTAAAGATGCCTGGAACTTTCCTAAGGAAGTAGGTCATGCCATGGCTTTGCTAAATAAGGCAGTCCTTGGAACTGAAGGAGGGTCTGGGTTTTTGTTGTTGTTGTTGTTATTGTTGTTGTTTTTGTTTGTCTGAGCCCTGTGAGCTGCTCTATACCCCTATTGGCTGAATTCATCTCTATTTCAGGTCTCTTAGGCAAAACTGACTGTGAAAAGTCCCTGTGCTCTCACCTCACAGGAGCACTGTGGTTGGACACGAAGCAGAGGCAGTATTAGGAGACATGCACAGGGAGGCTTAAGGAGGATGTCCTTAAACTAAAATCCTGACTGTATAATTCTTTTTGAAATAGCTTTACGGATTTATTAGTATTTGTATTTAATTAAACAGAATTACATCTATATTTTTAAGGACTGTCATAAAACAGAATTAATTAGCTCCTCCTACAATCACTTAAGATCCTAGGCTGTCAGTAATAAGTAACGATGATGCATTTTTTATATTTGTTTCACTGATCTTGTAGTACCTCATTTGATATTTTTCTTAATAAGGAAGGTATTGATTTAAAATGATGGAAAAATCCCGTTTTTATTCCTGTATTGGATATTCATTTTTATTCTCAGGTTCTGCTATTGGTTGTTACATTAATTAAAAGTAATGCCATACTCTTCTGTGGGCAGATTGGCATCTCCTCCCAGCCCTGCTTGTTTTGGTTTTGGTGATTTTTTAATCTTTGTGAGAGGACTTGGTTTGTTGAGAATCAGAAAGCTCACACAGCCATACTTCACCAAATCACTGTTCACAGGGTGCAGAAACGAAAAAGATCCTTCTAGAACTAACAGTGCATTGTAGGTACAAGCTGTGTGAGTTCAGAGTTTTCTTGGGGTTTGGTTGCTCTGGAAAGTGTCCCGAGGCTTCCTTCAGAGAGTTTTATGTCCACTCCATGCTGTTTATTGTCACTCTGCCATGTGTTTAGTTTGAAAATAAATGTCTGGTTTCTTGTGCATAGAAGTTTGAACTTGCAGTTTCTGAAATTTGTTTAAATACTTTCTACCTTTTTGGTTGAATATAAGTGTGAGCAGACAATAAGAAATCATTTTAGATTTAGAGCTAGAAAGTGAAAATGCTAACAATTTCCTGGCCAAGCCACCCTGAATCAATAGGCAGTATTATAGATGGAGCACAAATGTGTGGCTTATTGGAAAGGAAGCACCGTCACCTGCGACATGCACAGATCCACGACTGTGTGACAGACCACAGTTCTAGGAAAGGAGCACTTGGAGCCGATTTACAGGAAAGGCTTCCTGGCTGAGACGGTAGGTTGTGGTTAAGGTTCCCCAAGGGACAGAGTGGGAGCAGTATCCATTGAGGCTTGATGAAACTAGGAAATGCACTTCACAAGCAGCCTTTTAGCCTCCTGCTCTAAGTAGCCTTTTGTGAGCCCATTTCTCACTACTTCCAGGCAGCAGCAACACAGGCATCACACAACTTACACTTTTCTGTGTAAAAAAACAGTGTATTTCCCTGTTCATACATGTGTGTAACTGCTTTCATGAGGTACGATAATGTGGGGTACTCAATGTACTGGCTGTGGAGTTATAGTTGCATGAATAATAACAATGCATTCAGTTTGGGTACCACCACAGGCAGGAGTGTGCGTGCGTGTGTGTGTGTGTGTGTGTGTATGGTTGTGCTCACACTTGCTATGGAAGGGACAGGATTATTTAACATATGTACATCCATCCGTGAACCTATGTTTCCTTGCTGATAAGTGATACTAAATTGTACCTACAGAATTCCAGATTTGAACTCGACTGGAAAGGTGAACTGATTTACATCAGAGCAGAACTTGATAGAGCAGAGCAGACAGCAGTGGTCTGGGCAGTCTTCATGTCTGCAGTGCATTTCTCCTTTGGTGGGAAGGATTTTAGCAATTTTGTGATTGCTTCCCAGCAATAATGTACTGGACACTGAGTTATCTTAAACCAGCACTAGAAATTGGTGGGTCAGAAATTAAATACAACCAAGCCAGTGACTATGATTTTCATTCATTCACACACACACACACACACACACACACACACACACACACACACACATTATACAAGTAAGTAATCACAAAGCACCTAGTACAGGCTCTGTCTTTTCCAAATTCAGAGTTCAGCTGAATATTCTTTCTAAAGCATCTAAGATATTCTACAGTGTGTATCTAAAGCAAAAGTCATCTAACTGAATGAACGGGGTGCTCCAAATCATAAGCAAAAAATACTCTGTTTCTGAAACATTTTCCACTGTGGTCCAACACTAGGGATGTGAAATAACCTGTTGGCTGTCACATTTTGTGATCTGATGTTTCAAGTACACAACAAACACATGGAAAATGTCCTGTAACACTTGGGTGGCTGCAGCTGTCATCTCATTTTTTTCTGGATTAAGTTTGGTCAAGAAAGAAACTGCTTCATTTTCTAGTTGTCATTTGCCTAGGAAGTGAAAGCAAATCCTAATGAGGGCATCACAGCAGGAGAACCTAACAAATGAGAGGCACCTATTGACTGGCAGCCAGCGTGTCATTTCAGTGATAAGTGTATTTTATACACGATGGTCAGTCTTTCACTTTTGTGCTTGCATTTACTGCTGCCCAAAGTTGAAGTGTAATTTACATTTCAAATAATTAAAACAATCAGTGTGAGGAGCCTTACTTTTTAACATGTCAGCCATGTGTCTGATTTCTGTAAATAAAATATACATTTTCACTGCAACTTTCTTTATCTTACTAAATTTGATGAGACATCAAATAAATGGTAGATACTGTTGACACTGGTGAGGTGAATTTGTGTAAAAGTACTCATAGATGCAAAACTTGAACACAGCCAGGCTTCGGGGATTAGCCAATCTGTGGCTTTTATTTCTTCATTGCTTTAAATTTGTGAAGAATTTTTATAAGCAGAATTCCACAGCAAAGCCATTTCATGTTAAGACTAATATGTCGTTTGACTTTGTGTTTTGTTTTTTGTTGTTCTTCTTCTTTTGGTTTTATTTTGTTGTTGTTGTTGTTGTTTATTGTTGTTGTGTGCATGTGTGCTAAGAATCAAAACCATCACTTTATGCTTTCTAAGAACATTCTGTACCCCTGAGCTATACACCTGTGCCAAGACTTCTATTTTGAAGTAAGGAATATATTAAAATACAGGAAATGACATTTTATGCTTTCCCTCTATAACCTTAAAAAGCATCTTACTTTTTAGTATGTTTGCTAATGCTCTAACATTTACTCTGTTAAGTACTCAGTGAGAAGACCAAGTTATTTATGTTTTATTTAAAAAATGAGTTGTATCTTCAAAACTACTAATATCAAGAACTGGGTTACGGGGTCTGGGGAGATGGATTTCTTGGTAAAAAGTGCTTGTCATGCAAGTGTGAGGATCTGGGTTCAGCTCTTCAGCCTGCAAGGTGCACTCTTGTAACCCCAGGGACAGGGGGGCAGAGACCGGAGCTAGTTGGCTGGCCAGTGTCCTCAACCAGTACATTGCAGTGCAGTAAAACAGCACGTCTCAAATAATAAGGAGAAAAGGGAAGGCACTTCAACTTCAAACCTACACAGAGACAGACAGACAGGCACACACACACACCAATGCACATGTGCACTGCATAAATAAAACATGTTTTTTTTAAATCTCTGAACAGCAAAAATTTTAAGACTTAATGTAGTATTAAATGAGTTTATTTTGGTATCTAAATCATACGAATATTCCATGGCTTAGATAACACAGCATCTTCTGTGAGTAGTTTTAAAGGCATTGTCTTCATTGGATTTAAGAGAAGTTCTCTCAAGGTGGGTTTACCACATATACAACAATCTCATGCCCTTCCTGCTGTCTTCAGTCTGCTTAGCCCCAGAACTCCAAATCCTAGCCATTCTAGAGGCTTTGTAGAGACCTCTCCCAAGGATAGACTTATACCCTCTGGTGGCTATCCCCCTGTGTACTCCAGTATGTTCTTGTTTCTCTCTCTGTCTCTCTGTCTCTCTCTCTGTCTCTCTCTCTCTCTCTCTCTGTCTGTCTCTCTGTCTCTCTCTGTCTCTCTGTCTCTCTGTCTCTCCTCTGTCTCTCTCTCTGTTCTCTCTCTCTCTCTCTCTCTCTCTCTCTCTCTCTCTCTCTCTCTCTCTCTCTCTCTCTTACACACACACACAATTTATAACCAGAAAATTACCAAAGTTTCCTATCTATCTTACAGTAATCCCATACTTTAATACCTACTCAAGGATGTATAAAAGGAGGTAAAGGAGTCTCCCTGGTTTTAGCTTAGAATTTAGGGCAAAGAAAATGTCTAAAGGATTAGGACAATTAATCTTTTTCTTTTCTGCACATGTCATATAGTCTCCTGCCATGCATACACAGTACATTGAGATGTCCCTTGTATCTAGAAAAGTTTCTGGTCCTACAGTAAATACTTATTGTCTGACATGGAATTGGAAATATTTTCCTTCACTGAAACTGATCAGAGTAGTGTTTAGGAGTGTAAACTGGCACTGTAAATCCTCAATTATTGAGGATTCTATAGGCTTTTAGAAGCTGGCCTAAAAATCATACCAGTGTCTACATCAATGGCAGAATTCCAAACAAACCTAGGAAATCTTACTGGATGGAACATACTACATACAAAAACTTCTCCAGTATATGATAATAAATAAAGGAACAAGTTGTATGTATGAGAACATTGAGTGACAATATTTATTCAGAAATGAAAACAAAATAAATATAAGTAGGGCTTATGTGTAGCATAAAGTTAAGCTAATATATTCCCATCTTTAACAGAAGACTGTTTTCCTTTTGAAAGCATTGTCTCCTTTAAAGTACCATTGGGAAGATGGGCTGGCGAAATGATTAGTAAGTAGGTAAAAACATTTGCTGCACCAGCCTGGAGACTTGCTAGGTCTCTGGAACTTATGTTAAAAGTTAGAAGGAGAGTCCAGCATGGTGACACACATCATTAATCCCAGTGCTTGGAAGGGAGAGTCAGGCAGAGTTTTGTGAATTTAAGGCTAGCCTGGTCTACATAGCAAGTTCCAGGACAGCCTGAACTGTATAGGGAGACCTTGTCTTTATTACAATCAAAAAGAAGAACCAATTCCACAAACTTGTCCTCTGACCTTCACACATTCTCTATGCACCTCCCCTGCAACACACACACACACACACACACACACACACACACACACACACATACACACACACACACACACACACACACACATCATATACAGATTCTTAAAAGTAATCCTGAAAGGGCATACCTACTGACTGACATAGTTCCCTAAGGGGAAGGAATTTAACAAGAGGGCTCCTTCTTTACAAGTACTTCTAAAAAGGCAGGTGGGACTAGAAGTTATTTTTGGTGTGTGTGTGTGTGTGTGTGTGTGTGTGTGTGTGTGTGTGTCTGTGATTGTGCACACATATGCAAGCATGCCCTTAGTCAGATAAAGTGACAAATGCCTATAATTTAATTACTTGGGAAGCTGAGGAAAAAGACTCAGGGGTCAGCACCAACCCACAGTAAACCCAGTCTAGAGGGAGTTCAGATGTCTAGCTGTCTTACAGACATGTAGGAACACATGGGGTCTGCTGCTTCCGACAACAGCAATCAGTGAAGCAGCCCCTGTCCTGGATTTGACTGTGGGGGGTTAAACCTCTGAACACAGAGCAGCCTTGGCTTCTACACTGGGCAGGATGGAGGAAGATTGGGCTGGCTCGCAGACACCTCAGCCCAAGGATGACAATGGTTCTTCCACATTCATCAGTAACTCTCCTCTACAGCCCTCAGTGCCAATGGTTTTCTAATGATTTAGTTGTGTGTCCTCTGCAGGCAAAGAAGGGAAGCAGTTCTTAAGAGAAGAATAATTATAAAATTCATGGCTTGCCCCTTTCTCTCTGGACACAAAATGTCTTACAAGATAGAAGAATGTATAGGTAAGCTCTGTAATCGTGAAGGGAGCCCAGCCTTTCTCGTTGGCTCAGTTCCTTCCCACACTCTCAGCACATAAGCCTTTTGGTGACATTACAATGATTTGAAATATGTTTGAGGGTTGAAAAATGGGTATTTTGTTTTAAAATCTCGTTATCTTCCTTTCAGAAGGAGGCTGAGGTGGTGATTTTTGATTATATATTATACCAAGTATAGAGTGGGAATCAACCTGAATAGCATCTTCCTAACAGGATGCAGTTGAACTAATCAGTGAATTGAATTATTTCCTGACATTGTCTGATTGAAACAAATAGACACTTGAGGAGAAGACATGTATATTTGGTATCATTTGAGCATCTTAATGGGAATAGACTTAAGGATAAATATAATCAAATTAGCCACCATAAGTTTCATTATAAGAGAGAAGCCAAGTAAATGGACTCTCTTCCTTTAAAAAACAGCTCTAGCCCTTTTGTCCATTTGCAGTTACTAACAGTGATTTATATGTCATTTGGGGATAAACTAACTGACATTGATGAATTAAATAGTGTTTCAATATCTACATACTGATAATGCTTATGACATATGCAATATAGCCTTTTGATTTTTTTCTGTAGGGAATAATATTCCACTGGCTTAGAAATAGTGAAAACACTGTAAATGTTGATGCTTTTAACCGTGTAATGAGGCATTACCAGTGACTTCAGGTTTCAGTTTTGCTCCTCAGTAGGCAATATGATTGCATTAAAGATCCAGAGTTTTAAGTGTGCATGTCTCCTTCATTTCTTCATGTCCTGTCAGTTGTTCATTATATTTAAGAACATTAAAACACCTTCCTCTATAGTTAATCTCAGTAAGGATGTTTAATTCATTTTCCATTGAAGTAAATTTTTTGAGAAATCTATAGGGAATGCTAATTACACATACAGTATATTGCTAGAAGAAATTGCAGCAGAGTACCCAGTGTCTTTTGTATTGATTCTAGCTTATGATTCCATGAACTGATGAAACTTAGAGCAAAACAAAATTGGTCATTGTGATCATTAGTAAAAGAATCTGCACGTTAAAGTGAAGAACCAAACATGTTTGCATATATGCAGAGAGATGCAAATTCATTTCAACTCCGCTGTTTCTTTCCTAGTTCCTAACGGTATGGCTTTTTTGTTTTTATAATTATACTAGGAAAGTCTTTATTATATATTTACTATTGTGAAATGCAATAACCTGATAAAGTGCACGATTAAGATAAAATTAGAAATATAAGTCTGTAAAAATAGGTCTTATTGCTTAAACTTTTTAAAGATTCCCTTTTGGCAACTTCACAAGGTCCTAAGAGAGTCTGCACAGAGAGGTTTGAGCAGGCTTCATGCGGTGGTTTCTAAGTCCACTTGAGCCTTGTGACTGGCCACAGGCAGATGATGCAGTGTTTGATGGTGTTATGATCTAAGCCTTGTGAGCAGCCACAGTGAGATGATCCTCTGTTTAATGGATTTAAGTTTAATGTCTACCTTAGTGACTTGCCGAGCCTATCATTTGTCTTCTCAGACAGACAGACAACTCACATATCTGCCAACATTCTCCTTAGTTGGCTGTATGGAAGAAAAGAACAGGGAATAGTTTTTCCTTGGACATAGTTCCATCTTAACTTTTGAACTCATCTGAAATGGCTGTGTTTAAATGAGCCTTCTTCATTGCCCAGGGAGGATGTCTGTCTCTGTTTCCTCTCTGCTATGAAAACTTACCTCCTTGCCAGCCTGCCATGAAATGTGTGGCTTCCTGTGTTGGGATCCTAGAGAGACATGCAAATTATGTGCTGACCTCTTCCCTTCCCTGCCCTTTCTGATTTGTCTGCTATAAATATGAATATGTTTTTTAAAATCCTACACAAAGTGGCCAGAGCTTGACCCACAGTGGCATTTATGGTCATCATTAAATGGGATTAGTACCAAGAAAGTACTAGGTCTTGCCTTTCCAGCACTCTGCTTACTCCCTAGGCATTTGCTCAGTATTATGGCCATCTCCAATCTATCTCGTTTCCACAGACCAGCAGACATTTGTTCAGTCGTGTTTTAACTTCAAGCATCTCCCATGTTTGTGCTTATGAAACATGAGGTGCACGCTTGTCCTCTTCGCTTGTTTTGAGTGCATTCTGGGGGAAGGTGCCCTTGTGGGAGGCATAACTGGTTCTTCTGTAGGCAAGTGCAGCCACTGGGAACAGAGCTGTCAAGTGTCCTCTGATTACATCTGCCTTACTACTACAGATTCAGCCCTGCTGTTCCCAAGATAGACAGTTCTTTTTCAACCTCCAAGACATTGATGCTGACCTGTAGGCCATGTTCCTGTTTGCCTGCCTACCTGCCTGCCTGCCTGCCTGCCTGCCTGCCTGCCTGCCTGCCTATTCATCTATCCATCCATCCATCCATCCATCCATCCATCCATCCATCCATCCATCCATCCATCCGTACTGACTGGTTTTGTGTCAACTTGACACAAACTGGAGTTATCACAGAGAAAAGAGCCTCAGTTGAGGAAATGCCTCCATGAAATCCAGCTGTAAGGCATTTTCTCAACTAGTGATCAAGCAGGGAGGACGCAGCCCATTGTGGGTGGTGCCATCCCTGGGCTGGTAAACCTGGTTTCCATAAAAAAGCAAGCTGAGCAAGCCAGGGGAAGCCAGCCAGTAAGCAACATTCCTTCATAGCTTCTGCATCAGCTCCTGCTTCCTGACCTGCTTGAGTTCCAGTCCTGACTTCCTCTGCTGATAAACAGCAGTGTGGAAGTGTAAGCTGAATAAACCCTTTCCTCCCCAACTTGCTTATTGATCATGATGGTTTATGCAGGAATAGGAAACCCTGACTAAGACACCATCCATCTATCTATCCATCCAGCCATCCATCCATCCATTTATCCATTTATCCATCCATCCATTTATTCATCCATCCATCCATCCATCCATCCATCCATCCATCCATCCATCAATCCATCAATCCATCAATCCATCCATCCACCAATCTATTGTCTATCTACTGTTTGCAAATACATGGTCAATTCTTTGTAAATCTTTTGCATATTTATGATAACAAAATTTTACATACTTTCATAAATTTTTCTAACTTTGCTAAAAGTAACAAAATGTTTTGTTTGAGTCTCAGCCACATAGATGAGAACAGAGCCATGGTCAAAAAAATGGGTCGGGAATATTTATTACTAGACACAAGTACTGCTCACTGTTAATCTTTTCCTGCAGATCTTATTCCTTCATTAGGCAGTGGGTTGGAGACTTTAGTATTCCGTCTTCTGACTGGGATAGTTGCAGCATTTCTCATCCCTCCTAGCACTTCAAAAGTAGATAATCCTGCTTAGTCAAAAACAGACTTCAAAGAAATTTATATTCAAACTTAGTGTATGTCTGGACTTTAAACCATTTAGATAAAAACAGGTCAAAGATGAGCAGAATCTGTATGCCATATTTATTACTAGACACTAACCGAGCATAAATTTAGTTCTGAGCTTCCTGGCAGTAAAGGAAATACCACTGGATTATTTAATGACTGTTACACCATGAAAAGAAATGTGTCTAGTAAACAAACTATTTTCCTGACTGCCTTACCCATCCACCGCCAAAAAAAAAAAAAATGCCAGGAAGAATTTTTACGGCATCTGTGAGAGAAGCCATGTCTGCTGACGTGGAGCTGTCCTTCATGTTGATGTTATTGACACTAGTCTCTGGAGAACATGATACAGGATGAACTGGCCTGACATATCCCGAATGGGGCAGTTGTGAGCCTGGTGTCTGGTTTTCTGCATTTAGCCGGGATGACTTTTCCAGGAAAGTGTGCTACCTCGCTGTTAGATGTGACATCCTGTGGGTGCCTGGCTTAAAGTCCATTCATTGCTAATTGAGGCAGGATGCTAATCTGAGGCAGGTATTGCATTCTGTGTAGATATTTGAAGGGCCACTGCCTAGAACATGCTTGCTCTGACTTAGAATGTGCAATACCCACTTAGTTGGACATTGAGGCTTTCAAGAGGAGCAATGTGTTCTTGTAGTCTGGTTATGGTTTTGGTTGAATAATCAGATCCCAGAGCATGGAGAAAACTGTTTTGAATCAAATATTTGCAATGAAAGGCTTGTATTATATAGGTGGACTTGTCTGGCCCATAGTTCTGTAGTCTACAGGTGAGCTTGTCTGACCCATAGACCTGTTCTTGTGTCAGTCCTACTCTAGTGAAGACCAAGTGTCCAAGTTGAAGTGGCCATTTGTGAGCTGAACCCAGCTCTTAAGCAGCTCAGTTCACACTAGGTATGGTAAGTTAGAAATGCAGGCACAAACCTTTTCAAACAGTTTGCAGGAAAACAAAATACATGTATAGTACAGGTCTAGGTATATCGAGTAGTGCTTGCATCATGTCTAAGACCCTGGGTTCAATCCACAGTAAATAATAATAATAATAATAATAATAATAATTTGCTTTTGATGACTATTATAAACTAAGGTTTCACCAATCATTTATCTTAATCAAATAGAGATTAAAATTGGCCCAAAGCAAGTGAGATATGTTTGTTGTTTTGTTTTGTTTCCCAGACCTGAGTACTAATCTTAAAAAATGAAAGTGCTGTTCCATTGAGTTCTTTAAGCTGGCTTGGTAAGTGCCAGTAGACATTTACTTTTGTGAAAAATTCTCTCGTTATGTTCGATTGCACTGGTTTCCTTCGGTAGTTATTCAGGGCTTGTACCCACAGCTCCATTTAGCACACTTGTTGCCAGCACCATGGATAACTCCCACGCTTATTTAATAATGGCAGTCTGAGGTCTGTTTTTAAGCAATCTAGGATGCCTAGTGATGATGATTTGAGCATAAACTATTCTAGATTTTTAGGGAAGAGGTCATTTTAAAAAGCACTATACTTAAACAATTTATTGTGTGGTCATTCCTAGGTAAGCAAGCATAAGAAAAAATGTCAATATTTGCTGAGTTTATTATGTGCTAAGCATTGTGGGGGTTGCAATATGTATATTAGTGCATTTAATTGTCACAAAGCTCTTTAGCACACATACAATCACTATCAATGTCATCATCCTTACTATAGGTATTGATACTCTGAGATTAATGTGATCCTTGTTTCACAGTGAATAAGTAGTGAGTGAGCCAATGCAAATCCAGACAGTCTGACTCAGTCCCCATGCCCTCTGCTGCCTAAAACCAGCGGTATATTACCAAAATAACAGTCTTTCTTTGAGTACCTTGACCATCAAATCAAATGACAGAAGAGAATATAGCAAAGGCCATTAAGAAATGTGCTTGGTCATGTCTTTCTATCTTTCCTAGTTTTTCTCATTTGAACTTTCAGATATGAATTATATATATTTTCTTATGAAAATTTACAGCACATATGAACCAAATGACATCACAAGCCTGTGCTCACTGAGATTCAAAAAGGGAAGACTCTGGGTGTTAGCTAGCATAGTGAAGGTATGCAGTTTAAGAGTTGAATGTTGCTAGCTTACACTGTTAATCTGATGTCCTTAGCATGCTGTATTTTCTATAAATAATAACCTCATCAGATGAGTGTATTTTTTATTGGTAAGGACATTTTATCAGAGACATGCTCTAAAATACACGTTTCTTCTCATTATTCATGGTTAAATCAATGATAGCTTTTGGCACAGGTTCAAGACTGTCCCTGTTAACATGATTTATATGTGCCCATACTTCCAGTACGTACATGTACATTTGTGTACTAATCGTAGCTGTATACAGTTAAGTACAGTGTTATTGGTATCAAATTAAGGATAAATCATGAAAATTGTGTGATTATTAAGGAGTTAAAATTAGTCTTTAACTTGTTTCAGAGGAAAAGCTTAGCTTTCACTTCAGAAAGGCAAGTTCCTGGGTACTTTTTGGTGATTTATTTGTTTGTTTTTTAAATTACTCAGGGTTCACTAGAGGATGGGACAGGATGAGTCTCTGCCTCTACATGAAGGAATATAGAGTGGCTTACAAACTGTGGCCCAGCTAGCTCAGCAATGGCTGACTGCCAATGGAAGGTTCAAGAGTCCAGTAGCTGTTCAGTCCACACCGTTGGATGTGTCAGCTTGTCCTCAGTGTATACCAAAATCCCTACAACCTAGGCCCTGATACCGGGGAAGGAATGGGCTTGTGAGTCAGAGCATGTAGCCAAAGAGAGCAAGCTTCCTTCTTCCATGTCCTCTTCACAGGCTGCCGGCAGCGGTGTGGTCCAAATTAAAGTGAGTCTGCCCAGCTCAAAAGACTTGAATTAAAGGTGTATCTTCCCACTTCAAAGATGTAAATTAGAAACCAGTCCTCCCACTTAGAATGATTTAATTAAAGAAACAAAACAAAATTTATCACAAGTGTACCCATTTTGCTTTTAGTTAATTCCAGACATAGTCACATTTACAATCAAGAGTAAGCCACCACACCTTTCTCATTGATTGCAAAATTCAGCCTTTAGTGTGAAAAATTATAACTCTGGTTTGTCCACTAATATGTACTTTCTCTTTGGGCTCATATGCATTCAAACTGGAAGACAGACCCACTCCTCAAACCAAGACTAATGCCATTACAAACATGAAGAATTTTTTCATTGTTTTTTTTTATTGTTATATAATTTTGTAAATACAGAAAATCGCAGTTTGCAGTCTCCAGTATCTGTGATATCACCTGTTAAACATTGAGTTTGTTCACAGAAGTACTTGTAAAAGTTCTACGGAATACATGTCACTGATGACCCATAAATTTCATTTCAGACCATCCATGGACACAAGGGACCGATCACTGCAGTGTCCTTTGCTCCTGATGGACGTTATCTTGCCACCTACTCAAACACTGACAGTCACATTTCTTTCTGGCAGGTAAGCAAGTTTTAAATATGTACCGCTTTGTGTGCTTCAGTGGGAAAGTCTTTGTGCTGGGCCTGTCTATCAGCCTTCCTCTTGTGCCCTTCCTTTCTCCCTTACACAAGTGTTGAGTGTTCACTTGCTAATTATGTGCTCAGCACTAATGTGCAGAATGCTGAGAACACAGCTAACAATCTGGCCGAGAAGGAGCAACAGCTCTCACAGGACTTCAGGACAAGGGAAACACAGGTAAGCTTGCGAGCACTGACAATACAGAGAATCTGAGAATGACATGGTTCTCAGAAATGGTAGGAAGCCTTCTTCCAACAGAGCAAGGGACACCTGTTGGAGCCATGAGCAGACAAGGAAGAACGTGGTGAGGTGGATATGGAAACTGCACTCAAGCGGGAGCTTATAGTAGGTTTCCACAAGGTTCTTGGATCTGTTGTAGTGGAGCATAGGGCACTAGGTATTTTCCTATGTTATGCATTTCCCCTTGTCTCCTTTTTTGCTTGCATTATGTTTTTGTTTGAGTGCTAAGTTGTTTGTTTAGTTTTGGCTGTTTTGTTTTGTTTTGTTTTGTTTTGTTTTGCCTGAGATGGTCTCCCTTATAACCCAGGATGGTCTCAGTATTATTCTGCCTCCATCTCTAAGTGCTAAGATTATAGGTATGTACTATCAGGCTGGTGCTCACATAACATTCTTTTAAAAAAAAAAAAAAAAGTTTCTTTTTTCTTACTCCAGATTTTATTCCCCTCCTGGTCTACCCTCCAACTATTCCACATCCCATACCTCCTCCATGCTACCCTCCCCCATCTCCACAGGATGCCTCTACCCCATCCACCCCACCAGACCTCTAAACTCCCTGGGACCTCCAGTCTCTTGAGGGTTAGGTGCATCTTCTCTGACTGAACCCAGACCCGTCAGTCCTCTGCTGTATATGTGTTGGGGAACTCCTATCAGCGGGTGTATACTGCCTGGTTGGTGATCCATTGAGTGATCTCGGGGTACCAGGTTAATTAAGACTGCTGGTTCTCCTCCAGGATCACCTTCCTCCTCAGGTTCTTCCAGCTTTTCCCTAATTCAACCACAGGGTTCATTGCTTGGATGCAAATATCTGCATCTGACTCTTTGAGCTGCTTCTTGTTGGGTCTTTGGGAGGGCAGCCATGATAGGACCCTTGTTGTGAGCGCTCCATAGCCCCAGTAAATTGTGTCAGGCCTTGGGGCCTCCCCTTGAGCTGGATCCCACTTTAGGCCTGTTGCTGGACCTTCTTTTCCTCAGGCTCTTCTCCATTTCCATCCCTGTAATTATTTCAGACAGGAACAATTATGAGTCAGAGTTTTGGCTGTGGGATAGCAACCCACCCCTCACTTGATGTCCTGTGTTTCTGCTGGAGGTGGGTCTACATGTTCCCTTTCTCCACTGTAGGGCATTTCATATACAGTCCCCCATTTGATTCCTGAGGGTCTCTCACCTCCCAGGTCTCTGGTCCATTCTGGAGTGTCTTCCCAACATTCTATCTCCTGAGGTTGCCTGTTTACATTATTTCTGCTGACCCTCAGGGCTTCAGTCCTTTTCCCCCACCATCTCCTTTCCTTCCCAGGTCCCTTCCTCCTCCCTTGTGGTTGCTTTCTTCTCCCACCCAAGTGGGACTGAGGCATCCTCACTTGGGCCCTGCAGCTTGTTGACCTTTTTGATTTCTGTGGACTGTATCTTGAGTATTCTGTACATTTTTTTGTCTAGTATCCACATATTAGTGAGTACATACAGTGCATGTCCTTTTGGGTCTGAGTTATTTCACTTAGGGTGATATTTTCTAATTCCATCCATTTGCCTGCAAAACTCAGGATGTTCTTGTTCTTAATAGCTGAGTAGTATTCCATTGTATAAATGAACCACATTTTCTTCATTTATTCTTCTATTGTGGGACATCTAGATTGTTTCCAGCTTCTGGCTATCACAAATAAGGCCCGCTATGAACATAGTGGAACATGTGCCTCTGTGGCATGGTGGAGCATCTTTTGGGTATATTTCCAAAAATGGTATTGCTGGGTCTTCAGGTAGATCTATTTCCAATTTCCTGAGGAACCTCCAAATTGATATTCAGAGTGGTTGTGCTAGTTTGAAATCCCACCAGCAATGGAGGAGTATTCTCCTTCTCCACATCCTTGCTAACATTGGTTGTCACCTGAAGTTTTGATTTTAGCCATTCTGATTGGTGTAAGGTAGAATCTCTGTGTTATTTTGATTTGCATTTCTCTGATCACTAAGGACTTGGGACATATCTTTAGGTGCTTCTCAGCCATTTAAGATTCCTCCATTGTGAATTCTTGGTTTAATTCTATACTCTATTTTTTGATTGGGTCGTTGGGGTTTTGTGGTGGTTAGCTTTTTTAATTCTTCATATATTTTAGATATTAACCCTCTATCAGATGTGGAGTTAGTGAAGATTTTTTCCCAGTCTGTAGGTTGCCTATTTCTCTTATTGACTATGTCCTTTGCCTTACAGAAGCTTTCCAGTTTCATGAGGTCTCATTTATCAATTCTTGATCTTAGAACATGAGCCATGGGAGTTCTGTTTAGGAAATTTCTCCCTGTGCTAATGAGTTCAAGTCTCTCTCTCACTTTCTCTTCTATTAGATTGAGTGTATCTGGCTTTATGTTGAAGTCCTTGATGCACTTGGACTTGAACTTTGTGCAAGGTAACAAATATGGGTCTATTTTCATTTTTCTACATACAGACAGGAGTTAGACCAACACCATTTATTGAAGATGCTTTCTTTTTTCCACTGTATATTTTTCTCTTCTTTGTCAAAGATCAAATATGCTTGAGTGGTTTTATTTCTGGATCTTCAATTCTATTCCATTGATCAACCTGTCTGTCTCTGTATCAATACCATGCAGTTTTTATCACTGTTGCTCTGTAGTAGAGCTTGAGGTCAGGGATGGTGATTCCCCCAGCTGTTTTCTTATTGTTAAGAATGGTGTTCTCTATTCTGAGATTTTTGCCTTTCCAGATGAATTTGAGAATTGCTTTTTCCATGTCTTTGTGTTGGGATTATGATGGGGATTGCACTGAATCTGTAGATTGCTTTTGGTAGAATGGCCATTTTTACTATGTTAATTCTGCCAATATGTGTGCATGGGAGATCTCTCCATTTTCTGAGATCTTATTCAATTTCTTTCTTGAGAGACTTGAAGTTATTGTCATACAGATATTTCACTTGTTTGGTTAGAGTAACAGCAAGATATTTTATATTATTTGTGACTGTTGTGAACGAAGTTGTCAAACTCAGGGCCAAAAATCAACCAAACAGAAACAAAGAGAACAATACAAAGAATCAACAAAACTAAAAGCTGATTGTTTGAGAGAATCAACAAGATTAACAAAGGATTAGCCAAACTAATTAAAGGGCGTAGAAACCTTATCCACATTAACAAATTCAGAAATGAAAAGGGAGATATAACCACAGAAATGGAGGAAATTCAGAAATCTTCAGATTCTACTACAAAAGCCTATACTCAACAAAAATGGAAAAATCTAGATGAAATGGATGGTTTTCTAGATAGATACCATATGACAAAGTTAAATCAAGAGCAGGTCAACTATCTAAACAGGCCCATATCCCATAAGGAAATAGAAGAAGTCAAAGCCCAGGGCCAGATGGATTTAGTGAAGAATTCTACAACACCTTCAAAGAAGACCTGATACCAATATTCCTCAAACTACTACCTAAAATAGAAACAGAAGGAATACTACCTAATTTATTCTATGAAGTCACAATTGCTCTGATACCTAAACCATACAAAGACCGAACCAAAAAAGAACTTCAGACCAATCTTGCTTGTGAATATTCAAATATACAAAAAGACTCAATAAAATTTTTGGAAACTGTGTCCAAGAACACATCAAAACCATCATTTACCATGATCAAGTAGGCTTCATCCCAGGGATGCAATCTTGGTTATACAAAAATTCATCAATGTAATTCACTATATAAACAAACTCAATGAAAAAAAAATCACAGGATCATCTCCCTAGATGCAGAAAAAGCATTTGACAAAATCCAACACCTCTTTATGTATTGGAGAGATCAGGTAGTCAAGGTCCATACCTAAACATAATAAAAGTAATTTACTGCAAATCAACAGCTAATATCAAATTCAGTGGAGAGATACTTGAAGCAATCCCACTAAAATCGGGGACAAGACAGGGATGCCCACTCTCTCCATATCTGTTCAATATAGTACCCAAAGCTCTAGCTAGAACAATAAGACAACAAAAAGATCAAATGGATGCAAATTGGCAAAGAAGAAATAGGTATCACTATTTGCAGGTGATATGATAGTATACATAAGTGACCCCAAAAAATTTTAACAGAGAACTTCTCCATCTGATAAACAACTTCAGCCAAGTGACCAGATATAAAATTAACTCAAATAAATCAGAAGCCTTCCTTTATACAAATGATAAAGAGGCTGAGAAAGAAATTAGGAAAACATTCTTAATTTCTAAACTATCCAAAACATTAAAAAAGCTTTTATATTTTCATCTGCCACTTTATGTAATGTGTGTGTGTGTGTGTATACATACACATATACACATGTATACATATAAATTGATTAAAGTAAATGCTAATTTTGAACAACTAATTTTTATAATAGACTATTTCATATTAAATGTTTAATTACTACCGTCTCCTTTTCCTTTTTTTTTTTTTTTTTTTTTCTTTTCTTTTTTTTTTCTTTTTTTAGCTCTCTTTATTCGGACAATTAGAAAAATGTTAAAAAGACACCCACCCCACCAGAGGTTATTCTAAAGTTTTATAGACAACTGCATTTTTTTGGAGGATGAAAATCCACTACATAGCTTTAAAAGCTGAGAAATAAAATTAAAGTTTTGACAAGTTTCTAACACAACTTGATGATGGTTTAAAAACAAAATCAATAGGTAATAAAATGTAAAATAAATACAACAAATTGTTTAATTAACAATATCCTACTGAAATGTGACACCTTCAAATCTGTCAGAAACTTATTCTCCTTTTTAATCTAATTTAGCCTTCCAGATTATTTTCTCATTATCCCTTTTTCCAGAATGTGTCTCCAGCAACTTAATTAACTCGTATTAAACTCCGTCTATCAGAAACCTCACCCAGTCTTCATTCTGAGCAACCACAGGACTAACATTTCTACTGTCAGGCTCCAGGAGTCCATTGCTATCCACAGATGGGCTTAGAACATGTGTCCCTCCAAGGGCTTGTCCATTTGTGGTTTTTTTCATGCTCGCACTGTGGACCACCATTATGCCTCCTGTACTTTCATACATCTACCTTTAGTTCCTAATTTTCTGAATCTTGGATGGGTGTTTACACATTACCTATGTGTCCAGGTGCTGACCCACACTGCAGAGATAGGGATTAGCAAGTCTGGAGCCTAGTTCTCAAGGGGACTAGTTTTTCCCATGTTTTCCTTTTTATAAAGAATAGACAAACAAAGCCGTGTGTGTGCGTGAGTGTGCCTGTGTGTGCCTGTGTGTTTATGTGTGTGTATGCGTATATATACAATGTTATAGAAAAGATAAACCCAATTTGACAGCTTTTCAGCATTTACTTGAATTTGTTGAGTGACAAGCTTCTGCCTTACCCTTGTCTATCTTACTAAGGTTCTTTTTGACTACATCTGTTCATTGTTTTCTCAAAATAGTTTCCACCTCCACCCAGATGCTGTGCCCAACACACAGGTGTCATGCTTATTTTAGAAGCCGGGATCATATACAAGACAGTGAGGTCTTGATTCCTCTTCTGGTTCCTCTCTGCTGGCTCACTGACATTTCTGTTGTTTTCCCGGAATATCTGAGCCTATGGACATGGCTCCGTAAGAGCCCCTGCTTCAAAGACTGTGTGGTGCTGTCTGCCCTAGACAGCTTAGCCACTTCCAGGTCCTTCCTCGCTCTGACAGCGTCAGTTAAAGGTGCAGTCAACTCTCACGTTGATCCAAGTTTAAATTGAAGGCATGCAAACAGATCACCCTGGCTGTCCAAGAAAGCAGCACAGCCCTTCATACTGTAGTGGCATCTGTGTCTGTTTTATGAAGATGAGTCTGCAGTGCCGTGGGCGGGCTCCTGCCGCTGTACTGATGCATGCCCGTCCCACTCAGGTCCAATGCTGTCTGAGACCTTTCATCATTCCAGGAAGCGAACTATAATATATTTTGAAAAGTTAATGAAGTCTTATTAATACAAAGCCTTACTAAAACCATCAGCTATAAAATCTTTGCTGAGAAATGAGTGTTAATGAGAAATATTGGTTGGGTAATTACTCAAGTGAGACTCAGTAAAAGGTTTGTATGCAGCATTACTTACTTTGGGAAAGGCATTAAAATATTCTCTTGTTTTGATTAATTACATCTATGTGTGTTTCTCTGTTCAGAAAACAGTCTTCACATAAATTGTGTAGTGGTGCATATGTCTGAAGGAAAGGGAGAAGCCAGTGTTGGGTTTTAGTCTGTTTATAAGATAAGCTATTAAATACCATGGTCTGGCAGCTACACACCATATTACTATAATTTGAATAAGTCACTTCAGTGTATCTGTTAATAAAACAACTAGGAGAATTTGCTAATGAAAAACATCTTTAACTCTCTCCAGAAATTACCAGTACCACCTAACAAATAAATATTGTACTTCAAAAATGCTAATAAATTACATAGATACTGTTTTCTTTTTATTTACTTCATCATACAGTATCCAAACATTCAAAACCAGTGATGTAAATCTACACCAGGACGTTTGCCTTAACATGTTAAATGAAAAAGCAGATTGTGAAACCACTTCTTAATGTTAGCCTCTTTCTTAGGTCTGTTACTCTGTGTGTGTGTCTGTGTGTGTGTGTGCCTGTGTGTGTTACATGCGAATACAGTATGTACTATGCATGTGGTATGTATGTGTAGTATTGCATGCAGTGTACATATAAGTGCAGGGTGCATTTTTGACAGTACATATGATATGTCCACTCATGGTGCACATGAATACATAGTGTGTAAGTGTGTAGGTATATGTTTGTGTTACAGTCTGCATATGTATGCCAGGTTCATGAATGTGCATGTAATTGTGTGTGCATGTGTTATCTTCTCTATGCATACATTGTGCATTTGTGTGCAGGGTCTAAGAGTGAGTGTTAGGGGGTGTCCAAAAGTTGCTAACAGTAGTTGTCACAAGAAAATAAGATTTAGGGAGATGTATTGTGCTTCTTTAACTTTTTTATACTTTTATTTAAAATTTTATAGTATTTATGTTTTTTTCTAATAAGGAAAATTCCATAATATTGATAAATTCTGTAGTTCCATGTAGCTTTCACTCAAAGTTTTAAGTTTCCTTGAGTTTATCATAGTTTATGGCCAGACACCAATCAATTAAAATAATAATGACGACTAGCAGAATAGTTCATTCTTTCATTGAGAATTAACCCTCATCCTGGGAACCAAGAGCAGTTCTCTTTTGAAGTGTTGTAGGGAAGGGTCAGGAGAGAAGTGAAATCCAGTGAGTACATGGGTCTTCATCTTCACACTCGTAACAGTAAGTGCCTTTGAGAACGTGGCATACCCTGTTCTAAGATGGAAGGCCTTTTGATCAAGGCACTGAGCAGAGCAAACAGACTCAGGTTATGATGGGAACCCAGATATAACGATGGCTTGTTCATCACCCGTGCCCATCTATGGCATGTCTACAAGATACTCTCTTCCTTTAACCCTTAGCACTTTTCTTATAAATGGCTACATTTCAAGGATGAATAAAAATGAAGGCATAGCCAAGCCTATTTTATGCCCTTTACATCTTCAGCCATGAGCAGAACTCAAGCTTCATAAGTATTCTCATAGCAAATCCATAAGGAATTAAAATATGTTGTAGCTATTTATCAACCTAGAAATCATATATCTTTAAAGCATGGCACACTTGTTGATGCCAGTTAATTTTAACTAACAATTTCCTGGATCAATTGGATCTGTTCTATAAGAGGACTAATTATATACTGTTAGGTTTTATAGATGTGAGACTAGCAAATTGACTTCACCATCCTTATATGCATTTAACAGTACGGAACCTCCAGGAAGCAGTAAGGTTTAGGTTGTTATCTTTTATGGAGATGTTTTAGGATAAAGAGGAAAAGAAACAAGGACAGAGACCTTGGGAGGATGACAGGTGAGCTTGACTTGAGCTGAACTTTAGCAGAAAGAGTTAATGATGACCATACATTTGGTTTAAAATGTGACCTCGTACACTAGTGATTTTTTTCACCTCTTGTGTTGTGTTCGGCACTATTATTAATGCAGGAAAATCAGTAACATTAGTCATCTTAAAAGGGTTATTACTCAAGATGATTTAAATTGTGAAAATGTCAGCAGAGCCTGCACGCACCCTGCTAGAGATGCCATGATTTACGCCCTCTGACACCAATCTGCTGCCGAGAAGCCTGGAAAAGGAATGGCTTATATTTTGCACTGATCCAAATTCAGAGCATGGTATCACAATAACATATCTTAAAGGCCCAAAGATCTGCTCGGATTTCAACTGCTGGTGCAGCTGGGTCATCATAGGCATGTTTAGCTCACGTAATTGGCATGTGGTCCATGTAGATGAAGATGCTTTGGTCACCAGAGGAATAGAAGTGAATATTAGTATGGAAGAGGAAGATTATTTTCAAAGCTTCTTTCCAGTTTTCAGAATCTCTTCTGTGATTTATTGTAGCACAAATAGTGCATATTGAAGTCGTTTAAGTAATGATATGCTCTTCAAGAAACCGTCAAACTCAGTGGTTTCAAAACCAGACCACTTGGACAACAATTATTTGATATTCAGCACCTTAATCAAATTACATGGTTGTTCATGACTCACAATTTTCATGTTTTCATTTTGTAAATGGATTAAGAAAAATCACAGTTTTAAAGCAAACCCAGAAAAATTCTCAAAAAGGCAAAAAAATATATTATCCGGAGCAGGGTAGCAGAGGGGTGAAGTGAAAGAGCTCCTCACTTCTCTCTTGACGATGAGGGGGAGATGGGGACTGAGGAGATCCCTCAGGGAGTAAGGTGATGAGGAGCTGAGTTTGGATCCCCAGCAACCACATGTATGCTGGGTTGCCATGGTAGCACACCTGAAATCCCAGCACTTGGTAGGCAGAGAAAGAAGGAAAGGGATCTTCTGGGCAAGTGGGTGAGCTAGAGGAGATGAATTGTGAGGCCTGGGTTCTGGAAAGACGTGATGTTGCCCCCAATATATAAGATGAAGAATGATTGCAGGTAACACTTTGCATGGACCTCTCACCTCCAACCACATGTATGTGCACACACAATGCTTTTCCAGAGCTTTTGTAAAGGCAGTGGTGTAATGGTGGTTGGTGATGACAGTGGCCCTTAGGGTGGGGCTTGGGCAGCTCCCACTCTATCCATAGCTTGGCTGTACTTCACTTTCCTCAATTAATTATAAACCAAATCCTGTCTGATAGAACTGTTTTATTAGCAGCCTTAATTTAGCTTCTTCCCTCAGGATCAATGGACTCTACTGTCACATTGTACTCACAAAGGAAAATTTCTCCAGGCTTCTGTGTTCATATCAATGGCATCATAACAATTTGAAATCTACTCAGAGGAGTCATTTATAGTTAAATAAAACTCAAAGCTGAGTGTGCATTGTCATGCTGGAGGAGAGAGTAGCAGAAGAAATAAGCCACTGTCTGTGGAGGAGGAGGGGAGGGTCTTGATGTGTATCTTGATGGGTGTGCTTTGTCCCTGCAGATGAACACCTCACTTCTGGGAAGCATTGGTATGCTGAACTCGGCACCTCAGCTGCGCTGCATCAAGACCTACCAGGTACCTCCAGTGCAGCCTGCATCACCTGGTTCCCACAATGCCCTTCGGTTGGCCCGGCTCATCTGGACTTCCAACCGGAATGTTATCCTCATGGCCCATGATGGGAAAGAGCACCGCTTCATGGTCTGACTGCTGTCAGCTGTCCGGACTGTTGGTTGATTCTGTATTGTCGAGGCTGATGTTGTTCTATTCCTCCTCATACTAGACTGTTGCTTGCTTCCTGCCCGCCCCCCAGTGCCACCCAGGGCCATGGCCCGGTCTGTGTCACTTGCGCATGCTTCATGGGGGCAGATTCTACATGGGCAGCCTATTGAGTCAAAGGCACACACATCACTCAACAGGATGCGACCATTCTGCCACTAGGTAGTATTTCCCTGCCAGAGATAGGGGACAGCTAGTGGTAGCTAGATGCATCAGAAACCTGATAATCAATAACCAGTGTGATTGCACTCCCAGGCCTAGCTCAGACCTGGATGCTGGCGTGATGTGGAGTCCTCACTGAAATGACTTCCCTTTGGATTTCCGAAATATGCTGTTGTTTACCAAACCTATTCCATGTTTACATTGGGTTTTTTTTTTTCCTGCTAGCAATTGGTAGGCAATTCCATTTCCAAGGATTTCACCACTCCTCAATAATACCAGTTCTAATTTGAGGCTAATGAGAAAATATTAAATTACATATATATTCTTTTCTTCTAGAAAAGTTTTCCAGATAGCTAGCTTTCTAAATGCTCATTTCTGATTCAATGTTAGTAGATTTCATAGTTTAGAACACAGATCATCACTACTCTCCGTGCAGTGACTATAGCCAACCTTCTAAGGGGACTTTCAACAAAGAACCATGTTTAGAAGCATAGCGGATTTGTATAGTAGAGTGTCGGCCATGTGTCACCAGGTTCTCTTGCTCGGAAAGGCCTCCTCTTCTTGGGTATTTAACAGCCGACAGTTCTCATGGGTACAGCAGTGCCACTTACGGTGGGCACTTCAACCTGGCCTTCCAAATTCTGACCAGGGGAAGAGCAACTGGGAAGTAATTTAAGTCAGCATCCTAGAAATCTCATAACTGTGCAGATACATTGTTCAGAGTGCACAGAAAATGTGAAGACTGTCGGTCTTAGAATGGATACTACAGTGAAAGTGTTCATGCTTCAACCCAAGCTTTAACTCCACTTTCTTCTTGTGTCCAGTTATGCTGGCCTTATTGTAAGAGAAGAAAATATCCATAACAATGTTCTGTATGAATTGTTCCTAAATCTTTTGATCCGTGTTAGTGGGAATTGATTTGTTTGTTGGTTGGTTGGTTAGTTACACAAGATTATTTATTATATACAAAAATTTAAAAGAAATTATTGAATTCAGAGAAAATATATAATATTAGCAGCAGAACTGAAGTGATGATGAGAGCATTTAGTCTAAAGCTGACAGACGGCCAAAGTCTGTGCGATATATAGAAAAGTAGGGCCACAGCCTTCAACGAACATGTGAAGAAGCTAATGCCCTCAGAGTGTCTTCTGCCTAGTGATGTATGTTATTTTCATTGATGGCAACTCTATACTGTCTCTTGGGTTTTGATGTTGGGGTTCCTTCAAAAGTGAATTTATTTCACATGCATGTATATCATATGATATTTATAATGATTATATATGTAGCTTCCAAGAAAGAAACCAAGAACTGTGAAGTGTAGACTTTTGTGAACATGCTAATAATATATTTGATGTAGATGGAGAACTGTCCAGTGGACTCTAGAGCCAGCTGTCTGATCAGCACAGATTTACTTTGTGAACTTCAGAGGGAGGAGTTAAACCAGTTGAAATGATAAGACAAACACAGACCTTTTTTATTTTTAAGAAAAATGTTTTATACATTTTGAAAGAGATGTGGGACTGGAGGTCACCAACAGATGGTATCACGTCATAGAGATGGACACAAAGCAGTGAGGTCACAGGGGCAAACCTCTGGTCATAGGTCCAGGCTGGTCCTTCCATGCCTTGTGTGTATATTCAGAAGAGCACAAGGACTATAAAGCTCTGTGCACATAAAACTTCATGCTAGAAGAATCGTTAACTAAAAAAGTATCATTTACATTCTCAGAAGCATAATGCTCTCTTTGGGTGTTTTGACAGCCATAGTCCCCAGCTTCATCTCAGCTTGGATTCCTCAACACTGAGGTAAACTTTGTATTGTCATCTCAGTCTACGCTTGTAGTGTCTTATTGATTTTGTTGACATAGCACTTGGACCTGTCCTTGTAAGTATAAAGACATATGTGACTTCATCGGTAATTTATAAGCAAAAGGTGACATGATGTGACACTTGTATGAAAATGTTGTCATGTTTGAAACTGCATATAGTGAATGAATTAAAATGTCTTGTCTCCTAAGACATTCTGGCTGACTCCATTTAATAAACTCTGTATGTGTTTAAAATTGCTGTGTACATACTTGTGTTAAATAAAACTTGAGAGTACTGAAGATTGTTTTTATCCTGTCCTTACTGTTTTCTGTGATCTCTCTTAAATATTCTCTGTTGAGACCCATTTGTCCCTCTTGCCCTCCTGTTTCTAGCTATTTGTTTGACTAGAGAGCACGTTTCAGGAAAGGCAACTATCTTCGTTCCCTAAGAACAGTAGAGCCATGGCAAATAGTTCTTGCTTGATGCCAGAGGAAGAAACTCAACAGCATCATCTATCGCCTGGGCAGAGAATTGCATGCCTGCTGCTTTACCTGAAGCTTGACCTGCACCTCAACTGACATTGAGCCAAATTGTATCTTGTCAGCCCTCATGACGAGTTATCTACCTAGGAATCAGACTTGGAGATCATTGGATTCATCAAATTTCATCTTCAGTTTGAAGTCTAATTTGAATGCTGAGGGAAGAATAGCAAATGTTCTAGTCACCCACTGAGCATTACATAACAACCGAACCCTTCTCCTGCTTTTAATATGAGAATGCAGAGCAGCTTGACTCCAGTCAGCATGTGTCGGATTATCATCCCTGGGAATCAAGCAGCAATAACGGAAATGTGTTCTTGTAGGAAAATAAGAGCAGTAACAGTTCTGTGTGACTGGTGATCACATAAACTGATCAAATGCAGAAAGGGCATGACATTAATAGGAAGGTAAAGACAAGCAATGCTGGATGAACTTTCACCTTTCACCCCTTTGCCTGACGGACAGAACTGAGTGTTGGAGAAAATCAATACTTCAGAGCCAGGAGGGAAATATTTCCACCCTCTAACTAGAGAATATATTTTGACAAGGCCAAGATAATACAAGCTGCACAGGAGAAAGAGAAAAGACTCATTTTTAAAGCTTGACACTTCAAGGTGTTTTTGTACAAGGGTTTAGAGTTCGTCAATACATACAAATACCAAAGGTCAAACAGAGAAGCCACAAGAATTTCAAAAATCAGAGGCTCCAGTTCTTTTTGCTGTTTACAGACTAAAAGGGGGAAGGAAAATATTGTTTTTCTGTGTTTGCAATTGTTATTTATATGAACTGACCCCACCATTGGGTATTTAAAAGGTTTATCTTTTTAAATTTTGTATAGTCAAAAACGTGGATATACCAAGATGGTAGGTGTCCAGATGCCTCATCTCTGTAAGATGCCTGTATCTTCATGTGACTGTGATTATAACTTAGTTATATTTGCCTCGACCACTCACATAGGAAATGAGTTGGTGCACTTTTAGAGCTAAAATGATTTGTAGCTTCCCAAATCTTTATATCATTGATTCAGGTATGTTAATTAGGACCCTTCTAAATGAGAGGCTTTGCACCTTTATTGGGGAAAAAACAGCAACCCAGTCCATTCTTGTCCACAGATCTGGGTCCCTTCTGTGGATACAACAATGGGCAAACAAATGTGGATTCTTTTCTCTACAGGTAAAAAGTCTGGCCATATGTTGCCAGACTCTCCAGACAAGCTCAGAAGGACAAAGGAATCCTAAGTAGGGTAGTGCTCATAGCTGAGTCCTATTACCCTCTCAAAAAGATCACATAACTGAAGTCCAGCCTCAGTTTCCTCTCATTGGTAAATGGAACTCTTTTCTGAGGAGATGGGTCAGCTGGTGATGTTCAGTTTTGTTATTTCCAAGTAAGAATGCTGATGATCTAATGCTACTTGATAATCTAAGGAACCCCCCCCCCCAGAAAGCCTGGAATGGTATGCCTGGCTTGCCCTTGGCATCAGGTGAATGGATGCTAAGCTGTTAAATCTATGAGATTACACTGTAGAAGAGCAACAGTGTCCACTAGGTGTTCCCTACTAAGTGAACAGTCTTAAAGGGCATTTATCGAGTAGGAATACAAATAATCACCCTGCCTTTCAGAAAGTGCTGGGTTACTGTGTCCCCATATTTTGTCCTTCTTGGCTCTGATCATCCTTTCTAACATCTTCCCTGTGGATAGCTCGGAACGTGCCTAACAGAGCTCCAAGAATCTACTCATGTTCATCAGCCTATTTACCAGATGTTATGGTGACCATCTTGCTTTTCGCCACAAACTTTGGATGTGAAAAACTTTAAAAGCATATGACCTCCAAGTTCTAGAACTACTCTGAAGGTTAGCTGGCTGCTTTACAGCTAAATCTCTAACTTTCCTCAGTCCTGAATTCCTCCCCTGCAGCCTTGATCCTGAGAACACCATACCACAAATATATTCCGTTTCCTCCCTCCCACCTTCCCTCCCCTCCTCCCTCCGTCCCTCCATCCTTCCCCTCCTTCCTACTCCTCTCAATCCACATCCCAAAGAACCACTTGTATGGTATCAGGAAACATTCTGGAACAGGATTTGATACCACTGAGCACAGAGGGAGAAGTAAGGGGCAAACATAGCCTGTGGCACACTAGGGATGTACAGTTTATCAAAACCCACTGATGATGACTGTGGCCAGCATACTGATAGAGGTTGACACTGCATGAACCACCACAGCAGCCATTTGCAGTGTAAGGGAAAGGGCAATGGAACAATGAATGAGTGGAGATGACACTGAAGAGATGACCCAGAGGTCAAGAGCGCTAGCTACTTTTACGAAGGACCAGAGTTTCATTCGCATCACCCACGTGGTGGCTTGAAGCTGGCAGTAACTCCACTTCCAGGCCACCCGGTCTCTTTCTGTGTTATGACTGCAAGCACCAGACATAGCATGGTGCACATGCACAGCTGTAGGCAAGCAAACGCTCGAACACATTAAATATTTTTCTGAGAGAATGCTCCGTTTAGATGACTATTCTAGTGCACCCCAGGGAGACAGTGAAAGGCTAAGGGTGATTAGTTACTGACTAAAAGCTAAAGGGGAGAGTCAGAGACATCCACTGGCAACATTGCAGCCACAGGTGAGATGTACATCAAAGCCAAGACTCACAATGAGATGTGGAGTTCCAGAGCATCTGGAATTCCTGCCTCACAAGGTCTGCTGCCCTGGAAAGGGGTCCTGATTGAAGTAGGAAAGGCTGTGCCGTTGAAGATAATAATGAATTTCCCTACCTCCTCTCCCAACCATCAGGCCAGTGAACCACTTACATCTCTCTCACACAGCTGCTGAGATGCTGGCCTACTTGACTGGATCTAGCTGACTTAGCTACATCTCCAAGGAGCTTCGAAGCCTCACCAATAGGGACTTGGAATAACTGGTGAAGAAAAGACTGTCAAGGGCTCTGAGGAGATACATTATAAAGTAAGGTGAGGAAGAGTTTATTAATATGTTATTTAACATTGCACACCTCCTGATGACAATCTGCTCAGGTGAGAGAAAACAGAGGCTGGATTCTGGCCAACAAAAAAAAATAATTATATAAAAGCCTGTCCAAGAAAAAATAATTACATAAAACTGCACAACAGCCATGCTGGAGAAAGAGACCAAATTCTCAGAGATGAAAATGCTGGATTGGATTCCAGTAACAGGAAAACTTACCTACCAGGAAGACCTTTGCCCAGGGAAAGTTATCTACCATTTTCTTTATTTTATTATATTTTATTTACCAAGCAATGGGATGTATAATAGGCCAGTAATCCAGTACTGAGAGTAAAAGATGGCATTGTAGTACTGGACCCCTCTCTGATAATACCAAGAGTAGTAGTAAAGCTCTCAGGTAAAGAGATCTGGAAGGTAAGCATGATTACCAATGATTAATAAAACATGTCCTCTATGGGTAAGATTGGAGGAATGCCAATAAGGATATCATTTGTCCATACAACCAAAAGGAGGCTTAAGGCATCCATTCTGTTAAGAAGTCAATGTCCCACCCTGTCTCATTGGTAAACATGAAGGTCATAGTTGTCAAATAGTCATGTCAGCTCAGCCCCATCATGAGACAAGCTTTGGGTTATCTTACTGATAAGTCATGAAGAGGAGTGCTCCCCAACACACAAACACACACACAAACACACACACACACACACACACACACACATGGGGACAGTATATGAAACAGTAAAGGTGACAGTAGTGACTTGAAGAACAACTGCCCAGTGAGGGATAGAGTTCTCCCACTATTTCTGTAATGTGCTGCCATGTGATGTGATGTGCTGGCCTTTTTATGTGTGTCATTATACATTTTTCCAACTTGCTCCTCCCTGTCATGTTTCTGTTTACATCGATCCCATTATCCTCTCCTGTCCCCCCTTTAGACCTTTCTCTATTTTTGTAACATCATTTCTACTTTCAAGATTTTCTTATATATAATACCTCCACATATAAGTGTAAATCTAGAGTCTACATATGAAAGGAAATATACAATATATGTCCTTTTGAGTCAGGCTTATTTCATCTAACATGACCTCAAGTTCCACTCATTTTACTACAATGATATACTTTACTATTCATTATTTTCAGTGGATTAAAATTCCATTGTGTATATACACCACATGTTCCTTATTTATTCAGCTATTGATGTACCTGTAGGCTGGTTGCCTGTCTTTACTACAGTGAGCAGTGCTATATTAACTAATGTTTAAATATCCCTAACTCTGAATCTTTGGATGGTGGCTCTAGTTTTGGTTTGGTAATGGATGCTCCAGTGTACATTCCTCGGCAGAATTTGCTGTTTGTCTGTTTTATAGTTGATGAGACAGAATCTCAGTGCAGCCTTAACTTGCATGGCCCTGATGGCTAAGCATGCTGAACCTATTCCCCAGTGTTTATTAGGCATTTGTATTTCTTCTTTTGAAAATCATCTGTTCAATTTATTAACCCATTTATTGGCAGGATGACTGGGTATAATTTATTTGGAACAGTTCTTTATGGAATCCATATATTAATCCCTGATCAGAAATACGGATTGTCTCTACTCTGCTGGTTGTTTCCTTTGCTGCACACAACGTTTTAGCTTCATTTCATCCTGCATGTCAGTTATTGAGATTATTCCCTGCGATACACTTTTTCATAAAGTGCTCACCGACACAGTTCAAGGTGCTGTGACACTACCTCCAGGTGTTTGTCCTATTATTTCCTCTAGAGTTTGGGGCTTATAAAGGTTTCAAATCACATGGATCCCAATGGGACAGAGAGTATGTGCTTGTCCCCCTGAGCTGGGCTGTAAGCACCTGTTATCTAGCTGCTGAGTCCTCTCTAGGAAATGTTTGAGACTCAAAAAACCCTATGCCTTGCATATACCTTCCCAACAGCAGCTACAGCCAATAATTGGTCACTAGGAGGGGGGTATTAGATGAAGACTCAGTTCCCAGAGCCACATATTGGAACATCTCCAAAGCAGTGAATTCTTATCTCCCTTTTGCAGAGAACAGAAGTCCAGTCCCAAAGACAAATTACCAAGATCACATGACAAACAAAAGGCAAGTCTACTATTGACTCTCAAACTCAGTCACCAAGGCCCAACTTTCTATGTTCCTTCCATGTCACTTATGTGACCAGTGAGCTGTTGTTGTTTTTTAATGTTGGGTTTTTTTTTCTTATTGGTAAATATGAAGGATACTCTAGAAACATCACATATCTGAAATGGAATTAGAAATCAACTTTGGAGATCCCCCTCCCTGGTAACCTGAACTCTCACGTGTACAGAAGTATTACAAGACATACTTAACCCCACTTAGCCAGTCACTGTCCTTTAGCTGTAAGCAAATTACTAAAGGTTCATTTTGGCATACAGTTCAAGGGTGTAGAATACTGTGTCAATGGTGATGTGGTGGTAAGAGTGACTCCATCTGCGACCTCAGGTGCATGAGGAGCCAGCCACACTGTGTCCCCAATCAGGAAGCAGAGAGAAAATAACGGCACTCAAGCATTTCCTTTTACTTCAGTCTGAGCTCACAGCCCAGGCAAGGTGCCAACTACATTCAGGCTGAGTCTCCCCACCTCTAGAAACTTCCAAAAAGATACACCAAGAATTTTATCACCAAGGTGATTCTAAATCCATCAAGTAGACAATGAGATAAACTACCTCAAGTCCTTCTTACCTTGCTAGCCAAACATTACTTTTAACCCTAACAGCCTGTATTCATTAAAGAATATCTTTGCTGGAATAGAGGCTATTCCAGCATCTGCTGTCACATAGAATATCCGTGCCATCTTGTTCCCCTGTTCCTGATCATCTCATCCTAGGAAATACTGAAATATACCAGAACTTTCTAAAGCAAACAAAATCATACTGCTGTACTCATGTCTCTTAGCTCCAACTTTGGCATGGCAGCATGTTTCATGTCCCTATAACAACAATTCTCATGTCTCTTTCTTAACTAGCCAGAGAGGCTCCCTGAGGGTTTCAGGTGTGCTTTGAGCCTAAGTTAGGCATTTGGCATATTTGATATATGTCATTTCATTCAGACCTCTCAATACTTCTATGGGTTAAACTATATGCTATAGGTTGGAAACCTACCATACAGACAGGATAAGGAACTGCCCTGAGGTCACACAGATAGTAAGTGGTAAAGCTGAGATTAAATTCAAAGTGCTCTCTCCTCTCACTGATGGACAGGGTCTTCAAGGGCAATTCTATAGTACCTGGAGAGACATGGCTTATTTTTATATTGACCTCAATAAAAACAACAGCAAGGACTTCAAAATCTATTCTTCATTTATTTATTACACAAAGACTTATTGAATGCCTATTATTTTCCAGGCATTTCCAGAGGGGGCAAAATTAATACAGCCCAAGCACTCACATCATTTATGCATCTCAAAATCTATCTGGCTAATGTGCTGCATTTTGTAAAGCACATTATACATACTGCACATGCTTAGGCATACAAACGTGTATTCTCTCTCTCTCTCTCTCTCTCTCTCTCTCTCTTTCTCTCTCTCTCTCTCTCTCTGTTTCTTTCTCTCTGTCTCTCTGTCTCTCTCTGTCTCTCTCTGTGTCTCTGTCTGTCTCTGTCTCTCTCTCTCTCTCTCTCTCTCTCTCTCTCTCTCTCTCTCTCTCTCTCTTTCTCTCTCTCTCATGTTTGAACTTAGAGCATTGCTCAGGACTGAACTCAGTCAATATTCTCAAGGCAGTGTGCATGGACCCCAAGCAGCCTCCGGAGGGACCCCAGGAGTCAATTTCTTTTTACATGATTCAGACTTTTCTCCCAGACTCTAGGCCAGAGCTCTAAACATCCATGTTTCCATTTCTTCTCTCTCTCTCTCTCTCTCTCTCTCTCTCTCTCTCTCTCTCTCTCTCTCTCTCTCTCTCTCTCTGTTAAGCACTTGTCTTCAGTGCTTTTATTTAAAAAACAATTGGTCTAAAACTAAAGGGTTCAATGAAGGCAAAGAGGAGGGACAAAGAAAAGAGTCGAGGATATGCATATTATTCAAGTGTATGCATATCATTAATTCATTCATTGACTCTTCCACTCATTGTGTACATATCTAGTGATCATCATCAGGCAGCGAATGAAATGCTGTCCTTGCAGTGTGAATGGAATAACTGGGGTCTGCTGTATGGGGATTCCATGCTAGGGGAGTGGGAGAAGGAAAATCCAAATTGTAAGCACAAATAGTCATAGAAGCAAAAAGAAATCAAGGCGAAGGTAGAAACCCCATCATACAATAACAGAGGTAAGCAGGGTGAGGTTGGGCAGCCAATATCTATCTTTGCGAGGGAAAGAGACCCCAGACAAGTTAAAATACAAAGGTATTTGCTTTGAGGTAATATGGGGAGGAGGGCATGGTAGGCGGTGAGCAGAGCCTTGTCCCATGAGTTGTATTCTTTTTATTATATGATCAAGTCAACAGTCCTATTGTGAAGCCATTTTCAGACGATGTTTTCAAACATCCTGGATTGTGTGTTGTGATGTGGCAGGAAATACAGCCAGGCTTGTGAGCTGAGGCCAGAAAAGGCTTTCATCGGTATTGAGCAGTTCGGCTTCTCCTGAGAGGCCTGGAAACTCATTCAAAATAGGCTCTGCTCCATCTGTTGGCTGAGTAATAGGAAATGGAGAGATATATGCGGAGGAGGTGTGATGGTTGCTCTTGGCTGTCAACTTGACTACATCTGGAATTAGCTGGGCACACCTGGGAGGGATTTTTTTCTTTATTACATCATTTGAAATGGGAAGAGCCACTTGTAATCCAGATCTTTGAGATGGGAATATAAACCTTTAACCCAGATCTTTCAAGGTGGAAAGATTTACTTTAATCTGGGCCATGCCTTCTGCTGGCAGCCTGTATAAAGGATGTGGAAGAAGGAAGCTTGCTTTCAATGACTTCTTGCTCTCACGGGCAAGTCCATTTCTTCATTGGCATCAGAGCTACTTCTTTGGGATTCTGGCAGATACTAAAGAGCAGCTGAGACATACAGTCTCATGGACTGAGCAACTACTGGATTCTTGGACCTTTAGTTGGTAAAGAGCTACTGTTGAGTTAGCTGGACCACAGCCCATTAAAATCTAATAAATTTCCTTCATATGTATGTACACACACACACACACACACACACACACAGGAGATTGCAACAAGAGAACTGAGAACTCAAGCTACTGAAGGTTCAGGCACAGGACAACCCCAGGAACATCTTTGGAAGATAATTTGGGGAGACAACTCAATGTCAGGAGTGAGGATGAACACAAGGCTCCCCAGAAGGAGAAAAGCATCTGCACCTTTCTTCCTGGGAGAAGAGCTTTGTTGAAGAGCTTCCAGAGGCCACCATGTCAGAGGTTAAAGGCAGAGAAGGTGGGTGGGAAGAAGGGGGCATGAGAGGCAGGTGGTTCGGTCTTCTGGGCTGAAAAGGCCTGCAGTGGGTTGGCTGCTCCATAGGACAAGTCCATGTTCAAATCTGAACTGTACAAAAACCATGGGCTGACTCTAGGATAGGAGAGAAGTGGTTGAGCTACTGCAACAGCAATGAAGAAGCTGCTACAATGCTCCGTAAAGAGATGTCGAGGATAAAACAACTCCTCCCGGGGCAGGCAAGGAGACAAACACTCAGAGAAAGTGATAGGCTACAGTAAACACTGGTGGGGTACCATTACCAAAGCCCCAGGAAACGGGTTTGAAATTGGTCTATTACAGATGCTGGGCAACCTGTTCCTTAAATGGCTCTGTGATTTAGGCATGTCATAGCATCTCTCTGGGCCTTCCTTTGTTTCCTTGAAAACTAAAGAAGATAAGCTAGGTAATCCCTACACATGGTGATTATGTGGTTTATGTTCCCCAGAATAACACCTTGGAGGGCCAACAAAGCCTAAGCCAGTCCTGGGGTTTAAAAAAAAAAAAAAAAAAAAGCCCTGAAAAACTGAGCTCCTAAGCATCCTAAAAACCTAAATAGCCTCACTCTTAATTTAGTGTCTATTTTTCAATGACTTTTTTACTGACTGGGGACTGAATCCAACACAGCTAGAACCAACTGAACCAAAAGTGCCTGGTGCATTCAGCATTTGGCTTAGAGTACGACAGACACCCCAGCCAGCCCTTGGTGCAGTATAAAACTCTGCTTTGGCAGAAGGATGCTCTGTTTCAGCCCCAGAAAGGGAAGAGTGCTAGGGAACATGCAGCCTGAACAGCATGAGGCACTGTTGTATTTGCCCATGGAGCCCTCATGAATGGGAAACACAAGTGTAGTCAGAGAGCCACAGAGCAGTACCGTTGTTGCCTACATAGAACCATCTCTCTCAACAGTGCCTGCTATCTGTAAGGATACACCTCGTGGGACATCAAATTTAAGCCAGTTTGTCTTATAGAAAAAGTAATGGTGAACAGAAATAGGAGATTCAGTCTCAAGCCTCAGATCCATGTAGCACTTGTGAACAGTGACTCTTGGCATGCAGCTTTATTTCGTTTGTGAATATTTCTTCACCAGGAAACAGATAATGCCACCATAGATATTATCACCAGAATAAGATCAATCAGTAATATGGAAGCATTCCATAAATTGTGAAGGCTTCCCCCACCCCCTGTTTGCTTGGAAATAATTTCAGACTTATAAGCAAGTTTTAGAAAGAATTCCCACATTCCCTTACTCAGCACCTTTGATTATAAACATGTGACATTATCATAGTTTAATAATCAAGGGCAGTGAATTAAAAGTGAGCAGTGTTCTTAAGCTAAGCTGCAGCCTTGGGATTTTACCAAAAGTCTTAGTAAATATCACCACGGGATCCCAAGATCATTGATTTTGATGCCAATTTAGACTCTTCCAATCCCTAACAGGTCTTAGTCTCTCTTGTCACTTGTGATTTTGATACTGCAAGAATTCAGGTTCGTTTGCAGACAGCCCAGTTGTCTTGATGATTTTGGAGGTGTTTTCTATCATATCCGAGTTTCAGGTGTGGTTTTGTCTGATGTTTCCCATGGTTAGGCACAGCATGCACACTTCTGCAAGAGCAATGGAGAAGGAAGGGTATCAGGAATGGCACTGTGGGTAAAGTGTTTGCTCTGTATGCATGAGGATCAGAGTTCAGATCTCCAGTAGCCACACGATGCTGACCATAGTAGTATGTGTCAGTAATTCCTGTGCCTCATTGATCTGTGAGGTCGAGAGTGGACAGTCCACTGAAGCTCACTGGGCAGCTAGCTTAACTATAAAGTGATGATTAACAGACCCTGCCTCAGCTAAGGTTGAAGAAAAAAACTGACAGCCATGATTGTTACCATCTCTTTCCCCTCCCTGCCCGCTCCCCTCCACCTCACCCACAGACACCACACATCCCCCTAGTTGTCCTGTACCAGGAGGTCTATGCCAGATATGAGCTTTACCCTGTTATTTTATTTTGATCCCTTGAATGAGGTGATGTCTGTGAACTCTGCAAACAAACTATGGTTTTTGTAGTCAGCATTTAATGAGAAATTTGTGGGAGAAGCTTTGAGATAATGGAAAGACACTGTTTCCTTCATCCTTTTGTCTGGTAATGTCAACATCTGGATGATTCTTGGTTGTGCTCCTTACAGTCACGGCTCTTCACAAATGGAGATTTTTCTGTTAGTAAAGTTGGTTGAATTGTTGCTCTTTATCAAACAATGGGACCAAAGTGAAAAGTTCCAACTGCTTGTTTATCATCCTCTGGGAAACTATAGTTAGGATTGTGAGGTCAAGTTTTCTTAACTGGAGAAAGCCAATGGTGCAAAGAGGCAAGTGGAGCCCAAACAACACTGGTAATAGGGAAGTGCATTCTCATATGAAGGGATATTTCTTGCCTGCTAAGCCTCTGCTGCCTTGATTGGACGGGTACCACTCGTCCACCTCTTTGCTCCTCCATGTTATTGGGAACATTTTGTTTCTATGAATGTCCAGAAACTCCAAAGCAGCATGACCGAACCAGGAGATTTGCATGACAAAGATCACTTATGCTGGCAGCAGATTATCTGGGCTGGGGTCACACCGTCTTGCTCTTTTTCTTCCTGTGCCAGTACCTCTGTGCAGATCAGCATGGGAACCAGGTATTTGGTGTGGCCTAGAACAGTTCAATGGGTTTGGTGTAGACCTTGAAGAGTGAATCATTGCTGAGATGAGGAGGCAGGGGCAAGGGTATTACTGCATCATCCAAATTTGTTCTTTCCTTCCTGACCTGAATTATTTCTTTAAGATCTCCTGCTGTGTGCATTTCCTGCTGTTGCTACAACAAATTACCTCAATGCAGTAACCCACTGCAGCACAAATTAACTATCATTCTGGGATAAATACAAAATCCCAGACAGGACTAGAGTCATAGCCTATATCTTCCTTCTCCTTCGATGGGGACAGGGGTCTCCTTTTAGAGACCCTAGAACAGAAAGAACTTCTCCCTTGCCTTTTCCAGGTCCAGAAGCTCCTGGTATTATTTGGGTAACAAGTCCTTCCTTCATCTTCAACCTCAGTGGTATAGTATTTTCTCTCTGCCTCAGTTTCTGTTGTCAAATTGCTTTCTTGCCGGCATTCCTGTTATGAAAAGCAATGGGTTTACAGAGCACCCACTAAGGCAACTTAAGATAATCCAGGACTGTTAAATTGCATGCATCTTCAAGTCACTTTTCTAAGCCTAGGGAGATGAGTCATCTGGTAAAATGCTTGTTTCTTTATTAGCATGACTTCCTGTCCTCCAGGATGTATATGAAAGTCAAGCATGGCCATGAACATCTATGACCTCAGCATTTGGGGGGCTGAGACATGCTGATCTCTGGAGCATAGTGGGCAGTAAACAAAATCAATGAGTTCCATGTTCAAGGAGAGATCCCATCTCAAAAAACACAAAGCGAAGAGCAACCTAGGAAGACAGATGTTGACCTTTGTCCTCTACATTGCACTTTATTTGGAGAAGACTTCTGTGTAGCTGAGGATGACCTTGAGCCCCTGTTACTTCTACATGTGTCACTCAAGTGTTGGAACTGCAATTAGGTACCATCAAATCAAGCTTTTTAAGTTTTTAAAATCTCCTGTCTCTGTCCTCATTGCAGCTTTTTAATGGTCTGATGTGCCTACTTCTGCTCCACTGTTATGCTTGAATTCCGTATAGCAGGAAGACGCATGGGAAGGAGACTGCAAAGCTTCTCTTTGGCTTACATCAAGTCAACTCACAACCTGTTAGTCACATGACTGGGGCCAGCTCAAAGAATTCTGGAAGGTGGCTGGAACCATGTGTCTAGTTAAAATGTCACTAAGTAGGAAGTAGAAAGGACAAAGAAATGTCCCCACCAAATAGGCAAGAGGACATGGGGAACACCTGTCCGATTCAATTGGGGAAAAGGAACAAACCAAACAAGATGCGAGATTTATCCATGACTTGTTTTGGATCTAGGTCCATCTGACAAGAGGATCCTAGGTCAACTGTGAGAGGGACAGATGCACAGCCTGCATTGGCTAACTGACATTATCCCCACATGTACCATGGCCAGGTGGAAAGAGTAAGTATGTAGAGCCAAGTAGAACTGACCTATTTCCTGGCCCTTCTTTCTGATAGCTGTGTGACTTCCTTTCTGTCTTCATTTCTTATTAGAGTGAGAATGATATCATGGGCCATTTATGATCTTTTGAGTAGTCAATGAAACAGCTTTTGTGAACAACCCCAAACAAGGTCTAACATGTAGTTGGCACTCAAACTATGTGGTTGCAAGGTCCACCTACTCATCTACTGATGCTCACAGCAATTTCTCAACTCTTAGAGACAGGTATATGTGATTCATGTTATATTACTGGGCCTTCCAGAGCAAAGTCTTTGAAAAATGGAGGAATGATTTGGCTCTACTGCTATCCTGCTATAATTTTTGTGTTTGGAAATTCGTTAAGAATTCATTTTGATGAATCACAAATGCATGCACCATGAAAAACAATTAGCATTAATAGTGTAAAAGAAGATCAATAAATAGATTCATTTTTAAACTGTAATAATTTATTTGCTTCCTGACTTTTGGGAAATACTGCATCTTCGGGTGACAAGCCGATCATTAAATAGCCAAACTGCAATGATTTATGGGAGGAAGTGGATTTCCAGGAGGCAGGCCTCTTCAGCAACCCTTTAGCCAGGTTGCCAGCCTTTAGCCAGGGCAGCAGCACCAGGGGATGGGTGAATGGTGATGTAATGTGCAATTCGGTGATGCTATGTGTAGCTCAGGTACTTCCTATGTGGCTCTCAGGTGTCTTATCTCCTGCTGGAGGGGAATGTTCATGGAACCAAATGCCTATAACAAGGGTGACAAACATGATATTCAGCAAACAAGGAACGGGAAAGTGAAACCCCGCTAAAAATAACCCAGCATGCCAAGGCCTTCCTTGAGTTACCGAGAACAGAGAAGCATGAGATTGCTTGTCTGGGGTGAAGAAACTGGAGGGAATTCTAAAAATGAATGTACAGGAATAGACCGAATGAATAGGGAGAGCCTGCAGCCATTAGGGATGGAGAGGAAGAGACTGAGGGAATTTGTTTGTCACATGATGGGAGAACAAAGGACTGGCTGCCATCAGAGCTTCTCCTCACCAGTGAAAGCTGAAGGCACCCAAATACCAGTAGCAGCCCCTTCAAGCAGACTTGTTAGTGAATAGGACCAGAGGGGTCATGTGAGAAATAGCCTCTGGCTTCTTTTCAGTCCCCAAGGGATGTCGTGTTGATAGCTATGGGTAGAGAAAGTGTGCTTGGTGGGCAGTGGCACCAAGCCAGGGGTGAGGAGGATAGACAGACAGGCCACGAAACTCGAGGGCTAAGAGCTTTGAGCTGGGAGCGGCCTGGTTTAGAGGTGGCAGCAGACGGCCATCAGTGCCCATCCCACCCACTAGGCCTTGGGCCAGGGGCCAGCGCAGATTACATTTTAAGGTGATAGTCATCTTTGACCTTTGGGACCTCCAGGGCCACTGGTCATCCATCTTAGAGCCGCTGACCAGCAACCTCTGGGCTATTTTTATGACCAGCAAACATTGCCCATTGATTGAATTGATTGAAATTGCAGCTGGTTTGTGGGGGAAGGACGCTGGCCTCCCAGAGCCTCGTTTGCAGCTTTGCATTCTGTTACTATTGTTGACTCTTTCCTCTCCTCTTCCCTCTTCAGCATGAAGCATGTGTGGAAACAGAGCATATATAAAGACACATATCTTGAACACACACATAGACAGACAGATGCAAATACACATATACACACAGGCACACACACACAGAGGCACAGACACACAATACATAGACAGACACAAACACACAGATATATACACAAACACAGACACAAATACATATATGCAATCACAAGCACACATACACAGGCACACAGAGACACACATACACACAGGGACACACACACAGACACAAATATACACACACACAGGCACATATGCATAGACAGACACAAATACACATACAGACACACAGAGAGACACAAATATGCAGATACACACAGAGGCACACACACACACACACACACACACACACACACACACACACACCTTAACAAGTAGGTTTCCTGACATGGTTCTTACTTTTTTCTATCAGAATTTAAAGCAATTCTCAAAGGTCAATGGAGACTAGCAGAAGTATGTTCAATTCAGGGGAATATACATACATAGACACATATGCAAACACACACACAGAAATGGGGGTTGAGATACAGGAACAAATATAGAGATATAGAAACAAACTAACTAAAAAAAAGTATAAAACTTTCTTGCAGGTGTGGTTGAGTGAGTTTTGCACAAGGCAGAAATGGCAGAGACGTTCACTGAACCCGCCCTGCAGAGACCCACAGGCTCTCTGCTCTGTCTCCTGCCCTGCCTAGAAGCTGCAGCTGCCTTGCCTGGGTGGTAGATCCTGACTGGACCTCCCCACTGCTCTTCCTGAAGAAGAAACAAGACAGACCAGTTCCCTAGCGGTGTGAGGTCAAACTAGATTATAGGTTCTTTCTTCTCCAGCACCCCCAGTGGTTCAGCCTCTCTGAATGAACTCTGGCATGAACTTTCTTACAAAAGGAAGAAATTTCAACAGGGAAGCAACTGCCAGCTTTCACGGTTCGAAGTTCCGGATCATTGGCTTTCCTGACCTTGCAGATGGCTGGGGCTGTCTTGCTGTGCCAGGCTGACGCACACAAGTGCTAGCCTGATTACACAGATAGTCAGTATCTCTGAACCTCTCCTGTTTGGCGTTTAGACTATAGCTGCTACTCTCGAAGGCCAGGACTGATTCTCTCTTGGAATGTTCTTCAGGGGCACCAGTAAATCTCACTCTGGGTAACAGATGAATATCTACTAAAAGGTGGCACTTTGGCTCTCACTGAGCATCCACATAAGATGACAGTGACAAGAGGTCTGGTGAGAAGGTAAGTCCCAGCCTTGGAGAGAGATCATTGTTCCCTGAGAAGTGCGCTCTGGTGGACTCCACACCTCACCCCCTTACTTTTCCCCTGACTTCACCAAGGCACCAAGGCATGAAAAAAGGGTAATTTCCAGGGCAGGGCTCCTCTACTTTCCCACCTTGCCCTTAGGTTTTGGCAGTTGTGCCAACCTCACAACACACATCAGGACTCAAGATGTCTGCCCCCAGGAGTAAGCCCTCTGGAGGCAAACCAGCAAATGGGGCTATTGGACATGTCCACCTCCGCCATCTGTAAATCGGAAGACATCTCTGGTGCCTACATTCTTCCTCAGACAGCCCTTATAAGAAGGAGTTCCTTCTCCAGCCCCAGCTTCTGGGGAAGGGGTACATTGAGGGACGTTGTGGTGGTCTGGGAAGCCCTTTAGCAGGACAGTTGGGAGAGGTCATTGGGAGACTTTCTGCATCATGTACTCAGTGTAGCAACTGCAGGTGAACTACTGTGAACTACTGTGGCTTCCTTACAAGGTACCCAGATGCCAGCCCTGGCTTGAAGAGAAGTATTTTTGTTGACCCTTTAGATCACATGACATGACATTGGCTTTTGTAAAATCCAAACATAACAACAACAACAACAACAACAACAACACAACCCCAAACACACATAAAACGAAAAGCCAAAACCAAATCAAAACGAGCAACAACAAAAACCCAAATAACTTTCAAGGATATTTTGCTATTTATTTGTCTTTTTTTTTCTTTCTATCATTAAATATTATCTATATTTAATTTTTGAGTGCTGAAAAGATGGGCCCTTACTGATTGCTTTATTACTCTATTTACTTCATAGAAATATTTGGGCTAACTTACCACATGCTTGTCTCTGGCAGCCCTTCCATTGTGTCTCCACCCTGCTTCTGTTTGCAGCCACGGTATTGTTGGTCAGTTGGCTAGACAATCTTTGTTATGCAATGTGTAGGATGTTCACTTGTGCCCCCAGCTGCTATTCCTGGGTGTCACTAACTCCCTTAGCTATGACAACCAAAAGTGTCTCTGGGCCAGTGGTTTTCAACCTTCCTAATGCTGTGACCATCATGTTGTGGTAATCCCCCGACCATAAAATTAGTTTCATTGTTAGTCCATAACTGTAATTTTGCTACTGTTATGAATTATAATGTAAATATCTGTGTTTTCTGATAGTTTTAGGTGACCCCATACAAAGGTTGTTTGACTCCCAAAGGGGTCATGACCCACAAGTTGAGAACTGCTTCTCTGGGCATTGCTAATATACTCTAGGGGGGAGGTGGAGTGCCAGATTTGGGAACACTATTCTGAGGTACAGCAAGCGTCTTCAGGCTGTCAGGAATGAGATCACTATCTCTTATGGTCTGGGTTTTTTTTTCCCCTTTCATCTGTAAAATGGGTATAAAACCATAGCTGGCCAAGTTGTGATATGACCATGTTTATTAAGTAAGAGTTATTAGAATTTAAGACTTTGTCACTGAAACATTAGCCCCTTAATAACGGGGATCTTACCGAGTCCCTTCACTGCATGTCAGACAAAGGAGAATGGGAAAGAAGGAATGGTCGGTGCCTTCAGGGTGTTACACTGGTCCCTTTGTGCTGACCTGGGACCCCTGGTCTCCTTGAGAACATTCAGTGAGCTGCACTAGGCCCTGGGAGCTGGCCTGGAGCCTCTGGACTCCCTCAGCTCAGAAGTCAATAAATCGATTCTTCCATGGCCTTTAACCTCTTCTGCAGCAGGGTTGTCACAGGAGAATGGTCTCAAACTGGAGTATGTACAAATCCATAGGATCCTGTAGGAAGCACCTTGAGGACACTCAGAAATCTGTATTTGAACCAGCACCCCTCCCACCCCGTTTAATTCTGTGAGGCTGCTTTGTCACCTACAACTTGTGGCATGTGAAACGGCCCAGGCATTGTATCACAGAAACAAGTTGTTTTCAGCTTGACCAGCCCTAAGGAAGAAATGAGTAAGGTGGGGAAACGCCCCATGTCATTCACAGTTGGTAAAGAACCAGGTGCCATGACTAGTGTCCGGCCAGCCATGGTGGGCATACCTCTTTCAAGATCCAGGATCTTATGCTGGGCTGAGTTTGATGTCTTAATTCTGAGGAAATGGAGCTGCAAAGGGACCACTGAGCATTTAAGAGCCTCACTTCTTCTTTGGAGACTACAAAGTAAAGTCCCCAAATCTGAGGTACCCAGATACAAGCTGTTGGCCCTCAAGTGCATGGGCACCTTGCAAACCATGCTTTATACGAGCAAGCTGCAGATTTTTGTTTTAAACAATGTTGGAAACTTCTTAGCAAGCCCAGAACTTTTCCCCACCCAGAAAATCTCACCTGTATGCAGAACCCTCACTCTTTTAACCCCACTGAGCACCACCTCTGCTCTTTAAAGGCCCACAAGACTCTGTAAGGGCTTGGGGCCTCTGACATGGCTTCTTCCAAAGGAATCCCCCAAGCTCCCCTGGCCTCTGCACTGAAAAGAAGTCTAGTGAAGTCTTTTGTGTATCTTTAAATCAGGTTGCTTGAGCTTTTTAGTTTTGTTTTTTGGGTTGGTTTGTTTGTTTATACTTTTTGGGTTTTTTTTTTTTGTATCTACTTTCTCCTGTGTCTATTCCAGCCACTGATGAAAATCTAGGATTAGCAGTGCATGAGGGCAAAGTCCCGTGGCAACACCAAAAAGCCCCATTCTGCTCTGCCATGCATTGTTTATCCACGCTGATTCCATGATGGGACTCAGAGTCTTTTTAGAACAGTGATTGTCAACCCTCCTAACGCTGGGGCCAACCCTTTAATAACGTTCTTCATGTTGTGGTGACCTCCCACCAAGAAAATCATTTTTATTGTTACTTCATAACTGTAAGTTTGCTACTGTTGTGAATCATAATGTAAATATCTATTATGCAGGATATTTGATAGGTGATCCCTGTGAAGGAATCATTTGACCTCCAAGAGGGGTCGTGACCGTCACTCAGGTTGAGAACTTCCGTATTAGAATATTCCTTCTTTGATACAGAAGAGATCTTCAACTTTCTCAGTTCCGCAAAGACCTGGTCTCATGGTTGCTTCCCAACTGACTAGGTTTGCTTTTCCCTTATCAAACTATAGCAGGGATGAGGGGTAGGGACAGGAGTGGATTTCTCTTTGTTCTCAAGGTAAGAGCACAGCGAGAATCTGGGGAGCTCAGTCAGACCGTTTAGAGAACCTTGAGAGAGATAGCCTCCTCTTTGTGACACCTCAGAAACGGGACTCACAGCAATGGTTCTCTCTCTCAGGATGGTTGTGAGTGAACCGAGTGTTACGTTTAAGAACAGTGAGTGACACACGTAATATAGGAAACAGTCACCAGTAACTATCTTTAGCATTTTGTCTCTTTTGAAGTTTCTTCCTTGGGCCATTTCTTTTGCCACCACTGATGTTCAAACCAGAGAATGCTTCCCAGGGAGACCAGCTGCTTTTTTGTCCTGGGCCGAAAGTGCTGAACTGCTCAGGTAGGTGCCTTCTCTTGACTTTCTCATTGGGGAATCTGTGCTAAGTGTCTTTGTTTCCTTGCATGTTTTTTGAGTCCGAGTCTCCCGCGTCTCAGGCTTTGCTCACACTCACTATGGAGTCTTGTTTCTGCCTTTCAAACGCCAGCATCATAGGCGTTTGGCATGTGCTGTCACAGCAGGGGTATGTGAATCCAGGGTTTGTGTGTGCTCCTAACTGAACTATGTCCTGCGAGAGCCTTAGCAAGCCTCCCAGTTTTCTCTGGCTGACTCTCTGCTGTAGCAAGAAGACAATGTTTTCTTAGTCCCTAAAGAATTTCCTGCTCTTGTGACCCCTTTCCTCCCACTGAGTTGCCTTGTCCAGGCTTGATATGAGGGTTTGTGCCTAGTCTTATTGCAATTTGTTGTGCCATATTCAGTTGATATCCTTGGGAGACCTGAGGGGAAATGGAGGAAATATAGATCTGTGAGGTGAAGCAAGATTGGGTAGGACCTGGGAGGAGCAGAGGAAGGGAAACTGTGGTCAGGATGTATTTTATGAGAGAAAAATAAATTATATATATATATATAAAGGAATTTCACCTTCGTATGAAATGTGTACATCAACTCCACCCAAGCTTTCTAGTTACATAAAATTCCAAGTGAAATGAGTCAGACATCTGTAGCTGGCCACTGCTGTTCTTCCAACCTTTTCTATCTTGTTGGGCAAAACTGAGCCAAAAGAAGGAATGGGCTAGGAGAAGTCATTGACAGGGTCAGTGTGGGAAGGGATTCTGTGAGGTAGTGAAGAAGCACCTCGGGTTGTAAGCGGAGCGCTGCTGTACTGGGATCCAAGACTAAGAGTTGCCTGCCCTGCCGCAGGTGTGCAAGCAAGGCTGGGGCCTCAGGGGAGGTGGCAGACCTGCTCGACTGCTGAAAGGCAGCTTGGGAGAGAATGAGGACAGGGAGACCTGACCTGAGACCCAAGAGAGGGGAGGTGCCATTAACAGATGACAGAACTTACAGGTGACCAGAGGTGGCAGAAGGATCTGGGAAACATGGAGCTTCTGTTTGCATTTGGATTTTTTTTTTCTATTTTCTTTTGACGGAGCAGAGAACCAAACCCAGAGTCTTGGATGTTAGCCAAATACCACTGAGCTGTATGCCCAACTGTGATTTGTTTTCATTAGATAAAATTCATCACAAAAATCCCATCATTCTAGTGTGTATAATTCAAAGAGCTTTGATAGATTCACAAAGCAGCGCGTCTTTGTCTCTATTTAGTTCCATAATGTTTCTATTCCCCCAAACCTGCAGCCATTAACAGACTTTCTCACCTTACCTTCTCTCTTCTCCCACCCCATGGCAACTACCAATCTCTTTGGACCTGCCTATTTGAGATACTTCGATACACCTAGAACCTTAACAAGGTCTATTCACGGGAAATTGCGTGTGTCTGGACTTCATTGCATTCTCCATGAACACAACCTACAAACTATAATTTAATGACCCAAGGAGCAGAAAACACACCCCAAGGCTGAGGGAAGATTAATAGCAACGGGCTGTGCAACCCCCCCCAGGAAGTGTAACCCCCCCCCCCAGAAAGCACATGCCTGGCGCAGGGTCAAGAGTTATCTGGAGAGACAGAGACAGGGATGGGATAATATTCAAAGGCAGTTGGCATCCTGGATACATGGCACAGCAAATTGGACAAGGTCAAAAAAACACCTGAGAACTCATATGGGACTGAAACTGTAGTTCTAAAGGCAAAAATCACGGGGCCGGGTGGGTGGTAGTGATGGATGCTAGTCTTTGTGATGTGAGTGTGATTTGAGAATAGTATTTAATTCAGGGGAGCATCCCCTCACTACCTGCCCTCGTCAGAGAATTTCTATAGCAGGGGAGGCTTCTTGTTGGAGGCCCAGGCAATCTAAAGCAGGTAACATTCCTATAAATTAGACCTCAGGGCAACGGAAGCAGAACAGTCTCCAGGGTCATTTCATTGAGCTTCTCTGTTCCACGGGGGAGAAACCCAATGAACACAGTGTCATATCTACAGTGATTCAGCTTACCCATAGCCCAGGGCCAGTCTAGTTCCTCAAGGAGTCTTCAGCTGTATCAACCCTACCTTCCTCCCATGACAAACATTTTTTAATGGAGTCTTTAGTATCTTAATAATGCATCCAAAGAGCACACAAAGATCACATAAACCTGCCGCTATACACAGTAACCCATACAATGTCATGCAAGGGATATCATAAAGAAGTAGCTCAATAAGGAGAAGGGGAACAATTCTGTTCAAAGACTCTTTCAAATTTTAAATTATGTGTACATATCTCTGTGGGGGTATGTGTGCAGGGAACAAGCACTTGCAGAGGCCAGATGCCCTGACGCTGACATCGGATCCCCTGAGGCTGGAGTTACTGATGGTTGGGAACCACCCAGTCTGGGTACTGGGACCCACATCAAGTCCTGTGCCAGAACATTATGCCCTCTTAACCCCAGAACCGTCAATGCTCAGATGAATATCACCATAGAGAGGCAGATGAACAGAGAACTGTTATCTTGGTGACGTAAATAGACAAGTGTTGTGTGACTTTTACTCGAAACGGTAATGACGCTTGGTAAAGACGAAGTGTACAGTCCTGCGTGTGAGGAAAATACGTCTTAAGTGTGAGCCTAGGATATACATATTCAGAGGTGGGAATGAAGCCGCAGTGCTTCCTACAGAAGGGCAGACTAGGGGAGTCTGAGGGATGGAGAAGTCCAAAGGAAGCCAGGCAGATAATGCCTTTATAAGGGCATTGATCAAGATTCCTGTATAAGTGTAAATGTAGACCCGGAAGAGCAGGAGGCTCTGTCAGCCCAGGAGAAAGCAAACCACGTAACAGCTGTTCTTCAGAGAGACGGTAGTAGACCGCTGGACCGCTGAGTCATCCGAGCTCTTTCCTCCCCTTACATATTTAGACATCTGCTTTTTCCTTTTTGGGTTTGCGAGTCTCCATCATGGTTGGTTTCCTGGTCCGCCTGGAATTGGCACAACACGGGCCATGTGAGGGGACTCTGCTGGTCCGCTGTGACCAAAAAAAGAGTATTAAATGCTTGATAACTAGTGACTACAAGGAATCAAACAAACAAAACAACCACAAAAACCCACAAATGTAATGAGACTAAGACCTCTCTGGCAGGTCATTCCTGCTCCCTGTGACCACTAGATGAGGTCACAGGCTGTGAGGACCTCTAGTGAGCCCTGGCTCAGGCATGCCCCTGCCTCAGTCCGCACAGCTGACTGCTTTCGCAGCGGTTCTGCGCTCAGTCCAGTCCACCCCCTCCACTACCCTCCACCCCCTCCCATCCCAACAATCCCATGTCACTGCCCAGGAGCATGGATGGCCCTTTGTCTCTTGCTGCCTGTGTGCATTCTCCAGTGGGCACAGCAGGCGACTTGCTGCAGGGCCTCTGTCCCAGCCGGGATTACTGGTCTGCGTGCAGCAGCAGATGGTAGCGCTTAGAGCCAAACTACACTCGCCTGCTTTGAACGTCTTGAAAAGATTTCTTTAGAAGTTAAACTTGGCCTGGGAAGGACAATATGGTTCCGTCTGTGGCTTTCAAAAGGTCTGGGGGTGGGATGAAGGGAGTGGCAGTTTCAGAGGCCCTGCCCCCTCCTGCCTGGATTTGGCTCTTGTTCTTGGAGGCAGCCTTTCTTGTGTCTTGTGGCCCCTGTAGCTCCTGAACTTTGGCTCTATTGTTTAGGAGTCACACTTGCTTCCTGTGCCCGTGCTGCTGCGGGACCACTCTGTGTCCAGAGCTGTCCCAACCTGGCATGTTTTGATGTCTCTGGGCAGCTAGGAAGTCCCATGGGGCAGGAGTGTGTTGGTGCCCCAGGATGGTTTTGCCTTTCTTCAACTGTGAGCCTCAGACATTTGAGATTTGAGACCCAAATCCTCCAGCATGAGCCTGGACCAAGTGACAGCTTCTGAAATCTTGGCGCTCATGCCTAATTGCCCTGGAATAATGCCCTCCAAATCACCGTCCCTGCCTTGTACCATTTAATGAATCCTTTGAGGGACAAAGGGTTTGATCATTTCTGAACTCGGATAACATTTCCCTTGTCCACTCCTGCCATTTTCCTGCCTCAATTTGGCCGTGCTAAACTCTGTCCAGGAAGACCCAACTTTCCCCAAAAGGAACCCTCAGGACTGTCCCAGGGGTGAGTGGGGTTTTAAATTAGCAGAAAAAGAATGCAGGGCTTAGCGCTTGGCCAGATTGGCCCTGTCTCTCACAGGAGCCTTCGAAGCCAGCACAGGCACCATTGCCCATTTATGAGATGTCAGGTGGTCTACAGATGGGAACACAGTATTATTGATTTTTACTAGCCTGCTAAAACTGAAAGAAAGAAAAAGAAAGAAAGAAAAAACCTTAGGAGCTCCTGGTGAAGCTTTTTTTCCTAAATGATGATTCCAGAGCTCCTAGTTTGTCAGAGGCAAATGTAAAATATTGGGACTGGTGGCAATAGAATAAAATGACATATTCTTAGAGCCATTAACTTCAGAAAGGAACAGCAGATCTCTGCTCTGGCTTGGGGATGTGGGGTGGGAGAGAGCAGCAGAGGGCAGGGCAGAGGAAGCAAAGAACAAACCCAGCAGCCCCAACCCCCAGGCAGCTTCTTTGGATAAGGTCGCATGTGGATATGAAGAAATGAATCCCAGTGGCTCTAAATAGAAACAGTCTCTTTGTGGGCAGCAATGGGGACTGTGGTCCTTTGGCCTGATACTCTCCCTACCTAAGTACATGCCCTAGGGAGTGTGAAAAGTTTAGGGTCAGGCTCTGAGTTCTCTGGGGTCAGGGGATCCAGAGTCCTAGAACCCTGATTACCCTGCCTTCATTACTTAGGTAGATGCTTTCTACTGTCTATCTTCCCAACAGCCTGGCTGCCTTTATTGTACAAGTTGAGTACAATTGCTTCTGCAGAAGTGTCTGGGCTTCTGGTTGGAGTACATAGACAGAAGCAGTTCCTGGAGCCACTTCACAGATCATGTGTTCTGTTTTTTTTTTTTTTTAATACAAATATTTGACCTGTCCAGAAAAATACCCCAGTTGGCTCATAAAAAATATCTCATGAGATGTCTCCTAGAAACGAGGGTTTTGTTTTGTGGCTGAGCTACCAGGTCCTTTTAAGTGTGTCATCATGCATTTGTGTGAGTGTGCATATTCATGAACATGGGGGTATATGCATATGTACATGTGTATGTATATGTATGCATGTATGTGCATATGTGCATGTGTATGTGTGTATACAATTTTATATACTTGTTTGATTGAGATAGGGATGATATTTTGATTTATGGAAATTTCCTAAACTGTGCAATAGGCATTGTGGCACTGTAGAAAACATATTAGTTGATTGATTGGCCCTTTTGAAATTGAAAGGGGAAGGTGCCATGAGTCATGAGACCTAGGCTCTGACCAATGGATCAATCAGCAAATATCTATTGAGCTTGGGGAAATGCTGGATTGCACACTTTAGCAGATTTATAGAAACATACATTTCCCTGCCTCAAGTGACAGAAATGTTCAGAGAAGTCAACAATAGCTTGGGTCTACAAACAGGGTCCTGAAATAACAAGAATTTAGATTAGAGTGGAGCGTTGTGATCCCTTGAACAAGGGAGCTGCCATTTGCATCCAATGGAATGTCCTAAATTCTAGCTCAGGGATATTGATTGGCAGGACAATTCTACCTTTCCTGACAGGTCACGTGGGCTGTACTCTTGGGTTACCAATGGACCCAGTGGAGTTTAGATCCACCTCTCTTCCAGCTTTCTTTCCTGTCAGGTGGGCTGGACAGTGGCTTGTAATGCTGGAGTTAAGCAGAAAGGATGTGGGAAACTTCAATCTTCATATCTCAGGGACCACCTGTACCAACAGCCGCTGGCTATAATCCAACAAACGGTAAGGAGCCATGATGGGATTTGCTAAAGGCTCAGCAGTTGTCATTTATTTAACTATGAATGTCTCCAGAGAGCACTATTAGCAACCACAACTGACTTGAGGATGTTCCTGCTCAGAGAAGTGACAGAATCTTTTCCAAGGATATACCTATTCACAGTATTGGGCTTTCCAGTGGTCTAAGTAAAAGTGTTTAGAAACCCAAGTTGTGCTTGGTCTATGTTCTGGAGGTCTTTTTAGCATTTATTTAGTGTTAAGAGCACTGACTATTATGACAGCCATATTAAATGTGAACAAAGTGTATGCCAGAGCCCTTTATAAAGTTGCAGTTGGAGACAGGGTTGCTCTACTTCTGTGACCGAATCTTGTGCCATCAGTGGTTGGTGGTGTCTGCTCAAACCTCACAAGCATTTAAGGGAAGAAGCTGTACCTGTCTGTAGTATAATAGACTAAATTGCTAGTCTTGTCATTTTCAAGCCGACCTTCCAGAAAGACAAATGGTGTTCAAAAGAATAATTTTTACTACTTCAGAGGTTAACACATGAATTAAGATTCAAATCTTGACTGTCATAACCTCACACGCAGCTTCCAGGTGAAGATGGGACTCATGTCTCCTCTGGTGATGGAATCAACATGGTCGGGGTTGGTCAACTCTCAGGAATGACGGTGATCCCTCAGAAAGACACAGGAAGCATGGTGCATCTGTTCAGGATTTCTCTTATGAATAATATCGAAATTTGCATAACATCAAGATTTGATTTGATGCTAGGTGTACTGTTTATGCCAAAGTCAACATCTGTATAGAAATAATTTAGCTTTCAGCTATAGGCCAAAATAAATCACTATAGAGGGAGTCAAAAGGGACCTCCAAGAAGTAAGTTTTGCCGAATCTCCATTTTCATGAGAGAATTACAGAGGATCTAGGAATTTCAAGGGCAAACTCTCCTCCTGCCTTCTTTTCTCTACCATTGCCCCTGCCTCGTTAATGGTTACTCTCTCACTGTAACCAAGGTAACCAGGGCCTAAGCAGAAAGGACCTCTGTCAGAGGCTGGATGCTCAGCATGGGTTAACCCCAGAGGGGACCTGAATGACCATCAGTACAGCATCTCTCTCCTCACATCTGCCAGGGCTGAGTGACAGCTGAAAGACCGGATGTGTCACTAGGAGACAGAGGAGGACCAGCACGCTGGAGATTCTTATCACTTTTGTGAGCACCTCAAATTACAGACATTAGGTCCAGGGCTTTGTTTGGCAATAGGCACCACAGCAATTGGCGTTTGTTCATTGATTAACATGAATGCATATTGTAGCTGATGTCTCAGGATACATAATTTGTGTCAAAGGGTTGCCTTTGTTCCTGGAGATTCTTGAGGGAAATGTGGAAGACTGAAAATAGCCTTGGTGTGAACCCCACCCCCCTGAGCCTCATTGAGGTCAGCAGCACTAGATTCTCACAGACTAGGACACAGGCAGTAAGCAAGCTCCAGGGCAGACAGTAAGGGTTGTATATGTCTCTGTCATAAAAGGTGGTGGGGTGCTGTGCTTTGTATGCCTTGGCCCTCTCAGGCCCCGCAACGCTGGGTTCTACCCAGCAGACACCAAGAGTGACCTTTACCCAAGTTTCAACAACCAAAAATGCCTACATCTGTTGCATGTCCTGGAGTAACACTCCAGGAGTATGTGGGGCTTGCAGAAAAACAACAAAGCCAGACAGCAGAAACCCCTGGCCAGAATAGAAAACAAGCAAGTTAGGAAGCCCTTACTATCTTCCAGTGGCCCAATCCTTTCCTGCCACAGACTAATATCATTTTCACACTAGTCCTCATGAGAAGATCCTTCTCCACTCCCTTTTCTCCCCTTGTAGATTTGTTTATTTTACGGGTGAGTTGGTGTTTTGCCCACATGTATGTGCACCACATTGTGCCTTGTTCCCACAGAGGTCAGAAGAAGGTGCTAGATCCTGAGGACCTAGATTAATGGTGGACGGCAGTCACCATGTGGGGTCTGGGAACAAACCCAGCTCTTCTGCAAAAAAGCAATTTAGATCAACCTCTGAGCCAGCTAATTCTTCAGTACATGCTTTTCTCTTTTCCCAACCAGGAAACTGAGGCAGAGAGGTTAAGTAATTTGCCAGAAGGCAAACGGCTAACTAGAAGCAAGACTGAGATTCTTAAGCAGAGTGCTCCTTTTACCTCTCTCTCCCTCACCCTTAAATATCTAAGAGCTTAAGAGACATTGGTGGCCCCAATAGCCCAAGACCCAGGTTCTCACACTGGCCCTGCTCTTTCTCTGGGGACATGTTTATTGCATTTGCTGCAGCTCTGCCTTCTGCAAGGTGTGCCACCAGCCAGCTCTCTTGCATAAAGTGCTTAGCACAGGAACAAAGATAGGAACCTGACTTAAGGCATAATCATCCTTCCCATCATGCACCAAGAACCTTTCATGAGGGAATTGGGATAGGATCTGATGAGGTTTGACCTTCCATGCCCAGCCCCTTCCCAGCCTGACACATTGCCCTGGGGAAAGTGTGCCTTTGTCCAGAGGTGCCACTGTAGACTCTAGTCTTTAACCTCCCCAACTTGAGCCATGTTTACTAAATAAAACTGCAGTGCAGAATCCAGGCCTCCAGGGAGTAAGGCAAGGTGGAAGAGCAAAGGTCAAGAGGCAGGGTCAAAGGGCTAAGACCCTGGGGGAAATAGGAGATTAAACATCCCCTTTTCAAATCGGGAGCTTTGGATAATTAATTGTTCCACAAACACGAAAGCGCTCACACCGACAGACCGACCTTCCTGGGCAGCTGCTATTCATTTCTTGCTTCTAGTTCTCCATGCAAGATGCCTTTCCCTAATACCAAGGTGCAATCTAGTCCCAGGAGGGGGCAATGGTCAATGGCTGTCCCCACTCAATTGTCCTTTTACCCTTTGGTGGAAGTTTATCACCCATACAAAGGGTATACCCTGGAGGTACTGACCCTGCAAGTGAGAAGACAGTGGGGGTGAGATTACTCCATACTGGGGTCATCCAGGATTCATGGCTACTTACAGTACTGTCTGTATGCTACTCGCCATTCAGGCTACTCGGGCTACCCTGAGTCTGGTTCATTCCCACCTTCAGGGCAGGATATAGCTAGGGTAGCCGAGGAGAGTGTAGTGGCTAATCTCCTGTTGCATACCTGTGGGGAGGTTAGGGATTTGCTCCTTGAAGTCTTAAAAGATGCGCCACCTTCGATGGGCACGCTGTCCATGAACAGGCAGCAGCCCGTTCTACCAGGATCTTAACTGGTCTCACGCCGACATTTTTCCCATCAGTGAGATCCTGTTTTCTACTTGCAGAGACTAGCTTTCAGGACCAGTGGAGTAGGGTTTCTATTCCGGGGCTTCTTCAAAGAGAGAGCGACTCCAAACAGGGAAACTCTCCATCCAGGGATTCAGCTTGCAAAGTTCTGAGAGCAGCCAGCTGGGGCAGACACCTCTTGGAAAGTGCTGGACTGAAGCCAGTTCTGGAAATGTCTTGAGATGTCTCCTCTGGTCACTCTTTGGTCAAGTGTGGAGGGTATGGGATCAGCATCAAGTGTTACAAGAGGCTGCAGTGTGTGTGTGTGTGTGTGTGTGTGTGTGTGTGTGTGTGTGTACTTGAGCAAGCTTTCCAAGTGCTTCAGAAAGGCAACACAAAGGACTCCTAGCCTCCCTTTATTCTTCCAGAAAGTGTAGATGATGAGCCTCCGTTTTTGTGTCTGTGATAGCCCTGCTGTGAAGTACACTTAAGAAATCACAGTTTCTGAAATTCTATAAATCATTACACTAGACTGCTCCCTACTCTTTCATAATCATTTATGTGGTGAAATATTCAGCCCTATGCATGTCCCTCTGTGTGCACCTGCTGTTGGAAATTGTGCAGAAGGACTTCCGGTGGTAGGCAGGTGGAGGTGTCCTTCCTGCCCCCACCTCCCCTTTGCCCTTTTGTATGCGTGCAGGTGTTTCAATCTGAACTGTTGTCATGGCAGCCTTATGATCTCCTGATCCCAATTTAGCTGAAAGAGGCTGAGCCTCATGGTGGGGATGGTTCAGCCTCTCTTTATGGCACCAGAAAAGGCCAGTGTTGAAGCAAGTGTGCTTGCATGTACAGGACAGGAGGAGGGCCAGGCCGAATGTGTACAGAGAAAGAGTTGGAGATGGTTTTGGAGGAAACAGCAGAAGTCTTTAGCTCCTGTCATCTGGTCTGTACTGTGGCCATTCTCAGTAGAGTCTAGTTGGGTAATGAAGGAGCAAGTATAGTGACATCCTATGGATTGGGGCTGTGCAAAGAAGATTGAACGTATTCACGTCTCTATGGACTTGGCTGCTTTGACAGTAAGTGTTTGGACCTGCTTTGTCTTCTCAGGAACAATGAGTCAGGCCCTGGCCAGGACTGGGAGCTTTGGCTTTTTTTTTTCCTAGCAATTTCCACTGCACATTTCCCCTGTCCACAGTACATACACTAGCATATGAAAGGACTGACTGAGCAACAGCAGCCAAGATCTCCAAAAGGCAGGACCTGGTTGATTTGCAGTGGCTGATTGGTTTAATGTCCCCTCTCTCCAAATACCCATCTCGAGTGCAAAGGTGCTATCTTTTCCTCCTCGGTCCCAGTTGCTAGCTACTGACATCCAACACACAGAGGGTGCTTGGGAAGGTTACAGGCACAACAAGCAAAGTGAAAACCCACAGTTTTTAAACCTTTATGAACTGATAGTGTAACCCTGGAAAATGGATCTGGAGATACTGATGGACAGGTCTGCCCACCCCATCCATCTTCTATCCAGAGCCATTCATATTACATTTGCTTCTGGAAGCAGAGCCCTCTTCCCGATTTCTCTTCCACCCTCTCTGTGGTCAGGAAAACAGACGCAGGCAAAAGAAAAAGCCCTGAGAGGCCTACAGCTCCACGTGTTTCAGTGAGGCTTTGGGAAGGTGCTGGCTAGGAACAAAGACAGTGGCTTTGCTTCCAAAGAGTCAGTCTGTTGGCTCTGGTCAAGTGGCTGTCAATATACAAATCAGAGAGACTCCATCAGGACTGGATCCAGCATGGATATATACAAATGCCTATCAAAAGAGAAAAGCACTTCCCAGCCGTGTGTCCGTTGGGTACAGCAGCTGTGGCTGTTGAATGAGAAGCAGTATCGAGCCCAGGAGTTCCCTCTGCAGCTCACCATCTGTACAAACCCAGGCCACTGCATTCTTAGAGCACAGGTTGTCTCCACTGCTGTGCCCAGGAGCATCTCACCCCAGAGAGGACTTCTGGGGCAACTCTATTTAAGCTTCCAATCCTTAAATCCTCACGTTTTCTGCTTTATCGCCTCCGTGACAGTATCGGCAGTTTCATTAGTGTTGCTGTGAGCAAATACCCAACACAAGGCAACCTAGAGGAGAAGGGTTCACTGTGGCCCACAGCTCCAGGTTACAGTCAATCACAGCAGAGAAATCAAGGGAGCATCAACTTAATGGCTGGTCACATCACATCCGCAGTCCAGAGCAGATCGAGATGAATAACAGGCGTGCTCCCTACTCGGGTCAATTTCTCTGCTCTTCCACATCCGGGACCCAAACCCAAGGAATGATGTCATAAAGAATAATTCCACAACTACTCCAATTGCTACAGAGTGTGCCTAAGGGCTAGCCCGATTTAGATAGTCCAGCTTTGAAAATCTTTTTCATGGTGATTCTAGATTGTGTCAAATTGATGGTTTGAGTCAAGTCAGCCATCAGAAATAGTCACACCCAAACAAGCCACGTTCCTTATTTATTGGTTGGTCTGACTTAACCTTCTCCTCCAGGATGGCACCAAGATCATTTCCAGTTTGGTTTGCTGTTTTGCACTCAAGAATCTAGACTCACAACATGGCAGAAGCAGGTTGGTAATAGTGTATGTTGATTGAATAAATGAATGGCTGGGCATCCTGGGAGCAACAGGCTCTTCCTCGTTTGAACTCCAGCACTGTGGCTTTGATGAGAAGAGAAGCACGTGGCCTTTTTGTCCCTCCTTCCCGATGATCTTGCCAGGATTTTCCTGGTGGCTGTTTTCTCTCTCATCTCATGGCCAGCTTTGTCGTGTCACATGTTTCAGTGTGACAAAGACTCTCCATTGTGTTCATGTCTCTGTCTTCCCTCTTCTAAACATGAGAACATTAATTCAAGTGTCTCTGCTCCCTGCAGCCCCATTTCTAAAATTCCTTCCCAGGGAAAGACATAAACGAGATCTACCCTTTCTCCTCCAATGACAAACCAAGGTATGGTTCTACAGAGCTCACCCCAGGGAACCAGTGAGTTTATTGGGGCTTCCTTAGAGCCCATAGGTGAGGGATAACTTATGGAGTATGAATGTTCCCCGTAAAAGGCTGCACCAGAATGTATTTACTACCAAGGATGATAGCTTTCCTATAACTGCATAGATGGAGTCCCCATAACTGCATAAATGGAGTTTTCCCACCCTTAGTCTTCCATGGCATATATGCCCCAACTCCTCTTTATTTGTTTGTTTGCTTAGTGTGTGCGTGTCTGTGTATGATATATATGTATATGTATGTATGTATGTATGTATGTATGTATGTATGTATATATAATGTATGTGTGGTGTGTGCATGTGTGTATATAGTATGCATAGTGTGCATATGTATTATGTTGTATGTGTATGTTGTGTGTATTGTATGTGAATGTATGTGGTGTGTATGTTTGTGTTGCATGCTTGTGTGTGTAATGCTATGCATGTATGTGGTCTGCTTCTATGTGTGTATGTATGGTGTGTGTAGTATGTATTTGGTGATGTGCACAGGTGTGTATAAATAGAGGCTAGAAGAGCACACTCAATGTCTGTCTCTGTTCTTCATTTTTTACAATGTTTTTGAGACAGTTTTTTACTATATGTTTCTGTCTGGCTTGGAACTCAAAGATATCCACCTACGTCTGGCTCCTAAGTTGTGGGATTGAAGATATAGACCATCACAGCTTCCACCTTATGTTTTGAGAGACAGTCTTTCACCGAGCCTAAAGCTCACCAGCTCTGCCATGTTGGCTGACCATTAAACTTCAAGATCTGCCTATGCTAACCCCCAAATGCTGTTAGGTGTGCATAGGTGTGCCCAGCTTTCATATGGACACTATGGACATGAACGTGGACTCTCTTGTTTTCACAAGTGGTGTGACCCATAAGTCATCTCTCCAGGCCACCTATAAGGTGTTTTCAAAGTTCATCTATGTATCAGTATTCTATTGATGTAATGTATCACATAAATGTATCAATACTAGATCAATGTATCAGTATTACATTTATGTAGCAGTATTATATTTCTTTTGATACATAATATTTTGTTATAAGCATATTGGATCATTTAAAACTACCTTTCAGAGTTTATGTGTGTAACACAGAAAAGGATGGCAGATGGTAGCAGCTAAGAGAAGACTAACAGGCATTTAAAACATACCTAGAAATCATCTAGCTGTGAGCTGGCTTGGATGGATCACAGTCTTAAGGATGGGGGTAGGATGCATTTGGATTGATTCTGTTGATAGCATGGAGCTAGGTTTATGTAATAAATAAAATAAAAAGGCTTTATTGTAGTACCATCTAAAACATTTCTTTATTTTTTTATGTGTGTGAGTGTGTGTCTGAATGTATGTATGTGGATTACATAGGTGCCTGGTGCCTTTAGCAACCTGGAGGCATATAATGCCCCGAAACTGAATTTACAGACTGTTGTGAGTTGCCAAGCAGATGCTGGTCCTTTTCAAGAGCAAGTTCTCTTAACTGCCTAGCCATCTCACCAGCTCCCATTACCATGTTTTACAAGTATTTTTAAGATTGTCTATTCATGGAAGAAAGTAGAAAAATCATTTATTCATTTCCTTAGTACTGATTGGCTGAACACAGCATGACTCCATCTGTCACCAGAGGAAATATGGTTTAGTGTGATAGATTGAAAGAGTCACTGGGAGCACTGGGACACAAACCTGAATTAGAAAGAAAAGACAAAGCCATGTGGCTGTGGTTAGAATGTCTTCCCCTAGAACACACTTCCACAGCTGGTGATAGTGCAAACCTGCACAACCATTCTGGCAATCAATTGGCAGTTTCTCAGAAAACTGGGAATAGTTCTACCTTGACACCCAGATATACCAATCCTGGGCATATAACCCAAAAGATGAGCCACCACACCACAGGGACACTTGCTCAACTATGTTCACAGCAGCTGTATTCTTAATAGCCGGAAACTGGAAACTACCTAGATGCCTCTCAAATGAATGGTGGAAAAAGAAAACGTGGTTCATTTACACAATAGAATACTACTCAGCCGTTAAAAACAAGGACATCATGAATTATACAGGTAAATGGATAGAACTAGAAAATATCATCCTGAGTGAGGTAACCCAGACCCAAAAGGACAAGCATGATATCTACTCACTTATAAGTAGATATTAGCTATAATGTATAGAATAGCCATGCTGGAATCAACATACCCAGAGAAGCCAAGTAACAAAAAGGATCCAAGAGAAGATGCTTGAATCTTTCACAGAAGGGGAAACAAAATAGATATTGGAAGTCAATGGAAGGAGGGAACTGGGTGGAAGAAGGGGTGGGGAGGGGACAGGAGATTGGGGAGGTCATATGTAGGGAAAGCAGGGGACAGAGCAGGGAGATCTGCTAGGGTGGGCCAGAGACCTGGGGTAGGGAGAGGCCCCAGAGGGTCTATGGGGGTAACTCTATCTGAAATTCCTAGCAGTGGGAGATACAGATCCTGAAGTGGCTATTCCCTGTGGCCAGGCACGACTCCCAGTGGAGGGATAAGGAGAGCAATCTCTTTACAAAACTTTCCACCAAAAATGTGTTCTGACTTCAAGATGTGTAGAGGCAAAAAATAGAGCAGAGGCAGAGAGAATGACTAATCAATCACTGCTCCAAATTGAGATGCATCCCATGGGCAAGAACCAATCCCTGACACTGTTAATGATATTCTTTTATGCTTACAGGCAGAAACCTAGCATAACTGTCCTCTGGGAGGCTCCACCCAGAAGCCAATGGAAAGAGATGCAGAGACTCACGCCCAGACAGTAGATGGAGCTCAGGGAGTCTTACAGAAGAGTTGGGAGAAGGATTGAGGGTATTGAAGAGGACCAACAGAGTCAACTAACATGGACCTTAACTAGGGTCTCCCATAGACTGAATCACCACTCAAAGAGTGAGCACAGGCTGGACCTAGGCCCCCTGCACATATGTAGCAGATGAGCAGCTTAGCTTCATGCAGATTCCCAACAACTGCAGCAGGGGCTGTTCCTGAGCCTGTTGCCTGCCTGCCTGTGGACGCAGTGCTTCTAAATGGAATGTCCTGCCTGGCCTCAATGGGAGAGGAAGTGCCTAGTCCTGTATGGACTTGAAGCAGAACCAGTGTGGGCTGGGCAGTGGGGAACAGGAGAGGATAGTGGGGGTTGCCACGAATTGGGGGCTTCCCCTTATCAAAAGAGAAAGGGAAGGTGGAATGGGGGAGAACTTGCATGAGGGTGGTACTGGGAAGGAAGGACTGATACTGGGTTGTAAAGTGAATGAATGGCTGAATTAATTAATTAATTAATTAATTAATTAATAACAAATGAAGCTGAGAATAAGCTGGATAGATGAGTCAGTGGTAAAGAGAACTGTATGATCCTACAGAGGACCCAGGTTCAATTTCCAATACCCACATGGAAGCTCACAATTGTCAATAACTCCAGTTCTGGGTGATCCAACAACCTTTCACAGACACACACAGGCAGAAGCATCAATGCACATAAAATTAAAGATAAATAAAGAGAAAAAAGAAAGGAAGGAATAAGATGGAGAAAGAAAGGAGGGAGGGGGAAATGGTAGTAGGAAGATAGAGAAGGAGGAGGAAGAAAGATCATCATCTCAGATTGTCCTTGCCTGAAGACCACAATTTGTTCCAGGTCCATGTCTCCAGCATTCCTAGTGCCTCCAGTGTCTTCAGTGTCCCCAGCATCCTACCATCTGCATCTGTGAGCCCTGGGCATCCTTGTGCCAACCAGAGACTCTTGCCAGATACCAGCAGCTTTATACTGGGCTTCTCAGTCTTTAGAGTTGAGAGGAAATAAATTTTGTTCTGTAAAAGTTCTCCAGTCTCCAGTGTGGTTATAAGAACACGAAACGAAGCAGGACATATCATTCCCATGTGTGTAGAGTTCCTCACAGTACACATGCTGCTGACAGTGCTTATTGAAGCTGAAAGCCTGCAGACACTCAGTTTGTCCGTACTCACATGGCCGTAGATGATGACCATGTTCTCAAGCTTGATACCCAGTCAAGGAATGAGAGGCAGACTTGTCATTGTCATAGTAAATGCTGATGTAGCAGTTGGGTCCTGGACTTTGGCAAACTTGGCATCATGTTAGACTGCAGCAAGGACCCAGTGCTCCATTTTTCCCTGTAGACATAGCCACACCCTTGCCAAGTCTGCACTACAGGCATAGTGACTGTCTCTTGTCCTAACACTAGGCTCAGCCCTGGTAGTTGCTTTGGCCAATGAGATATTGGCAGATGCAAGAGAAAGCTATCTGGACCATGGTAGTGTCTGGGAAGTTCAATGTCAGCATATAACCGGTTTACCCAGACCTGAGAGCTCCTTCACCAACTCTAGACCTCACTGTGTGAGCGAGTGCTTAAAACCGAATGTCAGTGGGGATTTTGTGATTAGCCATTACTGGCGTACAGGAATGATGAATAGCTGATATGGGGTCATTGTGAGACCATTCTTAACAGCTAATTCTTTCTGGGATGTTTAATGTCCACATTCTTGCTTCAAATCATCCCTGGGTCTCTGATTTTCTCAAACTTCATCTAAGCTTCTTCCTCCATGTGCTCCTCTCTCTTGGTTCATTTGTCTGTGGTTCATTATGCTAATTTTCTCTCTCAATTTTTCATTACTTCATTATACAACATGAACAGCAGAGCAAGAAAATGAACAAAGAGAAGCAGCAGAATTTCAGCAAATTGACTGCTCAACTGGAAGATTGAGATATGGGATGAATGAACGCACTCGAAAATGGAAAACATCGATTGCTTTGCATTTCCATCCATTCCGCGTTCATCAGAGAATGCTCACAAATTGTGGCAGGACAATCATTAACCTGTCTTAACTATCCTAGAAGAACCGCTTGGTGACTGCTTTCATTAAAGAATATTAATATGAGCTGCACCACGGAGTGCACAACGCCCAAGAACAAAGGAGGAAGAGGATGGCCTCCTGTCAGCCATAGCCAGCTGGGAGCCTACTGTGATTTTCACAATGAAACTGTGGCTATTCAATATTTCTACTTCCATGTGGAATATTGTCAAGAGGTGATGTCTGACATGATATCAACTATCTCTAAGCGGATTTCTGTCTTGTGTCCTGAGAAGGAAGACAACACAACAGGAAGACCATAAAAAGGAAAGGAAGGAAAATGCATGGGAATCCTAGGACTGTCCAGAATGGGAGAATGACTACCTGTCTGAGCTTTTGATTTGAAGAGGTGCATTGGCCTTTTTGAGATTGGACAGCCTTTTTCAAACCTCTATGACATTCCATGCTCAGGCTCAGCTGGGGGAAGTAAAACCCAAGACCCATGAGAACTTAATCCCACATCCTCTGAAACCTGTTAAGTTTTGTGCCATGCACACCTGTAAAACTATGGCCTTGACTGCTCCTTGATCCACACAAGACATCGGGGAACATGGGAAAGAAAGGACAGAATGAATGAGGTATGAGAGAAGAATGTGAATGGGGGAGTAGTAACCACCTTTATTCTGGAATTGCATCCAGGCTCTTGGTAAAAGGACCAGGGGAATATTTCACCCTCTACTGTGTCCTGAGACATACTAGAACTGTATAGTATTTGTTCCTAACTTGCTCCTACTTTGAGTTGTTTTCTGAACTTAGTAAAAGAATGCTAAGACCAGATGAAGAGGGAAACTGTTGTCTATTGCCTGTGTTAAACTTCCTGTATTTATTTTCATCGGTCTTCAGCTCCAATTCAGAGCTCAGGATACTGAGATGCCACTCTCCCTGGGCTACCTGATTGTCGAATGAGCTGTAGTTCTCAGAAGTAAAAGGAGACTGTCATAAAATGAGTCATGGGAAAGACATTTGAGTCAGTGTAAAGGACACAGGTAAGATGGGAAATGCTGACCTAAGCGTGTCTTGAATTTCTCTTGTGAAGACTGAAGGCTAACTGAGGACACTGTCTGAGCTCTATATTATTAACTCAATAATAAGGATGCCCTGAGGAAATTCCCATCAAGTGATGTAAAGTACAAGCTGTGTACATTTAGGCAGAGCAGTATGTAGTCCCACCAGCTTGACCTTAGAGATGGTTACAGGGGTGGGGACAATATTGTGGCAGCAAAATCTCAGAAGAGGCAATTGAGTATATATATATATATGAGGTGGAATTATTCTTCCAGTGAGCCAGTCTTTAAAAATACACAAATATAGGGCCATCCAGATCTGCTTAAGGTTGGTTGGGGCACCTAGATTAAGTTAAAAATATTTTTTATTTGCCACAGACCTCTAGTAGGACCAAGTGTTTTTACTCGGTGAAAACCTCTGTAGTGGGTAGAAAAAAGGAAATTCAAGACTAAATCCAATCAGCAGAGCCATTGATCTGAAAGAGAAGAATCAAAAAGTCCATACCAGGAGCTCTGTAACCACAGAACCATCCTCATTGGTCTGGTGTGCTTCCTAAATTTTTGGCCCACTTCCTTCCTGATATCATTTGAATATGCCCATGCGCACATGTGTTCCCAGTAGACTTCAGTAAGTTTACAGATGACACTTTTTTACTTGCTTGAATAAGTTGTTTGCTTATTGTCACATCATTGCTGGACAGGTAGTAGTGTCTACATGCACAAACCTCCAAAATAAAGGCAATTGCTACTTTGTAGATTAGAGTCACCCAGGGCGTACCGAGACCCACAGCCAAGGTATTTTAAACTTTGGCACCTCATTGTACCTCTCTGTGCAGTGGGGATGATGAAATAGTCCTACAATACGGTCACGAGGGTTACATAAATGTATGCACGGTGCCTGGGACAAAGTAAATGAAATGTCCTTATTTTCCAGAGCTGCCCTTTACCTCTGTGCTCCCATGCACTTCAAGGTCAGACAGATGAGACAGAAACGTGGGCAGCAGTTCTCCTGGGTGTGCTGTGAAGATTTCAAATGGAGATGTGCCTACTGCTCTAGAAAGCAAGGCCAAGGAACCAGAAAGACTGAATGTTGGCCATGTTGTAAAACCATAACTTCATGTGTGGTGGGCTGCTGGGGCTCTGTCTGGTCCTCCATATTACCTACGTTCAATAACCTGGAAATCCAAAGTTGGAATTCTGTAATTATTTTTGAGCTTCAAAAGATTGCTGGATGTATTCTTTTGTAAAAGATAAGAGAGCCACTAAGAAACTCACTTAAGAACTGAAAGCTTCCTGATTCTTCTTCTAGACCACTGGGTTCAGCAAGTACATAAATGCTTAAGCGAAGTTAACTATAGAGCCCTGCCTTGAAAGCAATGTTGTGTATCACCATTTTCTTCCAAACTCTGTAACACTTCCTGAAAGGAAGGAACTCTGGAATCCACTCTCTTGACTTTTGCCCCCCCCCCCCCAGAAAAAGTCATGGTTCTTTTGAAATTTTGAGAACTTGGGGTAGAAACTGAACAGCAATGAAATGTGTTGTAAATGTGAATGGCATAGATAGACCATATTAGATCCTCAGAAGACTCTGGGTGTAATTTACAGACGATGCTCTGCTTTGCTTTCCTGCCTATCTCTAGTGCTCACTGGTACATAATCAAGATTTCATAAAATTTCCCTGCGTGGTTGAACAGATGCATGAAAGAATTAGGGAAGCCTATGACTGATAGTACCAAGTCAAAGTTTAAATTTCCAGACCTCGATCTGGCAAAACTCAAAGCTCTGCAAGAAAATCATGGACAGGAATTCATATCTGGGGCAGGTTGTTCATTACAGTAAAGACAACATCTGAGCCAGAATTATAGATGGCATTTGTGTGCTCAGAATCAAATGTAATATGCATTAAGTTTCAGGAAATAGAAATCCATTAGAATGCACAAAGAAGAGAAGAGTGTAGAACTCTGAGCCCCTAGAGTGAAGTTCCTATGTTCTGTGGAATTTCAGAATGGTGAAGGTGTGGCAGGTGACCAGGTTCAGGGATTTTTCCTTCTCTGCCATTTACTGATACCATCTTGAGTCTGGCTTTCCTTAAATTGGTCAACAACAACTGTCTACAAGGATTATTGCTCAAGTCTAGTAACTGGGGGTATTCACCAACATAAAACAGGAGCCCCAAGGGCTGGGAAGATTTGACCACCCTTCAACAATCACCAGAACCAGGGGTAATTCTGGGTACTGGAAGGATCAACTTTTATTAGTTAAGACAATGCTCATGGCATGGGGAGGAACATCAAATGTATTGGCTTGCCTGAACATCACTATGAAGATAATCACACTTGGAAGTAGAGGGAGAGAGGCAAATGCAACACCCTTATGAGCCCCCACTTTGATTCACTCCTATGACTGTGTCTTGGTCACTTGCATAGCTTTGGAGACAAAGGCTAGGGTGGATTTATTATGCTATTCATATTAATACTTCTGTTTTTGCACTCTGAAGCTCTACTGCATTCTCAACTGTGTTCAGTATCATGTAACCAGTATTGTGTGTCTATATGCACTAGAGCTTGTGAAAAGAGGGTCTCAACACTGATGGCCTATAGTCTATATTTCAAAAACACCCTCAGGCTTCTTGATGGCCTGGGAACTGGGCTTCATTCTCCTCTCACACAGCTGAGAAAATGGTGGTTCTGTTACTCAAGTAGACAGACAGGGCAGATGCCATGGTAGAGTCATTCTCAAGGCCAAGTCTGGCATCCTCAGACCTGTGATGTTCCTCTCATTGGATTGAGAAGACTTCAGCTTTCACAGGAGCTGGAGCTGTAAATGTTTGCCCACAACTATGTCAGCACTGGCAAAGGAAACAGGACACTGACTTGGAAAATATCTGGGTCTTTGCCATATTCCAGGCTATGTCAAGGCGATATGTCCAAGTACACGTCTCTTCCCTTCACCAGTTTCTCTGCATCTCTGTTACTAAGGGAGTCTTAGTCTGATCTGTCAGCTGCCAGCTCCCAGACCCCCTGTTATGACCTTATTTCTGACTTTACATGTAGCTGCCCCATCCTAAGGCCCATTCTTTCAGGGCTTCATTAAGGACTGAAGCTTAAAAACAGAGTAAAGGAGCCTACTAAAAAGTTGTCAGGAGCTAAGTGACTATCTGTAAGGGTGTCAATAGAAGTGACAGACGAGCAAGTGAACATAGAGCCATCCTCATTCTTATGATCCCACCATGTCAGAGTGCAGGGTGGAGTGAAGTGGGGGGGAGGGAGGGAGGGAGGGGAGGAGGGAGAGAGGGAGGGAAGGAGGGAGAGAGGGAGGGAGAGAGGGAGAGGGTACCTGGGAGTCAGAGATGGTGCACTGCCACTGGCTTGGTGGGCGACTGTAACAGCATTTTTGTGAGTTGAGCTGAGCAGAATTCTAATGGCAACTTCTATGATACAGAGTAGTAGCAGAACATGGGCACCTAGAAACCTGGTGAGATTTTTGCCAATTTGATGAAACTGTCACCTGTGAAAAGGGAACTTCAGTTGAAAAAATCTCTCCATTAATGAGGCCTATAAGAACATTTACTTGATTAATGATTGATGGACGAGGGACCAGCACACTGAGGGCAGTGCCACACCTTGATAGATGATCTTAGGTGGTATAAAAAAGCAGGCTGGGCAAATGAGACACAGCAAGCCAGTAAGCAGTGTCCTCCCATGACCTCTGCTTTAGTTCCTGACTCTAGGCTTTCACCATGACTTCTTTCAGTGATGGCTTATGAGGTGGAAATGTAAGCTAAGATAAGCCCTCTTTTCCCCAAGTTGTTCCCACAGTGTTTATCACAGCAATAAAAAGCAAACTAAGACACGAGGCTTTGCAAAAATCAAACTTTGGCTTTTACTGTCTCATTTCCAATTAGGCCCTTTCATGTTTCTTCTCCCATCTTAAATTTTGGGACGATGAAAGGCCAATGAGCTGCATTCTTCAAAAATTAGGAGCCTTGAGCCAAAGTAGCAGAACACAGGCGCCTAGTGACCCCAGTCAGCTAGACAAGGACAAAGCTTAGGAGTGTGTGAAGTCCTCATCGCACACAGACAAACCTTCTGGTCGGTGAAGTACAGCTTGGGATAAAGAGCTCACTATACTCTCTCACAGAATTCTGCCTTTCTTGGCAGTTTCTGATGAAGTTTCTCAAACTGGGACACCTCTTAGAAGGCTGCTGACAGGCACATTCACAGATGGAAACTACATTCTAAAAGGTTCTTAGGTGCTCTTGTGTGCACTAGATAGATGTCAGCCTTCTGTTGGAAGTGAAACTGAGCCTCTGGTTTCCTGTGGAGAGTGAACTGGGAAGGTAGAGAAACTAAGGTTCGGAATTAGAGCAGTGGGAACGAGAGGGTAATTCATGGGGGAGAAGAAAACCCAGTGGCTTCAGTAAAGAAAGGAACAAAACCAGGCACACAGGCTGTGGAAGCCAAAGGCAAATAGTCAATAAGATTCCAGGAAGCGAATACATCATTTGACATTCCAGTCACACCACACTAGAGGATCTGGGACCTGTATGATAGGGAGGCATGTAATGGATAAAGCCCGCAATGTGAACACATTGTTTGGAAATATAATAAAAAATTACCAAAATGCATCTTTGAGGAGCCAGTCTTTATTTTGTGAATTTTATTCTTAGTAAGGTATTCGGCATTTATTCACAGTGGCAGAAGAATTCCCTGTGGGAAATGATCAGGTCTTTGGGAACCAAAAGCCAACATGGGAAGCCAGCATTATTGGTTTTTGCTTTCTACCTTGCTTTTCTGTTTCTTTTAGATTTGTTTATTGTATATGTATGTGTGTCTCTGTATTGTATATCTGTGTGTATGTATGTATGTTTCTGTGTGCATATATATCTGTGTATATGTGTATCTGTGCATGTTTCTCCTCTCTCTCTCTCTCTCTCTCTCTCTCTGTGTGTGTGTGTGTGTGTGTGTGTGTGTGTGTGTGTGTGTGTGTGTGTGAGGGAGGGAGAGAGAGAGAGAGAGAGAGAGAGAGAGAGAGAGAGAGAGAGAGAGAGAGAGAGAGAGAGAGATATTTCTTTGGAAGACCAGGAAATGCTCAACCCAGCCATCTCTTCAGCTTCCCTCATTTGTCTCCTCCTCTTCCCTACCTGCCATGTGTCAGTCATGCCTCCTTTGTTTTCAAGATCTTCTATTTCACCTATGCGCACTTTGATGATGAAATTGTACTGGTAAAGTTGTTAATTCTGTGAAGTTCTTTGAACTTGGTACATCATTTCCTGTAAGGAATTAAGTCATGAGTAGCAGTGTTTTGGACAGCAACTGGAAACTATTTGGTGAGGAGTCATTCTCTTAAGCCCTTAAATTGTATGGTGGAGGTAATTCCTTTCTTTAGCAATGCTTGAGACCCACTGAGTTGACAATCAATAGGAATGGTTGCTCCTATTGCTCCTAATGGCACTGTTTTGAGGTTTGAAATCCAGTCGGGTGCTATGGCATGTACCCTAACCTTTCCAGACTCAGCTCCTGATCTGAAAAGCAGAGAAAGGTGTGATCTGTTTCTGCATGGAGCTATTGTGAAGCTGAGATAATGCCTGAGAGATTCCTAGCAGATGCTCTATCAATCATAATGCTTGCCTAGTAGGGCTCTCTGCCGACACGTGGCCCCATGGGCTTCTATTATGCTAAAAAAGAGTTGATTGTACCACAGAGAAAAATATGACTTCATCTAGAACATTAGATCTTTATCTAAAAAATACTTTATCTTTTAAATTGACATGTAATGTAACTACATATTTATAACATACTTAATGCCATTTCTATACAAGTATATAGTGTGCCATGATCCAGTCAGAATGACTGGCGTGGATAGTCCCTCCCACATACATCACTTCCCTTTAAAACTAAATGTTATTCTTTTACATCTATTTATATATATGTTTATATACCACTTCCTGTGTCATGGTGTATGTATAGAGGTCAGAAGATAACTTTTGGGAATCTGGTCTCTCTTTTCCCTCTGTGGATGCTAGAAATCAAACTCAGGTCCTCAGGAATGGCAGCAAAGCTCCTTATGTGCCAAACCATGTCCGATCCTCTCTAGTGGCTACTTTAGAATGTTAGGTGAATTGTTTGTTGCCAGCCATGACTATCCTCCTGTGCTTTGTGAATATGAGAAGTTCTTCCTTTGCTTTAATGCCACCCCTATATCTACTTTCTAGCTTCTGTTCCTTGTACCCTCAATAGTATTCCTATGCTTCAGTAACTACTATCGGCTCCCTACTTCTTCAAGATAAACCTTCCAAACATAGGTGAGATCATGGCATTTGACTTTCTGTATTTTACTTAAAGTCATACAGTTTTAGTTTCTGAAGATGACAGAATTTTACCTTTTTATGATTGGACAGTGTTCCTTTGTGTATTGTGGTGGTTTGAGTAGGAATGGTCCTCGCAGGCTCATATATTTGAATGCTGGGTCATTAGAGAGTGGTGTTACTTGAGAGGGATTAGGAGGTGTGGTCTTTGTTAGAGGAAGTGTTCCTTTAGAGGTGAGTTTTGGGATTTCAAATGCTCAAGACAGTTCTGTGTTTTTCTCTTTCTGCTGCCCGTGGATACAGATGTAGAATTCTCAAGTTACTCCTCTAGTGCCCTGTCTGCCTGACTGTCACCATGCTTCTCACCATATAGATAACATACTAAACGTCTAAATGTAAGCAAGCCCCAATTAAATGTTTAAAAAAATAATAGTTGCCATAGTGATGGCATTGCTTCACAGCAATAGAATACTGACTAAGACATGTATATATAGACCATTATCTATTCATCTAAATAGGGTGAACACCTAGGTTAATTGCATTTGTTGACCATAGGACAATGAATCTCTTTGAGATCTAAAAACAAAAGTTTGTTATTTTACTAACTGAAATTGTGGATGCTGGGAACAAAACTTGGGTCCTCTTCAAAGGCAGTACACATTCATAATTGCTGAATCATCTTTTGTATTCTGTTGGTGATGCTTGCACCTATGACTCCCGATCTCTTTCCTATGTTTTCTATCTCCAGGGTTGTCTCCCTTTGTGATTTCTTTATTGTTTCTATTTCCATTTTTAGATCCTGGACCATTTTGTTCAATTTCTTCACCTGTTTGTTTGATTTTTTGTTTTCTCTTTAAGGGCTTCTAGCTGTTTACTTGTGTTGTCCTGTATTGTTTAAGGAAGTTATTTATGTCCTTCTTAATGTCCTCTAACATCATCATGAGTTGTGATTTTAAATCAGAATCTTAGCTTTTTGGTGTGTTGGGGTATCCAGGACTGGGTTCTGATGATGCCAAGTGGCCTTGGTTTGTGTTGCTTAGGTTCTTGGACTTGCCTCTCACCATCTGCTTATCTCTGTTGTTAGTCTTGCTTTCTCTAACTGTGGCTTGACCCTGCCAGTGTGTCAGCACTACTGGGAGACCTGCTCTCTCCAAGCAGGATATGGGTACAGTCAGCTGCGGTACAGGTTCAGCTCAGGGCACAGACAGAAACCAGAATTCTGTCCCAGACTGCTTCTTGATTCCTGTGTACTGAGGGCTCTGGGCGGGTCCCTCAGAGCAAAAGTGTTGATATTACCTTGGCTCTCAGGTGTGTCAGCATTCCTGGGGGACCAGCTTTCTCCCAGAAGAATCTGGGTACAGAGAGCTGTGGCACAGGGTCAGCTCAGTGGACAGACAGAAACCAGAAGGTTCCTGTCCTGGTCTGCTCCTCAGTTTCTATTGTCCAGAAGACTCTAGGTGGTTTCTGCTTAGGCCAGGAACTTGAGTAGAAGTGGTGGTCCTACGTGTGTTAGCACTTCTGGGAGACTGGATCTCTCCCAACAGGTTCTGGATATGGAGAGTTATAGCACTGGGCCAGCTCTGGTTGCAGGTAATTTGTTTCTCTTTCATGTCAGGTTAGTATATTATGCTTTTAACCCACAAATAATACTGACCATTTCATTCTCCCAAGACTAATATAAGTTTTATTAAGGAAACAAAAACTAAAAGTAAAGTTAATATTTATAATTGTGTGGAATTTTATAGGTGAATACAAAACAAGATTCCATAGACCTTTTGGGACTCCGATGTCACTTTTAGGATTCACAGTTGAGAAGATCATAATTCATGACATTTTATGGGAACATGTCCTTCAGTCCACTTTCTGTGACCACACCCACCTGATTTCAAACATGGAAAAATGAATTAACTTTTTAAAAGTACTAGGTACTATATAGTACTAAGAACACAATAATCATCTCACATAACACCTATCACACTTCCCTTTTGAAGACTTTTATACACACCCCCACACACATACACACATGCACACATACACAATGCACAATACACACTCAGATACACCCCATACCATACACACATGTGAACACATACACATATACAATGTACACATCACTGTCTTGTCTTTATATACTTCATCAAAGGGTCTAACCCTAGCCATCTTTATGACTCACTGGCTATGAATGCTGACTTCCTATCATGGGGCATATAGAGACAGATATCATGTTAACATTATTTATATCATGGATACTAGAGAGCACTGTGACCTTTGCTTTTTTTTCCCCACCAACAGCATCAGGTGTGATATGATTTTCCCTCATGTATTGATCTGCTCAGGCAACATAACAAAAATATTTTTGGAGACCTGGAAATACAAGATCAAGTTTATGGAAGCTCCATTTCTGGTGAGACTCCTTCTGGCCTTCTGCTTTCTTGTCACCACTGGCATTAGAATCAGCACCACGGTCAGCGCCAACAATCAGAACAAAAACCACAGTGTTTGGCAATCTGCATTTACCACCAGGTTGAAAAATGACAAGTACTTCACGATGAAAAAATACTTACAAATGTTTAGGGTCCTTGCAAGGTGAGGCACATAGGAGTTGAGTGCCCCAGAGTAAAAGCTGACACAATGTCATGAGAGCATTACCTCATAGGAAGTGGAAGAATGTTGTGGTAGCAATGGGACACTCTAGGTCCTGGGTAGGTGTGAGCAGGGTACCACATGGGTCTTTCTCTGCCACTAATTTGCCAAGTGACCTTGGTCAGATTTCTCATCCTTGATAAACCATTGTATTTTCATCACTGGCACTGGAATACAATCTAGAGGCTCACTCTTGTCTTAGTTAGGGTTTTACTGTTGTAAGCAGATACCATAATGAATGCAAGTCTTATGAAAGACAACATTTAATTGGGGCTGGCTTACAGGTCCAGAGGTTCAATCCAGTATCACCAAGGCAAGACATGGAAGCATCTAGGCAGGCATGGTGCATGAGGAGCTGAGAGTTCTACATCTTCATCTGAAGGCTGCTGGTAGAAGACTGCTTCTAGGCAGCTAGGATGAGGGTCTTAAAGCCCACACCCACAGCGACACACCTACACAAACAGGGCCATGTCTTCTAATAGTCCCACTCTCTGAACTGAGCATAAACAAACTATCACACCTCTAGCTGTGTAACTCTGTAAAGTGTACAAGGTATGAAAATTCACATAGCCCCTTAGAGATGTTGAGTTGAGTTGAAGTTGGTGAGAAAAATGCTTTGACTGGAATAGAGATTATAATGAGATTGATGAAAACTTGGCCCTCATATTTTGGTGAGACTGTAAACACAGACAGGCTCTTGGAGAGAAAAGTGTCTGACACAGGGCTGTCCCCTGCTGATCATTAGTCCTAAAAACTGATGCTCACACTGTGATTTCACATTTTCTCCTTAGCATCCTGTGCTTGTTCAACAATTAGCTTTAGTTCTTCATTTATTTGGGGACTGAGAGTCATGCCAGTGCCAGCTTTTAAAGGGCATGATTGCAACACTCATCACGAGTACTCATTCTAGTGATGAGCTCAGGAAATGCCTAAATAGAGACATATTTCCAGCAGAATGACTAGTGAGTCACAAGTAGTAAGAACTGGTTAATTATTTCTCAGAACTAGTTTAAAAAAAGCAAAGCTTGATTTTAGAAAACATTGGAATTCATATATCACATCCTCATAGACATATTTAGGTCTGAGTGAAGCTGTGCAATGTGAGCTCTTTCCTTTACATATCATTGTGGTATTAGTGAGCCAACTAAAGTTAGACTCAAGTGCCACCTTCAGTGAAGGTTAGAGTTAGGACTGTTGGTGTCTCATCTAACTGCTGTTTTGAGCTATTAAAAGACATTGAAGAGCTTCCAAGAGAGCCTTGAAGATGCCTGACACAGCACCTCAGTCTATGTAGAGGATAAAGTCTAACTGTGCCAAAGAATAGAAATGTCTGGTGGATATAACCCTAGGTGTGCTGTTGACTGGCATACAGACATGTGTATTATACAGAAAATACAGTTTTCCTTAAATGTCCATCCTGTTAACAGTTGGCTGACATGAGCAGGCAGAAATCCAGGGTAAACATGGAGTTTTTAATTTTGCAATTGAAGCCCTACTCATCCAGTCTTCCTTCTATGAACAACTGCAACCATTTTATTGTCAAACTATCAATAAGAAAGTTTTTTTGCTTCAAAAAAACCTTTTGAATTTTGTCTAAATATTCCAAACTTTATATCATGAAAGAGCTTTAAATTTATAGATCTTGAAGGAACCAAGGAAGAGTATCTATTCCAGCTGTTAGGAAGATAGTGGCAGAAACACAGAAGTATCTTTCGAAAAATTTACCTGTTTGCATAGTTGCAGGAGCTTGTACCTAGCAATAATTGATACACTACGAACCCCAAATGATGATTCAGTTAAACAGGATCTCTCACCCACCTGAGCCATTCAGGAGTGCTGAGGTTTGCCTTTGATCTCACTGCAGTAGGTGCCCCACACATGATGGTCCACTTCTTGACAGCTCACCGACAAATGCACAGCAGGGACTAGGCTGTCTCTTCAGAGGTTAAACATCTAGTCATATTCACTCTTCTGTATGGGTCTTAGACATGCTTAGACTTTGGGGAAACTTTTGAAATAGGACTGCCCATTGAAAACGTTTGAGGGTTGTGTTCTTTAAAGAAAGTGTTTTGGTAAGACTTGGTAGGAATCAGAATAGACATAAAGCTTAATATTTATGGATGAAAATTCACAGTGATATCCATTAATTTGCAAAATCAATATAGTCACTGTGATAAAAGTAAAGAGTAATAGAGTATTTTTGAGTTTCCAGATATTTGACTCAACTAAACTTTGCTGAATTATTTTTCTCTTTTAGTATTTGTATTGGCTGTTTTTGTTTGTTTTTTGTTCTGTTGGCTTGACACAGGTAGCATAATCAGAGAGAAAGTAGCCTCAGTTGAGGGAATGCCTTCATGAGATCCAGCTGTAAGGCATTTTCTGAATTAGTGATCAGTGGGGGAGGTACCATTCCTAGGCTGATGGTCCTGGGGCCTCTATGAAAGCAGGCTGAGCAAGCCATATGGAGCAAACCAGTAAGCAGCACCCTCCATGACCTCTGTGTCAGCTCCTGTTTGTAGGTTCCTACCCTGCTGTAGTTTCTGTCTTGACTCTCTTGCATGATGAACAGTAGTGTGGAAGTGTAAGCTGAATAAACCCTTTCCTCCCCATCTTTCTTTTATGTCATGGTACTTCACACAGCAATAGAAACCCTAAGACAGTATTTCATAAATGTTGGTCCATGTTCAGTTCCCAATGGCATAGATCTAGGAGCTGCTGGTGTCATACTTCCAAGGACTTTACTCACATCCTCTTCTAGAAGACCTGAATCAATCCAGCCACAAGCACTACAGCAACCTAGCATGTCTTTCCCATTTATGGTAAGTCAAAGGGTATTCTTTTGATCATCTTCTCTCCTACTTCCTGGAACTCTATCATTTCCTTTGGCCACATCCCTTTTATTTCAAGTGTTTTATGGAAACATGGAACACATATCCAGTCTTACCAGAATTTTTCCATGTCACTTAGCAGAGCAATTTGCATCCAGAAGTTTCGTGATTTTTGCCGACATATGAGATTCCCTTCCCCCACTAAACTAAGCAGTGTGACTAAACATGTTTGGTTACTGTCAAATCTGTGATGGGGATCATTTCTCTCCTTAAACAGTACCCCAGTTTCCCAGATCAAATCAGAATCCTATTCCCCTGGGATTCTCCCAGTTAACCTCTTCAATGTATCTCACTCACTGCCAAGCATGTGTGAATACTCAGGTAGTTTGTAGGCCCCTTGAATATCCTAATTAAACATTGCAGAAGGTCATTACTCATATGTCATGGTTCCAAAAGGGATATGACAGCAAATGGCATGCGACAAGAAACAATGAACTTCCCATGACCATCAAATATGGCTTTCACTATGGGCTCTATTGAGTTAATGCTGAGTGAGGTGTGGGTGGGGAGGAAAGACATTAGCAAAATACTGTTGATGTCAAAGAATAATCCAGTTTGCAGAGTGGCACCCCAGTAATAGTGTCATTTGTACAGAATTTCTGATGACTCAGATGATGGGGAAATGGTCATCATTTAAAAGCTGTCATTGTGAGAATACTCGGTGCTGTTATCAATGGCACACTGTAGTCATCCCCTATAATGGGTTGCAAATAACCTTGTCAGGTACAGGAGGAGCTGGGCTGTGAGTCAAGCTGCCATACTCTCAGACAATTCAGTGGATTTGTGTTTGCACCTCGTTTTGTCAGGCATTTCCCCGCATCTGGAAGAGATAACTATATCCCACAGTGTTCTCAATATTTTGAAGGGGTTTTGTGTGAACTGTGGCTGGGAGCTCCAAGTGCACCTGTCTGAAACCGACAGCACGATTTGAAAATTTACAGTGCAGCTTCAGTGACATCAATAATTCATATGTGCTGAGAAATATTTTGTGCATAAGTATATGTGTGCATATTTGTGTGTGTGTAGGCTACAAGTCAGTGATAGATGTCTTCCTCTACTGGGCCCCATCTCACTATTTTTATATGTTTTTAATTGAAGTGGAATCACAACACTTTTCCACTCCAGCTTAACCCCTCGAACATCACCTCCCCCTGTCATGATCTCTTTGGTTATTATTGTTACAACCATATATGTATGTATGTGTATGCACAAATACAATAAATATAACTTGTTGAACCCATTTTTGTTTTGTTTATGTGTATATGATTTCAAGGCTGACCATTAGACACTGGACAACCAACAAGGTATCTCATTCCTGGAAGGAGTTGACTTCTTTTCTCACAGACATTTATTGCCTGTAGTTCCTTGTCTAGAGGTGGGACCCTGTGAAAATTTTCTCCTTCAAGCTCAGTACATCCATCGGTACTTCCACCGTTCCCATCTTGTTTATGCAGCCATGTCTAAGAGAGACTGTTTCACAGAAGGCTTCTTAGTATTTTTATTTTTAACAATTTTTCTCCCCTTTCTTTCAAGGTGTTTTCTGAGCTGTAGGTACAGGAGATGTAGTGTGTGTGTGTATCTACAGGAACTGAGCTCCCCACGCTCCACTGATCTCTTCATTGTTTCCAATTTTGTTCATTGGTGATGGTCTCCCTCTTCTGTAAAGAGAAGCTACCATGATGAGGGTGATAGCCACCATTATTTGTGGGTATAGGATAAGGATTTAGAATGTAGTAAGGAATTATGCAGGTCTAGCAAAGTGGAAGTAGTAGAATCCTTTCTTTAGTTCCAGAACTGACATGATTTCCCTTCTCATCAGTGGGCTTTAAGTTCAATTAGACAAATATTGGTTGCTACTGACACGGGAGAACCTCCTTCATGCATATCTTACCATGCTGGTAATTGTGGTACATAGGTGTTGCAACTGGGTAGGGTTGTTTAATTACTTTCCTCCCTTAGCAGCTCCCATGGGATTTTCTGGAACTATGAAAATTAGACTGCAGGAATGAGGATTTCAGGTCAGATCCAGTTTGAATCATCTGAGTTATGTGTTCTCAGTATCCTATGTCTTCAGCAATGGAAGGCTACCTTCAACTCCAAAGCAAAGGCTACTTCTATATTGTTTTGGAAGCCACTTGAACTGCCCTAACCAACAATTCAAAAGGAACTTTCTCATGCTTGGTACTGGAGTTTTGGGTAGTCTATGGTTCTTATAGAAAGTGTTGTTAGCCAAAGTGGGCATAACTTCCTTTGATACATACATGCATACATACACAAGTATATATATATATATATATATATATACATATATATATATATATACACTTATGAATTGTATATAAGTCTAGATAAAAAAATAAAATATCTTTCTTGAGGCTTTATCAGTGTTACTTGTCTCTCCTCTCCAGTTGGATCTCTTATTTATTTTTCTGTTTCCTGTTCACATCACGTGTGTTCTGCTATTCATCTCACAAGCTGTCTCTACCTGTGGTCCCTATTACATTCTTAGTTTCTGTGCTTACTGTATATCACATATTTATATTTAAGGATTTGGAGGTGGGAACCAGAGGTGAAGGAAAAGTTGAATGTTTGCCTTTTTGACTCTGGGTAACCTCACTCAACACAATCTTTTCTAGGTCTACTCATTCATCTACAAATTTTGCCATTTAATTTAAATTTATATCTCACTAGTATTTTGTTATATACATGTAGCATATTTTCATTATCCATTCATGTGGTGAAGGGCACTTAATTTATTTCCATTTCCTGGCAATTGTGGATAGAGAAGCAATGGGCATCATTGAGCAACATGGTGAAGTTGGATGACAAGTCCTTTGGCATCTACCAAGGTGAAAGTATAGCTGGGTTATATGGGAGATTTATTTTCATTTTGTTGAAGAGTTTCAGAACTGTTTTTCAGAATGGCCACACCAATTTTCATTCCAACCAACAGTGGATGAAGTTTCTTCTTTCTCCACAACCTCATTAGTATTTATTGTTGGTTGTTTTGTTTACCTCTGCCATTCTGACTGGGATGATCTCAAAATTCTTTTAATTTGTACTTTTCTAATTGCTCAGGACAATAAACCTTTTTGAGGTACTTTGTAATCAATATTTAGTTCTTCTATTGAGAACTCTATTTAGATCCTAGCTCATTTTAAGGATTGGGTCATTTGTTTCTTTGACTTTTTTTTTTTTTTTTTTTTTTTGTATACTCTGAGTATTAATCCTATGTTGTGTGTAGCTGGCAAAGGTTTTCTCCCATTTTGTAGGATTCTTCATTGCTCAACTGCTCAATGAAATGGAAATTTTTTTGGGGGGGGGATAGTATTGTATCTGCAAATTGCTTTTGGTAATATCTTAGGGTTTTATTGATGTCAACAGACACCATGACCAAGGCAATTCTTATAAAGGACAACATTTAACTGGGGTTGGCTTATGGGTTCAGAGGTTCAGTCCATTATCATCAAGGTGGGAGAATTAACGTTGTGAAAATGACCATCCTACCTGTGGTGGTTTGTATATGCTTAGCCCAAAAAGTGGCACTATTGGGAGAGATGGCGTTGTTGGAGTAGGTATGTCTCTATGGGCGTGGGCTATAAGACCCTCCTCCTAACTGCCTGAGGAAAGTCTTTTCCTGTTTGCCTTTGGAACAAGATGTAGAGCACTCAGCTCTTCCTGTACCATGCCTGCCTGGAATCAGCCATACTCTCCCACCATCCTAATCCCCTGGTTTCTGCAAGCTCAGGATGGGGGTGTCTGTGTATGAGACTTTTAGTGTCTTCAGGGACAACTATTCCATTTCTAGGCAGCCTGATAGGGCTGCAGTGGCTCCTTTTATTAAGATAACTGCATTCTTCAGTGTCTTAGCAGGAACACTTTTGAAATAAAAAGCAGATGTTACTAGTCATTATATGAGGACAACTAAGGCAGTGCCTGGTAAAGCAGAACAACATGTGTACATTTCTTCAAGCAAAGTATGAACGAAATAGAGAGGGAATCTTGGATCTACCAAAATGTTAATAAATAAACTTAACTAATGGGAAACTAGCCTTATGTAGGCCTTGGGGGTGACCTCTATGTTATGCCTAAGAAACATGTGGGCATTTTAATTATGTAGCAGTAGAATGGAGCCTGCCAACTTCCCCGTGGTTTCTGAGGGACATTTAGCTGACCAGGTAGTTACTCACAGGCCATAAAGCATAAAGGCAGAAAGTTTTGACTCAGAGATCAAGCCCTGAGAATGAGAGCTTGGCTTACCGCTGTGGGCTTATACTTCGTACTCTCTTCATTCAGAGCCCAGCTTCATAGGCTATTGATTTGAATGAGTGTGGCTTTGGTTGTTGGGGAAGCTCGACAAACAGTATAAAGGAAGAGGGTTATACTTAAGTGAAACCTTTGGCCTTAAACCTAAGACTGAGTTAGTTAAATTTAATTATCTTCTCGTTGGGGATGGAGCTCATATTTGTACAACGAGCTTCTGGCCAGACACTTGAGTTGTGCTGGTGGTGCATACTCTGCCGTAAGCACGTTAGACACACCGACTTACTAATGCTCATTACAGTGTGCGAAACGTGCACTATTCTCATCTCTACTGGTAACGGAGGCACAGAGAGATTAAGCAACTTGTTGAAGTCACAAAGTCTAATCTGGAATTTGAACCCTGGTGTTTTTTTTAAATCCAGGGTCTACACCCCTCTTCTAATAAAATTCCAGCCATTTTTATTAATGGGTTGGGGGGGTCTGTCTTTGTCCTCCCAGGCCAGGCTGCCTTATATTGCAGAGGAAGCGCCGCAGACAGCGTAGGCCAGGCGTGCCTATCTGAGCCTTGTGAGCTGAACAATGAAAGGCACAACTAACATGATTAACCCCAATTTTGCCTCTAATTTCCTTCCTAAGTCAATTTTTCTCCTCCTGATGAAGTCTGTCTCAGTGTGGTGGGTGGGCACATGAACTGGTTTGGATTCAGAAGGTCTCATGCGAGGACAGGGGAAAATGCAGGGGGTGATTACAGTCTCCAAACACAGAGAGGAAACCACAGCTCTCCTCCAGCTGACATTCCATTTACCTGTCTATCCGCCTATGCATCCATGCGTTTACCTGCCTATCTGGCTATCACTTTGCAGGAGGTTGATAATAGCTGTGTTAAGGCCCCGGTTCAGATGCTGCCTGGCATGTCATTCCACCCCAACTCTGTTTATGGCCATCATAAAATGTCCGTGGATAGTCCAACTGCTGATTTTCCAGAGTCTTTTTCTACTGTCTGAAGGATCAGGAAGAAAAAAAAATCTATTGGCTGACGAAATTGAGCCATTTTTCTTCAGGGGAGAGAAATGGAGAAGTAGACATTCCACATTAAAATGCTACAGTGGATTCCAGATGAATGAAAAATCGGTCTATGTATGAGGAGAGTGGGGAGAATTGGAAGGGCTATAATTAGCTTTTGCAGAGGCTTTAGGGTGGGGCCACATAAAGCCCAGTGGAGTGGTAAGTGGGGGCCACATAAAGCCCAGTGGAGTGGTAAGTGGGGGCCACATAAAACTCAGTGGAGTGGTAAGCAGGGGGCCACATAAAACCCGGAGGATGGAATTTGTAGGAAACATAAAACTTGGTGGGGGGGGGGTGAGCCAGGCCCACCTAAAATCCAGTGAAGGGTAAGCTTTTTGGATTCTACCCTAGGAAGTTGCTTCCTAGGTGATATTTTGTTCATTTTCAACACCATTTATTTTTTTAAAAGGCTGGTTGTCCACAAAATTTTATTAGAGATGTGAAATAGCTGAGTCCTTCTTGCCTTTATAACCCTTTGTTCCTGTTGATTCTGTTACTCGACTCCCCTCAGAACAGCCTAGTTCTGTCAAGAAGAGAACTTTAACCTTGAAAGGGTTCAGGACCTGACTCATCATCCTGGTTTCTGGTATTTGGCTAACATCTGATCGAGTTGTAATGCTGCAGGCACTTAGAGGTCTAAACATGACCATTGCTGGGCATTAACAAATAGGAGAAGCTGTTTGAATGGCAGTGGGCAAATAGCTGGGAAGCCACTCACTTGAGATACCTAACCCAATCTGGCCTTGGCTGAGGATTCATGTCTGCTGGCCCATGCAGCTGACTGAAGTGGAAACTTAAGGATTCTTTGGAAAGTTGGTTAGATGGTGCCTTGCTGGGACAAGCACACGAAGAAACATTTAGATGAAGTGGGCACAGGTAAAAGGGTAAGGCAGACTCATAAAGGAATGTTATTCTAAAGCAGACAAGTTAAGGAACTCTGGATTCTTGCTGTTTTCAAACAATATGCACCATGCACAACTTGGTCATGATTTTTCATTTATGTGTTTCAATGTCATAGCACGGATGACATATGCTCTTTCTCTCCCAGATCCTCTTAAAGGGTAAGCACCAGGAAGAGGTAACAAACCATTATACCTGATACTGTATATTTTTCCACAGAGCAATTAATGGTAGGAAGGTATGATGAGCAGGTGTTCTGGGGAGATATGATGATGGAGCCAGAAGATAGAGCCAGTAAGACACTTCTTAAGTTTATGTGGTCCAGGCCTCCAGCTTTAGAGTGGCAAGAGAGCATTGTATACTTAGGCCTCTGGCTCTGATGCAACTGCATCAACCTTGTGACCAGGGTTTCAGCCCCAGTGGTCTCAGAGAAGAAAACTATAGACTAATTTCTTTGATGAACATGAATGCAAAAAATTCTCAACAAAATACTTGGAAACTGAATTCAGAAGCACATTAAAACATCACGCATTATGGACAAATAGGCTTCATTCCAGGAAAGCAAGGTTGATTGAATGTATATAAATCAATAAATGGTATATAATATACCATATAAACAAACTTAAGAAGAGAAACTGTGTGATTATCTCAACTGACATTCAAAACAAAGTTCAGCAGTCTTTGTGATAAAAGTCCTGAAGACATTAGGGATCCATGGAACACACCTCAAAATGATAAAGGCTATATATACCAAAACTATAGCCATCACCCCTTTAAGGAGAGCCAGTCTGGGAGCATTTCCTCCAAAACCAGGAATGACACAAGTATGTCCACTCTCCCAGTCTTGTTTGAGTGGATGTATGAAGTCTTAGTTGTATCAACTAGATACAAGAAAAATATAAAAGACATTAAAAATAATAAAGAAAAACATCAAACCATCTCTATGTGCAGGGGACATGATTTTTTTTGAAATTTTTTAAATTTCAAAGACCCTATGAATCTACTAGAAAACTCTTAGGTCTAGTTGTCAAATTAAAAAAAATGTTAAAACAACAGTAGCCTTCATACAGACCAGCAAAATACTCTTTTTCCCCCTTAGTGCTTTATTTAAAAAAAAAAAAAAAGAGGGATACATTTACAGATTTTTAAAGGCATTTTGGCATAACATTATATGAATATTTTTGTCAGTACTTAATTATTTTAGAGGTTTGATAGCATGCATTGAAATCCCACTGGTTACCATAAGCATGAAGTACATGTAGGACAGAACGTAACATAGAAACAGATTTCTTGTTGGGTACAGATTAAGCATAATGATCTATGAATACCAAAAATTGCCACAAGGCTATTTATTATCTTAGCTCTTGGATTATTAATGATTTGAGGTCCAGGTGTACCACACTCTGAGAGGGTGCTATACATTTATTATTTTTCCCCTAAGAAGGACTGAGGCTTTCTTTTTTTTCCTTTTTTTTTTTTTTTTTTGTTTTTTTTTTTTTTTTTTGTTTTTTGGCCTTTGTTTTTCTTGAGCTTCATATAGTCTGTGAGTTGTTTCTGGGGTGTTCAGAGCTTTCTGAGGTTAGTATCCAATTATTAATGACTGTATATTATGTCTCTTCTTTTGTGACTGGGTTACCTCACTCAGGATGATATTATCTAGATGCATCCATTTTCTTAGGAATTTCATAAAGTCATTATTTCTGATAGCTGAGTAGTACTCCATTGTGTAGATATACCACAATTTTTGAATCCATTCATCTGCTGAAGGACATCTGAGTTCTTTCCAGCTTCTGGCTATTATAAATAGGGCCAGCAAAATACTCTTGAATAAAAAATAAAAATATTTTATTCAAAATAATTCTAAAAAAATTAAGTAGCTAGGAAAACACCTTGTAAGAGAAGAGGAAGAGCTACAGTGGAAATCTGCTGACACTGAAAGAGGAAAACCAAAGAAGGTAATAGATGCTAGAAGACCTTCCATGCTCAGAGCTGGCAGAATCAACATTGTGAAAATTGCTATACTACCAAAAATTAATCTACATATTTAATGCAATATCTGTCAACATTTCAATCTCATATTTCACAGATTTAGAGAACAAATCCAGAAATCCACTTGAATTTGGAACCACAAAAGACTATGAATAACAAAAATGATCCCATGGAATAGGATTATAGATGGAGGCATTACAATAACCAACCTCAAATTACACTACAGTACTATAGTAACAGAAAAACAGACAGGAAGACCAGCAGAATAGAATGAATGACTCAGAAAGTGACAAAGCTATGCCCACCTAATTTTGGACAAGGGAGACAAAACATACATGGGAAAAATAACCTGTCCAACATATTGTTCTGGCAAAACTGGATATCTACCTACAGAAGAATGAAATAAATTTATACCTCTTACCTGGTATCAAAAAAGTCAATCCAAGTAAATCAAACACTTTAACTTAAAACCTGAAATTCTGAAAATTCTAAAAGAAATCATAAGAAATACTCTTCATGACACTCGGGTAGGTAATAACTTTCTGAACAAAACATCAGAAGTGTAGGAAGTAGTCCCAAGTTTCTGCACAGCAAAGATACTATCAGTAGAGCACACAGATGCCCACATAATGGGAGAAGGTCTTTTCCAGCTGTACTTCAGACAGGGGCTAATGTCAACAATCTACAATGGACTGCAGAGAACAAATACAGAGGAAATGAAACTACCAAGTAACACATGGGGTAAGAGTTGGATAGGCAGGATGAGGAGGAAAGGATAAAGGAAGAGGAGGAGGAAGACAACGATAACAAGGAAGAGGAGGAAAAAGAAGAGAATTAGGAGTAAGAGGAGAGGGAAGAAGAGGAAAAGGAGGACAAGGAGAAAGAAAAAGAAGGGGAAGAAGAAGAGAAGGAGAAGAAGAGCAAGAAGAAACACAAATGGCTAATAAATATCTTTTAAAGTATCTTAATGGCCACTAGGGAAATGTAAATTAAAACTACTTTAAGATGCCATATCACTTTAGTAAAAAAGAAATCAGACAAATATTGAAGATGATATTGAGAAAGAAAAGCCCTATTCATTGTTGGCGTGAATTAATAAGTTAATATAGACAGTAGTGTTGATGTTTCTCAGAAAGTTAAAAATATAATTACCATATGATCCCTCTGCTTCATTCCTGGCCATATACACACAGAGAAATCCATGCCCTCCTGTGTGTGTGTGTGTGTGTGTGTGTGTGTGTACCTCATGCTTATTGCTGCCTTATTTACTATGGTAAAGAAACCAATTTAGATGCTCATTGACAGATGAATGGATGATGAAAATCTGTCACAAATATAAAATGGAGTAATATTCAGTACTAAAAAATTAAATAAGAAAATTTTCAAAGAATTAATGAACTTAGAATAAGTTGTACTAAGTGAAGATACTCATCTCAGAAAGACAAAAGCCACATCCCCTCCTGCATATGCTGATCCTAGCCTCTACTGTAGACTTTGGGTCTGAGAATATGTTGATTTGGGTGAATACGTTTGTCCTGTTAGGGTTTTACTGCTCTGAACAGACACCATAACCAAGGCAAATCTTGTAAGGGATGTTTAACTTGAGGCTGGCTTATAGGGTCAGAGGTTCAGTTCATTATCATCAAGGTAGGACCATGGCAGCATCCAGGCAGGCATGGTGTAGAAGGAGCTGAGTGTTCTAAACCTTGTTCTGAAAGCAAACAGGAGAAGACTATCTTCCAAGCAACTAAGAGGAGGGTCTCAAAGCCCAACCCTACCGTGACACACTTCTTCCATCAAGGCCACACCTACTTCAATGAGGCCACACCTCCTAATAGTGCCTTTCCCTGCCAAGCATACTCAAACCACCATAACACTAATCTAGCTGTGTGATGCTTTTATTTGCAAATTCTGTACAATAAAGCAATTTTCATTTTAAAAGAAGTTTACGAAAATTCTGTCTTCTCTGAAGCATAAAGGCACTGGCAAATGTTTAATTTGGCATAAAACAGAAACCTGGTAGAGGATGGATATTTTAGAGAAGAACTCCAATATTGTTCCCTTAGACCAACTTCATCAGAGCCATTGCATGTTGACCCATATATTTGAGCTGTCTTCTGAAAATATGGACCTTGAGAGAGATCTGGCTTGAGGCCAGATCTGTGTAACCAATCCCTCTGGCTATGGCCGAGAAGTCTTTGGAGATGAGTACCCTAGATGCTGTTGAGACCTGCAGAGTTTTCCTTCAAACCAAAGGAAGGGGATTGAGGGAGTAGACACTGTGTGTAGGGCTGGAGTGGGGGCTGGGGAGAAAGAGAAGAGACTGAAATAAGGAACTGAGTAGGTGAAGCCTTTTGTGGCTTCTCTGTATCTTTGTGTTTTACCTTAAGATGGGTGTATTTGCCATAGTGCTTTTGGGTTGTTATAACAAAACACAAGAATCTCAGTGATATATAAATAACAGAATTTATTTAAGTTCAAGGTGACTGTGCCAACATATTTAATGTCTTGAAAGGTCTTATTCTTATTTATTTTAAGATTTTTTTTTATATTTATATGACTCCACTGTAGCTATCTTCAGACTCCCCAGAAGAGGGCATAGGATCCCATTACAGATGGTTGTGAGCCACCATGTGGTAGCTGAAAACTGAACTCAGAACTCTAGTTCTCTCCAGAGTCATCTCTCTAGCCCCCCAACCCCTCCGAACCCCCTTTTTAAAAATGATATATTTATTTATTTCATGTATATGAATAGACTGTAGCTGTCTTCAGAAACACCAGAAGAGGGCATCAGATCTCATTACCAATGGTTGTGAGCCACCACACGGTTGCTGGGAATTGAACTTAGGACCTTTGGAAGAGCAATCAGTGCTCTTAACCACAGAGCCATCTCTCCAGCCCGAGGTTTTATTCTTTTTTGTTCTTCTTGCTCTGCCCTCACATGTAACAGTGGTCAGGCAGCTTCCCTCTAGCTCTTACTGGGACCAAATTTCTCATGACTTAACCACATCAAGGAAGCTTCTACATCTTTATCCAGTCACTGCAGATAAAATTAAAACATGAATTTGGAGCAAGTCAGGCACCAGTGTTCACAAAGCATCACTAAAATTAAATTAATATAAGCCTTTGGATCTTATTAATGTAATTTGAATGTGAAAATTGCCTAAGGAATCAAAAGCTACTGAGGCTGGACTGTGACTACACCAATATTCCACTGTGGTGGCTAGTTTTTATATCAGCCTGATGCAAGGTAGAGTCATTTTTTAAACGGGGAACTTCAGTTGAGAAGATGCTGCCCACCAGATTGGCCTGTGAGCAAGCCATTGGGGGGCACTTATTGGCTGATTATTGATACAGGCAGTGCCAGCTTTAGGCTGGTGGCTCTGAGGACTATACAAGGACAGGATGAAGAAGTCACGGGGAGAAAGCCAGTAAGCACCACTCCCCCACAGCTTCTACATCCGTTTCTGCCTCCAGGTTCCTGCTTTGTGTTCCTACTCCATCGTCCCTGTATGATGGATAAGCTATAAGATGAAACACAAGTTGGCTTTGGTCATAGAGTTTTATTACAGCAATAGAAACCCCAACTAAGGCACCTGGACACCATGATCCGATTTGACATTTATTAGTTACAAAACCTGCCGCTGCTGACAACACTACAGGGGCCATGTGATGTCGTTCCCTGAATGTTGTGGGGAGGGAGGAAGAGGAGCCTGTGTAAGGACTCTAAAACCAGAGCTTTGAGGATACTTTGAAACTCTGCACTCAGGACTGGCCCCCCTGTAATGTCATGTCTTGCAATATTGGAGCTTGGCTCTGCCTGAGCTCACGTCCCGCCCCTGTACAGGGGTACCCTGTACTGTTGCAATTCTATTACAGAGAAAGCAGTGAGCAGCAGACAGGCTGGACACGACCTTCCCATTTCAGGTTTTCCAGTTTGCCGGCCAGCCAGGCCCCATGCCTGTATTTCTGCTGAGGCAGGTGAACCCCTGGGACCTGACCTCTGGCCCTTTGTCCCTCGGCAGGGCCAGTTGTCAAGGAGATGACAAGATTGGATTCTGAGTTAAGGGAGCCAATCTTTCTTTCTAAATTTATCTTCACTCTCCGCTTTCTTCTGCTTTCTGTTCTTCCCTCACCACCCTTTCCTTTTCTCTTTTCATTGTAAGAATGGTGGTCATTTTAAAAATTGTGACCAAATTGTGTGTTTGTGTGTGTGTGTTTGTGTGTGTGTGTTTGTGTGTGTTTGTGTGTGTGTGTGCTTGCTCGAGCACTTGACTTTTTGTTGCTTTTTAGGGCACATCTGCTACAGTGCCTATTTTGCACGTGCCATTCTCAGGAAATACTGTATTATCGACATCTTGACAATCTCGCTTGCATTCATCACGGCATCCTGAGAAGACTTGTTTCCAATTGCCTGATGCAAAGGGCGGAATGGGCAGGCAAGGTTCCCAGCTCTGTAATGACTCGGATGGGGTTAGTCTGCTACAAGCATCCACACCGTGGCCCTCCTTCTCCATATGTTTTCTGGGTTGTAGTATGGGTGTTGTGGGCTTTGGGACTAATATCCACTTATTAGTAAGTGTGTAGCATGTGCATTCTCCTGTGTCTGAGTTACCTCAGTCCAGCAATGAGGGGGGAACAGGACGATTGTCAGGGAGGGAGGGAAAGGGAGACAGGGAGGGGGGGAAGAAAGGGAAGGAAATGGTGGCAGCATCTGGATCTGGAGATGTGAGAGAGGAACAGAGGGTCAGGAAATTGAACAAAAATATGTAGCAGGAGGGATGAGGAACTGGGGATAGCTAGGGAAATGTGAGGCTCCCAGGACCCAACAGGGATGACTTTAGCCGAAATGTATAGAGAAGAGGGAGATAGATCCTGTAGAGACCTCCTCCAATAGATAGTCACGGATGGAGACTCCCAACCATCTCAAAGTTTTTAACACAGAAATGTTCCTGTCCAAAGGAAGAACAGAGACAAAAAAAAAAAAAAAAAAAAAAAATGGAACAGAGACTGAATGAAGAGCCATCCGGGGACCGCCCTACCAGGGGATCCATCATGTCTGCAGACACCAAACCCAACACTGTTGCCGGAGTCAAACAGTGCTTGCTGACAGAAGCAAGTCTAGTGTGGCAGGTCTTGAGGAAGTCTGACCAGCAACTGACCAGCAACTGACTGATGCCAATGTGGATGGCTGGAGCCAATCATCAGATAGAGCTCAGGGAGCCTGGTAGGGGAGCTGGTGAAAGGACAGGAGGAGAGCAGTGGGATCGCAACCCCACCGGAAGAACAACATAGTCTGGCTTGACGGCCCAGCTCTCCCAGAGTCTAGACCACCATATGCAGCAGAGGATGGCTTTGCCAGACAGCAACAGAAGAGGTGACCTTCGGTCCTGGGGAGGCTTGATATCCCAGAATACGGGGATGCTGGAGTGGTGGGGCAGGAGAGTGTGGGTGGGTGGGTGGGGGAGCACTCTCATATAGGTAGAGGGTAGGGGGGAGGGCAGATGTGAGATGGGGTCTGGGGGAGGAGTATTTTGGAAATAAGATATCATGGGATGGGGGATTGGTGGAGGGGGTACCTTTGAAGTGGGATATAATTTGAGACATAAATGAATTGAATGATTAATTTTAAAAAATCCTGCTACAGGCTGACTGGGGCTTAAGACCACTGGATGCTCCTAGGTGCCAGAGGCATGTAAGCTCAGGGGGTGGGGTAAATACATTTAGCAAGATGCAAACAGTGGTGCCTAGAGTTCCTTGTCATATCTTGTTCAGGTGGTACTGATGCAAGGAAGCTCACTGTGGCTTGTGACATCATCTGCGCCATTTGTCAACAGCTGTCAAGTTTTCAGACTAAACCTGGTAACAGTGCTTCTTGTTTCTCCTGTCGACACCTAGCTTTCCTGTTTACCTCGGATAATAGAAATATGGCATACTTCCAAAACTCTAAGATCAACTTTATGCTCTTAGAATCAGACAAAAATGAATTGGTCACGATTCTTAAAATGACCACCATTCTTTTAATGGCTAGATGCAATGGAAAAAAGAAAAGAAAAAAAGAAAAAGGAGAAGAGAAAAGTGTCAGCTGTAAATATAAGACATCCCCTGGAATTTGAAGATTCAAAATGAAAATGGATGCTAATATTTCAGCAAGTTATAATTTTAATTGGGATATTGTTTAGACTACATTCAATTAAAGGCAATATGTTACTATTGCTTACTTAATATTTACAACCAAAATGATCTTAAATAGATGGAGTGGTTAAAATAAAACTTGAATGCACCCACACCCCATGATATTATTACTGTTGTTATTGTTTTTGAGACATGGTCTTGGCTCCATTACCCAGACTAAACTGGTGACTATGCCCATCTTTCCATCTTAGCTTCCTTGGGATTCAAGTCTGAGCCACCACACCTGGCCATCAAACCAAGACAATGCATGGATGGACCCGAAAGATGTTGCTGAGTGAGAGACTTCAGTATGAGAAGATGGCATACTGTCAGGGTCCAATTATACAAGTTCTGGGAAAGGCGGAACTCTGAAGGCAGTTGGCAGGTCTGTGTGGGGACAGGATGGAGGGTTAGAGGAGGGAGCAGGATCAGGGAGTGGCTGTAGAAGAAAACCAACCAGAAATGACTCTGCAATGGTATCTGTGTATCTGTCAAAACTCTCAGAACACGCAACCAGATGTTACCAGCCCCAGTGTACATTCTGGGCTTTAGTTAATGTGCTGACACGTACCAACACATGCCAGATTCTAATAGGTAAGTGTGTAAGCTGTATATGTGTGCTACATAGGAACTTAATACTTATATAGCTCTGCTTTCCCACATGGCTACAACTGATTTTTAACATTTTTAATTTAACAAAAGTTACACTTATTCATCTGTTCCCTTGTTTATTTATGCACATGTGTATACAGCGGTCAGAAGACAACTTGAAATAATCAGCTCTTTTCCTCTGTTCCGCCGGTCCTAGGGATTGAACCCAGGTACTCAAGTTTCAGAAGCAAGCTCCTTTACCCCCGAGCCATCACACAGCCCCAGGATTGTTTGTTTGTTTTAAATAAAATGGCCAAGTATTAATTAAAATTTAATTTCACTTCTTTGTGTTTTATTAACGTGGCTACTAAGAGAATTGACATTGTGCCTGCACTTGACATCTGCAATTGTGTTTCCTCTTTCTACCATGTCTACTCTCTCAAGAACTCAACTCAAACCCTGTGCTGCTCATGCACCAGCCTGGAGTCTTATAATAGGTAGACGATGGACTCCATTACGGCCCAGGGATCTCCACAGTTGATGGGTTCCAGTTTTCTCCTGTCCAGTCTGGGAAGCAGTGTGGAGGGAGGAGAAAGGCATCCTCCTGCCTGATGCCCGGTATGGAGCTGCAGTGGTCCTTTGTGATCAAGACAGATGAAATTCTGTGACACCCACTGCTTACTTACTCCCTCAAAGGACAAGCCCTATTCCTCCAGTCCCCTGTTGCCTGCACTTTAGGAAGGGTTCTGAGTGGTCATTTGGCTGAGGTAGTGTCTCAGCCCCTACCCCAAAGTGATCCAGTCTAAGTGAGGCTCACAGTACACAGTAAGGGTGTGCTTTTCCAGGCCAGCACTGGGATGAACAGCCCCTGGCTCCCTGAAGGATTCTCTCTTTTCTGAGAGAAGTCCTGAACCTGCAGCTGACCGCCTTTCTTGGAACCTCTGCCTTTCTGCAGAGATCTGTGAGGCATCGTTGCATATACATTTTAACATGTGCCTGGAAACAAACTCCCCTCTCAGTGAATGAACTCTGAAGCTCAGAATCACTCCGAGCTAGTTGCTAAACCAGAATGGTTTTCCGAGCAAAGTCCCATCTGGCCTCTCCTCTGAGAACCAAAGGTCTGAATACAAATGAGGACTCAGGCCTCTCTGCCTGGGCTGCTGTCCTTAAGCAGCTTGTGGTGGCTGTGCAGATGTGGAACAGGGTGGTCTCTACCCTTGTTTGTGTGAGCTGAGGCCCCATTTACACTGCAAATAGCTTCCTTTATGAGTTGTATTTTAAGACTGCAAAATAACCCAAATACTTGCAAGGAAAACACGGTATTACTCTATGTATCAACCATCCACACATGACAAACGTTCCGATTTCCCGTCCATGACATCTCTATAAACAATGCAGCATTATTATTAATAATATTAGTAAACCATATTCTATATAACATATTATCTGTATTTATGTGCTCATTTGTATATATATAATATGTTTATATATAATATATTATTATATATAAAATATTAATACAATAGTAATAATATCCAATGTCTAGTAAATACAGGACACTTCCTGTACAGCAGCCACAGTTTTCTTTAGAGAGGATAGAGGCATGAAAAAGCAGAATCCCAATAGGCCAAGTACTTGAGTGTGATTGTTTTTTTTTTTTCATAGCAGCACACTCTCAGCTTCTGATGACATGGCTTCTGGAGCTGATCTTTCAACCCTATACCCAGGTCATTAGCTCCCTAGTTTAGTATTTATTTATTTTTCATAAAAATTAACTCTTAAAAAGATTTGTTTATTTTTAATATATATGTATAAGTGTTTACCCAAATATGTGTGTGCCATATGTGTGTATTGGCCACAGAGGCAGAAGAGGGTATTGGATTCCTCTAGAACTGCAGTTAGAGTTGTGAACCACTATAGGTGCTGGGAACTAAACCCAGGTCCTCTGGAAGAGGAAACCAGCACTCTTCACTGCTGAGTCATCTATGCTGTCTAAAAATAACTGTCTAAAAATATACACTTAAAACGTAATACTGAGGCCAGAGAAATGGCTCAGCAGTTAAAAGCACTTTCTGTTGTTCCACGGGACCCAAGTTGGTTACCAGCATCCACCTAGGTTACCACCCATACTACCTATAGTCCCAGCTCCATGGGATTAGATATCCTGTTCTGGCTTCCATGGTAACCCTACATGTGTGTCATAATCTCACAGAGATAGACAAGCATGGCTGCATAAATAAATCTTTAAAAAAGTGGTGCTAGGGGACTTATGTTGTTTCTAACCCACTGTGATGAAATGCTAATGGGGTTCTATCTGTCAGACTGAGGTGAAACTACATTGCCATAAAAATGTAATAGAAAACAAGCAAGTTTCACCAAGCTGACTTAGGAAATGGGGATTTCTAGTAAAGGTTACAAGGGGGTAATGATGAGTAGTAATTTTTTTCTTATACTTTTATAAATTATAATTTTCATATATACATATATATTAGATCATGGAGTATAGCTCAGTTATGTATATGCAATGTCCTGAGTTTAGTCTCCCAAACCATGTAAAACTAAACATCTTGGCACACACCTGTAGTCATGGCATTTGGGAGGAAGAGGCAGGATGATTGTGAAGTTAAAGATCTCCCTCGTCTACATGGTAAGTCACACACCAGCCTGGGCTAGAAGAGACCTTCTCTTTTTTTAAAGTTACCTTTAAATCTTTTACATCAGTGTTTCTCAACCTGTGTATCATGACCCATTTGAGCAATCAAAGGACTTTGGGGTTACCTAAGACCATCAGAAAGCACAGCTATTTACATAATGGGTCATAACCAGAGCAAAACTGTGATTATGAAGCAGAACCAAAAATAATTTTTGGTTGGGGGAGGGGTCACTATGACATGAAAACTGTATTAAAGGACCTCAGCATTGGAAACAAAGGTTGAGTAGGTAATCTAGTAAACCCTCGTGTCTGCTGAGGTATCTGAAGTAGACATGGTTGTGTGGAGCTCTGTTTTTGGTCATACAGGGTGGAAGCTTCCTGGAAAACATAATGGTTCTTGAGCTTTCTTTTCTTATTTTTTAGTTAGACCTTTTCCAAGGGTGCCACACCCATTATTTACAAGGAAATCTCCCGGGTATCCTGTGTGACCATGCTTACTTCTAGATTGCATTGGTTACTTTTGGTTCCTGTGGTACGACACCGCAACCAAAACTGACTTACGGCAGTTTGTTTCAATTTACAGTTTCAGAGGGAGGGCCCATGATAGATGCCGTCAACCACACACAGTAAACAGGGAGTGAACTAAATGAGGGACAAGGCTTTAAGCTCTCAAAGCCAGGCCCAGTGACACAATTCTTGCAGCAAAGCTTCCCACCCTAAAATTTCCATAACCTCCCCCAAACAGTGCCACCAGCCAATGACTAAGTGTTCAAATACGCGAGCCAATGAAGGACCTTTCTCATTCAAACCGCCACAAAAGTGGACCCAGGAATAGAGCCAGGCAACAAGTTAAGAAAGAAGGCTGCACACAACTGGAAGGGAGGCATTTGGGTTAGCGGAGGTGATCATTTCCAGTGTGATGACTAATCTCGGTTGACAACTTAACTGGATCCGAAATCAACTAAAACACAAGCTGTTGACATTTCTTTGAGGGATTTTTCTGGATAGCATTATTCGAAGTGGGAAGACCCACTGTGATGGTGGGTAAGCACCTTCCGATAGCAGCCCAGATAAAAGGACACACACAGAAAGGAAACTACTTTTTATCCCCTTTCCCTTGTACTTGAGGGAAAGTTCATCTGTCTTGTTGCTACAGCAATCCTTCATCAATATTAGAACCGACTTTCTTGGGCCCTCAGTGTAAACAGAAGACCAGCAGCTCTCCAGGTCTACAAGGTACATTGGGACGACCAAGACATCCAAACGAATGACTGAAAATCTATTGAATTCTCAGCCTGTTCGGTATGAGTTGGCAATTGGGATCTACATAGTGGACGAAGAGACTCTCATAAATTGTCCTCTGATTTCCACGTGTGTGTGCGTGTGTGTGTGTGTGTGTGTGTGTGTGTGTGTGTGTGTGTGTAAAATCAAGTAAAGATAATCTCAAATGCACGATGTAGAGAATAGTTTGTGTACTTTCTATTTATCTTTGTAGTATTTCTTGAATCTAAAATGTGCCCCCACATACCCATGGCTTAGGCACTTGGTAACCAGCTTCTGGTGGTATGTGACTGCTGTGGAATCTTTAGGAGAGTAAGGCTTGCCTAGTTCGAATTGGAAAATGGGAGAAGACCTCAGAAGTTTGTAAATAACTCTGCAAACCCAACATGTATCCACACCTCCATGTTTGACAGCTTTCCTCTATGACAAGTTCCTCAATGATCTGTTTAAAGACAGGGTGCTTGGATCCTCCTGTCTCTGGGTAAAATGGGGGGGGGGCAAAGAGACCCATGGTTAAACACACTGTGTCAGCACAGCGTCATTGCTGGCAGGGTGGATGCAGTGTCTCTGCATATCAGTTTGGCTTCTTTGAGGAAGCTCCTAAGAGGGTGCCCCTCAGCATTCTTCTTACATGATCTGAGCCGGAAGTCCTGGCTGCCTGTCTCACTTCGCAGCCTCCCACTCCTTCCTTGGTTTCTTGCATAGGATAGTTGCTAGGAGCCACACAAAAAGATTAGGAAGAGGTGAAAGGTAATGCTGGAGGTAATGTTTACTCTCCCATGGTCCCTGTGTGACCCAGAATGAACAAGGAGACAGCAGATAAGGTTAATCAGTAAGGCAGGCTGCCTGTTCCATAGGGACAGTAGTTATACTCTTAATGAAAACCTAAGAGTGGTGTTTGATAAAGGGGGAAATCATGTGGTTCTCACCATTGAATCCTTCGGAAAATCAGCCCTTTCCAGAAGATGGCTTGATACTGTCTGTAAATACAATTAGTCTGGGGTCTCTGCCACATGGTAATAAAGATGTCTTTTTAAAAAGCAGGAGGGATATTAAATGATGGCATTAGTAAGGCAAATATATGTATGATAAAGTTTTATGAGTGTTCCTTCCAAGAAAGGAGCTTCACAAAACACTATTTTATTGCACTTGCTCTAATGCTCGGGAAAATGTCCCCTCCCTCATGTGAAAGTAGGTGGGCTTAGTCATCTATTTTGACATCTCTTTATTATTTGCAAGAAGATTCAGATTAAGCAAATACTGGTATTTTAAACTGGATTAAAAAATAAAATTTGTTATAGCAAAGTATCAAAATAGTAATAATGACAGCATATGACCTCTTGTTGAGATTTTGCAATTTTTTTGGGGGGTTATAGGATTTTAAGAGTCAGATTTCTAGCTCTTAGGGAATGGGATAAAAGCTGATAGGTGGGCTCAATAGTTCTCTAAATACCACAGTTAGCTTTTCCATAAACACAACTCTTAAATAAAATGAGAATTTCCATTTCAGGTGCCATTTAGACTTGTTCTCATGGGTATGGGCTCACAGGCTAAAGCAGGCAAGAAGTTCTTTTAGGTGACATCATATTGCTCTTGCTACATAGCTTAATTAGTGTAACATAATATAATACTTTTGTATTAGATGAAATAAAACATTCAACATCCAGATGATAAAAATGAAAATTTGAACGTCATGTTATTATGTAACCTAATCCCTTTTGGTCTTCCTATCAGTTAAGAAATTTGTCCCAATTGAAATATTTCTATTGCTTATTTTATTTTCTTGATTGAGGGTGTCCAGTTCCCAAGGTTGGGGAGAGTTATGTTCTAGGTCTTTTAGGCTTCTGCCCTAATAATTGGATGAGGAAATACACTAGGGTGAACTTTCTAACTCTCCACCATTAGGATTTTCCCAGAGGTTGTCTTGTCCTCTAGACTCCCTCACAGTTAATCCTAGAGAAAGCAAGGCAGAAGCCAAAATATTTTTTTATGGCCTTACCTGTTAAGTAGTACTCCACCATTTTTGTAATATCCTTTTGGTCCCATAGGCCAGCCTTATGTAGGAAAGGCTATTCAGAGGTGCGACTACTAAGAACTAAAAATCACTGGAGACCACATGGAAGACTGGCTACCACATTCACTTATTAGAGTTTTCTTTTTGTCTTCTACCCACTGAGATTTTTAAGTGTTATTTGTGGTTTTCCATCAAAATGTTAGTAGGTATTTGGAAAAAGTCACCCTCCACTCCTGATTACCCTCAGCATTTACAATGTAGTATATATATATATTCATTCCATAGAGATGTAACCAGGATTTCTTAAACTCCCTTCACCTTGAACTATCTTTCAAAGAATGTATGTCGATGTTTCCAAAAATGCTGTATTTGGAAGGGTATGGTTTGATAAATGCATCTTTGGACATGTTCCAAATTAAAGTTGAGCTGTCTTGAAGTTTTTCAGTCTCTATTGAAGTTTCTGTAGCTCTGTGATATTTGTGGAGCTACCAGTAGAGAATAAGACTGAGTTTGTCCTGAGACTCACCTTCTTCTTGGTTATAGTTGCCACTTCCAGGCCACCAGAAACCATAAGGCCTCAGACAAAGTCTTTAAAAGAATAAATGAAGTAATCCTACACAGCCATTTTTGTATTATAAAAAAAACATATTTATACTGGTGATCATGTTAGACTCTTCTTAATTAGGGAAAGAGAAGATGATGTCACCAGTCTTACATGATTACTGTGGGACTTAGGAAGGAACAGCATTGTCAAGTAAAAGGGTTCTGGTGTTCAAGAACCTCCTGTCATAACTCCAGCCACTCAGGACCTGGGAAACCCTTTAACTGCTTTATGTTAATCTTTGTTTATTTAAAAAATAAGCACAATAATAAAACTAACCACCTAGGTAAAAATCAAAGGATACATAGCATTCCAGTCTTTGCTCTGCCTCTGGTCCCTAGAAGCATTCAACAAAAGGCTGGACTTCCTGTAAGGGAGGAGGGAAGGGACTTGACTCCCTATAAGGGAGGAGGGAAGGACTTGCTTGAAAAGCTGTTGCCTCTGTTGTCCTTAAGACTTTATTTTTCTGAGTTGCCAGCATCATAAGAAAACAATCAAGTAAGAATATTCCCTGGAAAAGCATCCAAGAAAATTAAGAAATGGGAGGATTCATGAGGCAAGGAAAGGCTGGTGAAAGGGATCTGACAGATGTCACCGGTATCCAGTTTTTCCATCACTTGGTGACTTCATCAGCACACAGAGATAATGTATCCCAGTTATAAAGTTGTAAAGTTAAAAGAAATGTCACAAATTCAGTCAGTCTGAAGACTTGTTTGGTAGTTAAAGAAACAGAAAACTACAAAGGGTTAACGTGTCACGATAGCCCTTTGGTTACCAGACATGAGACTGTGACCCTCACACTAGAGTCTGAGTCTCTTTATGTGAATAACAAAATGTCCTATGTGAGTAAAAAAATAGCGTTGTTAAGACAAATTTTTTTCCTGATAATATAGGACCTAAAACATTCCCCTGCATTGTGCTGTGTCTGACAGGCCCATATTCTAACAAGTACCATGGGGCAAGCATGTCACCATAATTGCTTGTTAGGAGAGACATCTACTGAGGATGGGGTTAGAACGGCTGTGCTGTCAGAACACGAGGGAAGCCGGGTTCTGTTTTGTGGTCTGATGACATTGGGCTTTTGTTTCCTCTTGATCAATTTTATTGAAGTCTGGTTTACCTGGCAGAAAATGCAGATTTTAATTTTGTAGTTTTGTAGGTTTAGAAAACTGTGTATATTTAGGTAACCTCTGACAAGAATGAGAACAGTTCCCACACCTTGGAAAGTTCCCTCATGGACCAGCTCGCCTTTTGCTCTGTGTGTGCTTAGCAAACAATCTGATTTCACATCAGAGTCTCTTGTCAGGGAAGGTCAGCAGTTCTGACTTGGTCCTTGCACTGTCTGATGACCTGAGAAATAAAGAGTAGAAAGCTGGCTCTTACTTCTGTGGTCAGCTCTAGAGAGAAACAGGAAATGACCAAGTTGCAATACCTTTGTTTGTCATGCTGAGCCAGAATGATAAGGGGTGAGGTGACAAGTCTGGAAATCACCACAGATCAACAGGGCTGGGGAGGTCTTAAGAGTGGCTTTGTGGGAGAATGAAGGGCAGGTAGCCCAGTGGAATTGAATGACCGGGAGCTGACCTCTAACATCAACTGTCTTCTCATGGATTGGAACCTTTTCTGATTGAAGGGAGCTGTGTGTATCCTGCTGAGTAGACAAGTAAGGTCTAGGATAGGAGAATCGGGCTGTTTCCATAATTATTGCATAATATACCACATGCTGCACTAACATACATTATTTACTAAATAAATGCAGGTTTAAAAAAATGTCGGACTATAATCCTGTTGCCCTTTTGCTTTTGGAAATGGCCTTGGTGCCTCTCAGGCCTTGGCCAGCTCTCTCGAGCTTTGAGAAGCTCCAGAGCGGGAACATTTGCCAAGCCTCTAATGACAAGGGCCCATTAGAGCTCATGGCTGGATTCCTGGAACCACCAAGTAGATTTTAAAAAAAATGGAGCCAGAAAATTAGCTTGATACTCACTCTGCCAAGGAGGGACACATGTCCCCAGTGGTGGCAGCTCCCTTGAGGTGAGGCAGATGGGTCATTATAACAAGGCTGCCAACAGCAGCTTGGCTCCAAGCATCTCTCCAGCTCACACACCCCCACCTCCTGATGCTGGGTAGTTTAGGAATCTTTGTGACACCCCACCCCCTTGCTGGTGGTACAAGAGGCATTATGAAACACGACAGAGTATTTTTGAAAGGGCAAGAGTAGTGGGTATGTGACATCATTAACAATGTGGAAAACTGGTTTTTGCCACCTGCTGGGAGTTGAGGAGGAAGTCAGGTGTCCTGTGACAAGGGTCGGGCAAGAGTACTAGTAGCTTCTGAAGATATGAAGTGATAAGTACCCTGCTGTGACTGTTATTCTCCCCAAATTCATCTGTGAAATCCTGTCAGTATCTCAGAATGGAGCCTTGTTAGGAAATAGACCTTAACAGAGGTATTAAGAATAAAATAAGCTCCTAAGTGGCCCTAATCCAATGTACTGTTGTCTTTACAAAAAAAAAAAAAAAAAAAAAAAAAAAAAAAAAAAAGAATATTCAGAGATAAGCAACATAAAGAGACAAAAACTCTATGCAAGCTGAAGAGAACAGCTTTGTGTTCAACCCAAGGCTCCCAAAATGGAGAGTAAATATCTTTTGTCTAAGACCCTACTCTGTAGAACTTCGCAATAACAACTGTAAGAGGCTAAAGTCCCACTGCAGAACACAGGAGAGTCTGCTCATATAGAATATGATCGAGAAGTTTTAGTCCCTGGACCAAGTCCCTTGGCTGTGGTCTGAGTGTAAAAGAGGAGCTATCCAGCAAGGAAAAGGGGTGTGCTGGAGAAGAAGGGAAAGCTATCTGGCCAGAGATGCTGTGTATCCAGGGGTCTTACAGACCAGCGTGCACCTTTGAGGATTGTGCTTATGCAGCCTCGAGAAGCCTGAAGGCAGGTAACGGATGCGATCTGAGAAAGAAGCCTGAAGGATTCCAGGGCAGCCAATGTCGGCAGGCTGTCCCACACAGGTGTCTGGAAGTGTCCCTAATCCTCTCTCTATTGGCAGCTTCTTTCCCCAAATCTCACCTCTGAAACAAAGCTATAAACCAGGCCACTGACCATGTCTACACATTTACTACTGGAGATAAAGAATGTTTTTCCTCTGTAGTGATTGATTTATGTGGGTCTCTAGGATCAGGTTAATTGTTACCCACAAGGTGAGCTACTACTGCAAGAATGGGAATGGGGTAAATGCCCACCCCCAGCCCCTTGCATTGCCCTGTGTTCCTCACACTGACAACTGTAGATGATGTAACGCTGTGCTGATTGAAGCTGGCCTTGGTGGGTCTCACTTGTCCTCACTGAGCTGAGGTGTGATGACAAATTGTCTGACTTCAGTGATCAGCTTGACGAGGAGCCAGCAAATTCCAAACTCAGATGGTGAAGAAACACTATGCATCGGTCAAACAAAACCACATGTGAGACCGGTCTCCATCAGGATTCTTCCCAGTCTATAACAACCACCATATTGGAGAAGACTGCTTGCCTGGGGAATGAGTAGAAGTGGGAGATGGTTGGAAGTTCAAGTTCGGGCCTTCCTTTTTGGAGGGGATGAGGAGAAGATAGCATGAGATTGAACAATGAACTTCCTCATGGCCCATTTCTGAACAATACATTTTGTTGTATTGTCTAGAGAAAGGCAGGGACTATTCTCCACCATTTTGTAGGCTGCCACAAGAAAGGATATATCTGGGGCTGTTTTACAATACTGTGTTTCTATTGATTCTTCTATCTGCAGGCAGATATAGGTCTTCCAGTATGATTTAATATCTGAGCCCCAGGGACTGGTAAACTCCTACAGTCTGGAGAGGGGACTTTCCAATTTATTTTGAGTTATTTTTGGAAGACAAGCCCCAGCTCTGGGAAAATCAGTAAGAGAGCAGAGTCACCACTGACCTGGCTTCCTGCTGTTTCTCAATATGGTGAAAGGCCCACATCATACTAATGACAACAATATTGCTGTGTCTTTGGAGATGCATGGCTGCTCTCTTACACTTAACATTATAAAGCAATCTACCATCAAAGGGTCAGTGATACTATCTAGTAGAATGGGACGAGATCTTATAACTGCCTCTCAGGTCTGAATTCAGACCACAGCCTTCCATGTGGTGGGTATATGGAGGGAGAGAAAATGGCAAGCTACTGATGAAGCCAGGTATACGTGAGAACTTCCGGGAAGTCACCATGTTGCATTCTGGGACTCTGATCACCGTGCCTTATTCTATTTAACTTCACCAAATGGGGGAAATGTTGGATGGAACATGAAACAGCCTGCGGCATGAGTATTAAAGGGCATAGGAGGTGTTTACTCTCATATTCTTCTCTTCTGGGCAATGCATGAGAGAGAGCAGGGTCTTATGTTTGTTGCTCTGGTCAGTACGATAGTGTCAGCATGCTGTGCACACCTGGTACTCAAGCCAGGAGATTACACATGGAAGTATACTCTTAACTTAGGAATACTTTGCTTTCTGGCAAAACTCCAGAAACAATGGATTTGACAGCCCCTCTAAATCAGTTGTTCTCAGCCTGTGGGTCGTGACCTCTTTGGCAAACCAAATATTTATATTACAACTAACAACGGTAGCAAAATTATAGTTATGAAGTAACAATGAAAATGTGTTGTGGTTGGAGGTAATCACAACATGAGGAGCTATTTAAGGGGCTGCAGCATTAGAAGGGTTGAGAGGCACTGCTCTAAATAGTCACTAGCCTCTCTGAGTCAAACTGTGAGTGAACAGGGCCCTTTTTAATACCCTGTGTGGGCTGCACTGACTATGACTGGCCACAGGCTGGTCACTCTAAGTATTTGGGATCAGGAACTTGGACAAGAAAAGAATTTTCTGTGGTTTTATATTGTAGACAACTATCACATTCTGTTCAAGCCTGGAGATTGATTCTCATTCTACCAATAGGTGTGATTTTGGGCCTTGTGTTGTAATTACTCTTTCTCAGAATGAGCTTCCTTTTTGTCAGAAGATTTCACAGTGGTGCAGTTGAGACAGCCCAGGGGCAAGACCTGGTGTGAAACAATACCAATCCAGAGGAACTATACAGAAAACTCTGACACCTTTGTTCAAACATCCTTTCCCATAGGACCTGGACCAGACATTCATATATGGCTTTGTTTTTGTGTGTTTTGAGACAGGGTTTCACTATGTAGCTCTGGCTGGCCTGTGACTCACTATATAGATCACTGGGACTCACTACATAGGCCTTGAATTTATATAAATGCATAAATTAAACCAATAATAGATTATCCTAGATGTACTGATTCATGACCCACAGGCTGATATCATAGGTATATTGATGGAGTAGAAGAAAACCTTCTTTTAAACAATTATTTGGTGTATATATATATATCAAATAATTTGTATACTAATGCATGGTTATGTATATTTATTTTGCATATAGAGTTAAATCTTGGTAAAATATTTGATACTATAGGATGACATAGAATGTCTTCAACATTAACAAAGAAAAATTCACTTGCCTGTGCTTCCTGAGTGCTGGGATCAAAGGCACGCACCAACCATCCTCAGCTGCATATTTCCCCTCCATTTTTGAGCCAAGTATCTGCTGAGTATAATCAAAAACTCTTGGCTTAGAGCATTAAAGACTATTTATAACAAAATTAACAGTCTTTATACAATTGATTGTAGACATAAAGCAGCAAACACACCTGACAAGATAAGAAGACTCTCAGCACCTCTGTGGCCCATACTGGCCTACTTCCATCTTCAGACAGAGGCTTCCAAGTTCCAGATTAAAACATCTAGAGGCATGGTAGCTGAAGAAGTTAACACAGATTTACTATGTGGAGTCTCTGAATATGCCGACCACATTTTGCTATATATGGAAGGGTAGAACCTGTGTGAGCTATGTGATCAGGTAACCATGAGAAATATAGACTGAAAAGTGTTAGGACTGGGAGAAAAAAAGGCTGCAAATGTTAAAAACATTGATGGTAGAAAAAGTTGGGTCTATAGAGATGTCACAGGAAGCAAAGTCAAAGTACAGAGTCCCTGCATTGGGTCTCTGCAGTTAATTTCCTCTCCCTTAGACAAAACAATTGGGAAAAAAAAACTGTACCAATAGACGGACACTCAGATATGTGACTAATATGGAGTGGCATACCTCTCCCCACTTCCCCTCTCCTTCCCCCTCTCCCTTTTCCCTCCCTTCCCCTGCCCCTTTCCCTTCACTTCCCCACTTCCCCTCCCCCTTCCTCCCTCTCTTTCCTCTTCCCCCTTCCCCCATCTTTGTTTCTCTCTGTGTGTTCATGAGGTTGTGGATATGTGTGCGTGAGTGTGTGTGTGTGTGTGCGTGTGTGTGTGTGTGTGTGTGTGTGTGTGTGTGTGTGTGAAGTTGGAGGTAGGAAGTGTGGCTTAGAAGCAGTAACAGACATGGTTTATCCCACAGGCAGCTGTCAGCCGAGGGGTGCTTCCAGTTGTGATTGAGAAACGGCTCTGCACTATCTTTCCCAGAGTGGGTTGATAGTAATTAATTGTTCATTGATCCCTCAGGTCAGCTAGAGGTCACCAAAGTTACTCTAGTGGCTTGCTAGTTTGCCAAGCCACCAGGAGGAGTAGTTTTGAGACCAGTGGGAACTGGCCTGTGCCCTCAACCCTGACAAAAGGTTATGAGATAATTATGATAGCCCTAATGTCTGTTATTACAAATAACATGCAGTGTGGCATTCAGGAAAAAAAAGTCAGCACATCACTTACGACTTGGGGATGAAGATGCTTAGGAGGAAGAGGAGGAGCAGGGTAGTTGGAATCCCAACTGGTATTTGAACAGTTAGTTCCTAGTTTGTGGTGATGCTAAGGGGAGGTGGGGAGGCCTTGCTGGGGGAAGTGACTCACTTGGAGGCAGGACTTGAGAGTTCAAAGCCTGGCCCCATCTCTAGTTCTTTCTCTGCTTTGTGTTTGTAAGCCAAAGATGTGATCTCTTGGCTTCTTGCTCTAGATGCCCAGTTCCATTTCTCCAACATCACCGTGTACTCCCTTTGGAACTGTAAGGCAAAACTAGTTTTCCCTCCTATAAGATGCCTTCATTGCAGTGCTTCCCCACAGCAAAAGAAGAAAAACTAATGAATGGAGAAAAGAAAGAAAAAAAAAGCAATGGTTTTAACAGTGGTCTTTTTTTTCTTATTCAGCACAAAATGTAATATTTCGATGGGATTGTTATTACTGCTGCTGTCTTAGGTAAATGCCCTTCTAGGTACAAAGCTACTCCCGAGAAATCCCACAGGTCTTCCCCTCCATCTGCCTATTTATCCACACAGGCAATTGCAGTCGAAGACAAAGAGGACTCCTGAGATAGGAAAGTATTCAGACCCAAACTGTGCCCTACTTGCCAAACCTTCCCAAACTATGAATGGTCCCAACACAGGACAAGTCACCCACCCATCACCTGCACTTGTGTTGTCTTTATCCAACAACTGGGAGTGATGTACTTCTTTGTGCTAGACACCAGCTCCGTGCTCATCTTCCATTCACCTGTGTGGGTGCTAAAGGGTCTCCCTTGTTTGGATCTTCCACCACTAAATAGACTGACCTTCTTGAAAATTAGCTATATTGGGTGTCCTTGACAGCAACCACATTCAGCCTTTATTGAGTGTTTTATGGAGTACACTCCAGCCTTCGTGGGCTTGCTGATTTATGTGAGGAGACATTCAGTCTTTTCTAGAAATCTGCTTAGTGGTTAAGAGGGAAAGACTACTGATGAAGTATTATGTAAATGTTCTTGTTGAAATATACTGTGTAATGGTTTTCCTAAAGCTCCAAACTATCAGCAGTATAACCATAATAACTCGGAGGAGGAGAGTGAAGTAATGGCCGTTCCTTTTGGAATGTTGTGTTTCTTTTTGTGCATCAGGGCTTTTCTATTCAAGAAAGATGGATGTGGATACCTTTCCTGGATCTTATTGGCAACACAGTTTTCTTGTCGAAACACCTTTTTAACAGATTGACACCTCTGCTGTACGATCATCAGTAACCACCAAATCTGATGGATGCCTTTGGGGCATCTGACCCAGATTTTCTTGAAATGCAACATTTCAGGTTATAGTTTCAGACTCTTGTTGCTTTCTTCCCATGTCCTCAGCTTCCATTCTTAGCTCAACACGTTATTATACTTATCTAGGTTCTTAGTAGCCATTTCTACCAAGTCTCCCTAGGTGGCTTGGTCTCCCTTTCATTGGACCTTATAGGCAGATATCCCTAGTTGGATGTCCCATATGCACGTCACACTCAGTAAATGAGGACTGCCAGACCATTTCTCTTTGTCTCCTGAGTCTCATCTCCAAATGTTTTGTCCACTTAGTCAACCATGTCATCCCTATTGGCCTAGTTAGAAACATCAGGGTTAACTGTCAACTTATTCCTCTTCCTGTTAGTTGCTCATCAACTGCAGAATGAATTGTGCATGTGCTCAATGGTGTGCGTGTGTCCATTTGTACTATGTATAAATATAGAAGGAGGGAGACAGACAGACAGACAGACAGACAGACAGACACACACACACACACATACACACACACACACACACACACACACACACACAGAGAGAGAGAGAGAGAGAGAATATTTCACCCATGTGCCATGGTACATCTGTATAGGCTTGAACTTTGGAGAGTCACTTCTCAGTGTCCATTATTTGATACAGTCTTTCTCTTGTTTCTCCTGCTGTGCTGAACACTGCAGCCTGGATTGCCCATGCACTTCTGGATGATTCTCTTGTTTTCACTACCCATTTCTTTATAACAGTACTGGGATTTCTGGTGCCCTTCACCAGATCTTTTATAGGAGTTCCAGGGATTGAACTCAGGTTTGCACGGTGAATACTTACTCTCTGAGCCAGTTCTCTGAAACTTTTTAAAACCACTGTCATCCTCTTTGCCTACTGGACCACAGAACAGGTCTCTGTTCACCCTCTTCATCACTGATCATTGGAGTTGTGGTTTCAATTGTCTGACTCATGGCTTTTCTCTTGCTCTCTCCATGGTCATACCCCACTCTATACTTGGAGAGCCCTACTTAAAACCTCTGCAAGACATCCCCACCACTTTAAATTCCATCAGAGTTTTCCATATCTCTAGAAGGTCAAGAAACTTGCATGCTTTCCATGATTATGAGAGCTGTAATCACTGGGCTCCTTGTTACAGCTCCTGATTTCAATGCTGTCATTCCTCACAGGACATCCATGCTGTCAACTGTCCTGGATTTCTTGTGCTCCATCATCTTCAAGCCCTTATTTACTCTCTTGTTAGATGCCATCACAGCTTTTCTAATCTCTACAACCTTGTTCCCATATATCTATGCCAACATTTGTTATAGCAGCATTTGTCACACAATAGGTGATATATCAACCTTTATTTTTCACTGTTAATCTTCATGAGCTGATGAAGGCACCTTTCTCTGTTCTCATAAAGCAAATTTGGAAACCAAATGCAGGAGCCTGAGTCCCACCATGTAGCCCACCCTTCATAACTCTTTTTACTAGGTTTTTGCTATATCATCTAATCCCAGTAAGCTGCCTCCGCTTAGAAATCTGTTGATCCTAATTAACATAATCTTCTGCCTGGATGGAATTCACCTTCTTCCGGTTCCTCTTCCTCCTCCTCCTCTTTTTCTTCTTCTTCTTTTTCTTCTCCTTCTCCTCCTCCTCCTCATCCTCCTCCTCCTCCTTCTCCTCCTCCTTCTCCTCCTCCTCCTCCTCCTCCTCCTCCTCCTCTTTGGGACTCCAATGTATGCATTTTTGCAAAGGTTCAGCAATTTGTTGAGAAAACTAGTTCTAGGTGTATCTTTTCTACAATTTACTTGGTGTCACAAATTGGAGCTCTCAGAATTGAAAAGGTAAAAATAATGTCATATCTTGTATCAACAAATCCAACCACAAAAAAAGACTTTCTTACATTTACTTGTAAGTAGCTTAAGAGCTTAAGTTCACCAACTTTAGAGTCCAAGGCAGAGGGCTCTCTTTAAAGACATTTCTCCCTTTCCTAGGTACCAGGGTCCTTTTGAGAATTAGCTTCTGAATATGAACAAGTCAGCTCTTTAAAGTTTAATGCCCCAGCCATTTTAATTGTTTCTTCCAAAGTACAAAAGAGCAGCTGGGCTACATAAGCAATGATCACTTGCCAACTTTCCTTTTGCAGAACCAGCTGAGCTCTTTCTGAGATTTGCAGTCACCCCGTCTGAGACCCCAGCTTGGCATCTACCTTTGCGCTCACATAAAAGGAGCCTAATTTCTGCTTTTAAGAAATGTGTTGCTCAAGAGATTTTTGATTTGGGTTCTTTTAAGAATAATGCAATAAAGTATAATAAAACTTTAAGGTTTTTCTTTTTTCTCTAAGTGCCCTTTCTTCCGTCTGCACTTAAATTGTCCCGAGATTGTGTTGCCAGGTCAAATATAGGACACTTTTTACTGTCCTAGTCTGACTTCCATTTCTGTTACAAAATATCGGAGACTTGAAGGCTGTGGACAGAGCTCAGTCAATAAAGTGCTTGCTTTGTAAGCATAAGGACCTGAGACGAACTTCAGAACAAAAACAAACCAAAAACAAATGAATAAACAAACAAAACAGACCTCAAGGTCTGCACTTTCGACCCTTGTGCTGAGGAGAATGGTGTGCATCTGGGGCTTGCTGGCCATCCCAGCCTCAGTGTTGAGTCCCAGGCCAGGGAGAAAGTCTGTCTCATACAGTAACTTGAGGGCTGGAGACATGGCTCAGCCTCTAAGGGTGCTGACTGCTCTTCCAGAGGTCCCGAGTTCAATTTCCAGCACACATATTAGTTAGCTAACAACTGCCTGAATGTCCAGCTGTGGGAAACCCAGGGGATCCAGTATCCTCTTCAGACCACTGTGGGTACACACTCATGTGGTACACAATATATAAAAGAAAAAAAATAAGCTCAAAAAGTTACAAGAAGCAAGAAAAAACATAAAAACAGACAAAGCAGATGTCCTCTGGCTTCTCCCCTCCCCCCACCTCTCTCTCTCTCTCTCTCTCTCTCTCTGTGTGTGTGTGTGTGTATGTGTGTGTGAGCACTTATACACATACACACGAAAACATTAAAACACTGAGACTTGGAACTTTCTGAAGCAGAATGGTTTATTTGTTTATTTGGGCTGAGCCGAAGTGAGTCAGCCTATGCTGAGCATCTCCTTAGCTCCATCCCACTGAACAGTCAACCACCTCATAGTGGGACAGTGTCTATGAGGGTGAGGTCACATGGCAGGACAATGAGCCAGAGAATGAGGAGCAAGGATAGAGCTTGTTCTTTTATAACAAATCTTTCCGGAGAACTAATTGTTTCCCATGAGTGCTTGGTTAATCGCATTGACAGTAACACCCCCAGCAAATGCATTTGGCTGCTTCTGAATGTTCCTATTGCGTCATGCTTTCTCACACTGGGGACATGTTTCCAGTATATGAAACTTCGGGTGGCATTCAAACCATGAGGCTCAATGAATTTGAATTTCAGAGACAGAGCAAATGCTTGCTTGTATACATAAATCACATGCAAATTTTAGAACATGTTTATACCTTAAATTTTTTGTTATTTATCTAAAGTTCAAAATTACTGGGCCTCTGTACTTTAATTTGTCAAATCTGACAACCCTAGCCTTAGGCCTTTTGTTTCTCCCATGTGAATCTGAAAAAATGAAAAGTACTAATGTTTGAGAGAGTATGTTGCTAAAATCAGTAAGTCAGTGAATAAGTAAATGAATCCTGTCAATTGAGACATTGTGGTCGCAAGACTCTGTTTCTATAGCTTCCTCATAAAGACTTCCTTTCCTGTGGTCCAGGATAAATGGATAGAATTTCTGGATACATTTTCATTTGTGCATTTTGCCTATTATTGAAAATATATGTTTTTAGGAGACTTGTACATAGGTGAAAGTCTCTGTCCCTATAGACACAATTAAAAGTTTATGAAGCAAAAGGGAAAATGATTTATTTAAGTTGTGATTTTTCTACCCCAAAGATAAGTGAAAAGAATTTCATAAAAAGAGTAGACCAGTGGAGCCACAGGAATAGAAAGATGGACATAGAGACAGGTGGACACACACACACACACACACACACACACACACACACACACACACACACACACTGTGTGTCCTCTTTAGGATGCAAGGTGCCCTTTCTACTTTTCCCTCTTTCCTCCCCAACCCCAGTTCTCAGACCTGGGTGAGCACAGATGCCCCCAGAGGCAGCATTTGGCCTTGGGTTTGAAATCGATTCTTTCTGGGTTACAGGGTGTCAAGAGCAAGCGGGAGCTCAGCTGTCATTTGTAAGACTTCTATAGACTCTGACAGCAGGGCCAGATCCCTGCCTGCTGTCCTTTGTATCAAGCTCTAATCCACATGGGGGATCACATGAAGGGACCACATGGGACTGCCTACATATGAGTTGAAGCTGGCCTGTACGATAGTTCTAAGAGGACATTGTGATGACCCCTTCCCACTCTGGTCCTGTCCTGGTTTATCTTTTGACTTAAACACTTGCTTTAGGGGCTTCCTTGGAGGAAAAAAATCTTTCTGACCCAAGAGCCAGAAGTCATTCAGTCTTAATAATAAGAGCCTGTCTGGTTCTTATTATATATCCAATCGTGGATGAGAGACATAGTACCTTTATGGATGTCTTAGTTAGGGGTTTACTGCTGTGAGCAGACACTATGACCAAGGCAACTCTTATAAGAACAACGTTTAGCTGGGGCTGGTTTATAGGTTCAGAGGTTCAGTCCATTATCAAGGTAGGAGCATGGCAGCATCTAGGCAGGCATAGTACAGGAGAGTTCTACATCTTCATCTGAAGGCTGCTAGAAGACTGGCTTCCAGGTAGCCATGAGGAAGGTCTTAAAGCCCACGCCCACAATGATACACTTCCTCCAACAAGGTCACGCCTCTCAAAGGACTTGTAGGAAGTTTTGGGGAGCAACATCTAACTAGACAGGTAGTGAAGAATGAAAATTGGAGATGGGAGTTTGTGGTGGTTCCAGTGTGACGTTTGGAAACCTCAAAGCTGAGGTGCTTCAGGGTCTTTGGAAGAAGAAATTTTGAGCAGGATTTTGGAAGAAATATGGAGAGCAGAAAGAAGTGTGAGGATGTTGCCTCTGAAAGACAGGCCCACGGGAAGGACAGCAGAGAGGGATGGGGCAGATGTGGACCTGGAAGCGGGAGGCAAACAATGAGAGTCATTCTACACTCTGTGTAGGAAAGCTGGGTGCACCTTTAGTGAGGGACGCTTGCAAGGCACATATTCCCGGGACCACTCCAGAGTGGTGTAATGCAGCAAGACTACAAGAACACATTGTTACAGAGTTCCCGGGGATGCTGTACTGCGATTTCCAGATCATGTAGCTGAGACTGTCTGGAGTTTTGCTTTTTACTTCTTAGAAGTGGTTGCTTTTTGGCCCCTTATGAAATAAACAGCGGATAGTGTTGATTGGTCGGAATCCTTGATCATCCCCTTGTACAAGCCAAGAAACCCTGTTTGTTCTTCTTCTCCAACCCTGCCCGCAAGGAGAAAACTGTGGGCTAAGACATCATCTCTCCCAGTCTTCAAGTTTCAGGTAACCTACCTCTCAGTGCTTGCCCAGGGGCTCAGTTTTTTTTAACCTTATTTGGGCACAGTCCCAGCTCCTAGTTCACACATCATCACCCTGTATTCAAGATCAATAAGATCCCCTTTGTTTAGCCTGGGCTTCCAACTCCATTGACCTCCATTTGTGAGATTGGTCAACTTGCCCAATATCTGCCTCTCAACAAACCTGCCTTTATACTCTTGATTTGGCTTGTATTGTCTTATTTTGTAGGTGGAGAAACTTATTAGATATCAGCAGACATCAGCTGATCACTGGATACTGAATTGTTTTATTAGGTATGATGGGTTGGAGAAGGAAGGGAACTCTGGTTTCCTGTTCCTATCTAGCCAGCTTTGGGTGTTCAAATCTCATTATTTCAAAACTCATTGGGTGTTTTTCTTACTTCTGTCTCCAGTTCAGCCAATTGCAAGCATCTAGTAGGAACATTGGTCACACTAGCCTTCCCTTGTCTTTGTTCCTTCTCTAAAATTGTTGTGGGGTAGGGGTATAGATCTTTTTGGTGTTCTTAGAAAAATGAGCTCAACATATTTTGCTAGTTCTGGCTGTCTTGGCCTCAAACTCAATGAAGTCCAGTCAGAAAGAGCAGAGCAGAACTCTGTTTGAATTAGAGCTTTAGACCTGTCATCAGCTATGAATAGCTCTGGATAGACCAGGCAGGCTCTCAAGTTTGAGAAACAAAAGTTATCTAGTGGAACTTCCCCAAGATCACATTCTTTTCTATTTGGACAATATAGAGGAGGTATTCTGTGTCTTTAGTATTTAAAACTTTTAATCTGAAACACCATGACATGTAAGACAGAGCTAATCTGGCCTATCATGAGGACTATAAGAGAGAAATAGCCCTATGAGAGGTTTATAAGAAGCCAGGTGGAAAGTCTTTGGGAGATGCCAGAAAGAATATGGGTTATGATTGGAAGGGACTGTCACATGGAGGTTAGACATAGGAAGCAGGCGATCAGACATTCCATGATCTTGAGCAAATTGCCAGTGAGACTTTTCCATACCTCCAACTAGAGAAAAAGAAATCCCTAACTGGTATCTCACCCACACAGTGTACAGCACTGTGCAGCTTAAGTTCCTTTGGTCTCAGCTTCTTCTGAGATTTTTCTCACTCTCTTTCCTCTTTTTTATTCATTCATTGCTCTTTGGGCTCACAGCAGGGCAGCTGTGGGGTTTGTCTGACTAAGTTAGGAACAAAACAGATTGTTGTTGCATTTCTAGGTCTTGGCTAATGCATAAGACCTGTTTTCATATCCCTTGCATGGGATGCTGATACTGTGTAGGCTGGATGAAAATGAGGGAGACTTAGTTTCTACTAGTCAGCATACAAAGTTGGCAATCTGAGTGTCTAGACAGCCCTATCGAGTGAATAGGTCTATGGAAAAAGTTAGCTTATATCATATAGTTTATTATGGATTAATATGCAATTTCTTTCTTGTGCTTTCAAATATTGGGAATAGGTATGGGTATCAACCTTTGGGCACTTCCTAAGGTCTAGGAAACTCTGATTGGGAGGAGACCTTTCCAGATTAGCAGTAGAAAAATTGAAACTGGGAAGATGGCCCAGCTTGCTGTGAAAGAGTGAGGATGGTGTGCAGATCCCACCACCCACACGAGAGCTGGGCCAATGCCCACCCATAATCCCATCCTATAATTCCAGGAGCAACCGGCTTCATTAGCCTAGCTCCCAGTACAATGCAAGACCCTGTCTCAGTATCATAATGGGAAAAGTGATTGAGGAAGACATTTGACATCAATCTTTGGCTTCCAGGCACAGGTGTACACACATATACATGTTATACACATGTGTGCCCACATGCATACAAACACGGATACTCACATGTACAGATACTATATAAATATGTACATGCAAAAAAGGAGGTGGTGGTGGTAGAGGAGGAGGTGATAGTGGTGGTGGTGGTGATAAAGGAGGAGGTGGTGGTGGTGTTGGTGGAAGAGGAGGTGATGGTAGTGGTGGAGGAGGAAGTGATGGTGGAAGAGGAGGTGATGGTGGTACTGATAGAGGAGGAGGTGATGGTGATGGTGGTGGAGGAGGTGATGGTGGAAGAGAAGGTGATGGTGATGGTGGAGGAGGAGGTGATGGTGGAAGAGAAGGTGATGGTGATGGTGGAGGAGGAGGTGATGGTGGTGATAGAGGAGGAGGTGTTGGTAGAGGAAGGGGTGATGGTGATGGTGTTGGTAGAGGAAGAGGTGATGGTAGTGGTGGTGGTGTTGGTGGAAGAGGAGGTAATAGTGGTGGTGGTGGAGGAGGAGAAGGAGAAGGAGGGACATAAATGGTTAGCATGGGGGTTGGAGAGCTCTGCAGGGCCACCACACAGGTACCCTCTGAGCAACGAACTCTTGCACCAGGGCCACGCAGGTGCTTCCCACTCTCCCCATGTCTTGGCTTGAAGTGCAGTTTATCTTCCCAGATCCCTGACATGGGCTAATTGCTTGTAACAAAACTTGGCCTTAGAAATGTCAGGCATAATGGTAAGAAGGGGGAGGAGGAAGGAGGGAATTAAAACCAACAAGAGGAATTGGCAGGAACAACCGTAGAGTGTGCAGTCTCTGGGCTCTGGGACCAGCCAAGTTTATTAACTGACGCGGATTTAGAAGGTCACCACCTTGCACAGCGGCCACTCCAGCCCAGTGGCCCCCAGGTAGCAGCTGTCATGAGAGCACTGTGGAAAGGGCAGAGAAGTGTCAGCCGGCCCCATAGCACTTCCAGGCAGCTCTGAGGCCAGGCCAGGGCCTGCCCTCCACCAAATGCCAGAGTAAAACATTTATTAAGCCAGTTCCTTCTCGTCCACTGAGCCCATCACTGACAGCGGGCAGCCAGCTTCCGAGGCTCAGCCTCAACTCAGGGAGGCCACAGGCCTCCTCTCCACATCTCCCCCACCCCCACAGTATGTCCTGCTTCCCTCCGCTGTTCTGCATGAGGTGGCACTGTAAGTTAAGAAAAAGTGAGCTCCCTTCTAGCTTGTTCCCAGAAACCCCATCCCCCCCCAAATTGAATCCAACTATTTTGCATTAAAGCATTAATAACAATACATTTGATTTGGAATATTTATAGTGGTCAGTAGAAAAGACTAGCCAAGGGCATTGCCCCAGGCAGAGTAATTAGGAGTTCCCTCAGTCCAGCCTCTGCCCTGAGCCTCAGTCCTTCAGTGTGTGTGTGTGTGTGTGTGTGTGTGTGTGTGTGTATGTATTGTTGAAGTGAGGTTGGGAATGCTCTGGGTATTGTAACTCACTTTAAAAACTAATTTATGTGTATATAAATGTTTTGCATACATGTATGTATCCACACATATGTCTGGTACCCATGGAGGCCAGAAGAAGGGGCTATGAACTCCATGGAACCGGAGTCATGGGCAGCTGTGCTCCATCATGCTGGGGCTGAGACCTGCATCAGAGTCCTCTGCAAGAGCGGCAAGTCTGCTTAACTGCTGAACCGTCTCTCCAAAGTCCATTCTTTATGATGTTCCTGCTCTTTGCCGAAGCTCTGTGTGTACCATAGTAAGATCAGTGGCACACAGCTAAAGCCACGGGTCCTTCGTTCGGGATCTGAGGCAGACAGCAGGGAGTTTGTCCACTGCGCGGATTTAGAATGTTTATGTAGAAAAACACTTAGAGGGGGTTGAGGAAGTGGTTCAGTCAGTAAAGTGAATACCTGAGAGCACTCGGAGCTGAGTTTGGTTTCCAGAAGCTGTGTAATACAAGTGGGGGGAGGGGCAGCCTGGGGAGATAGACCAGCTGTTTAGGAGGCTCACTGCTCTATCAGACCCAGAGTTCAGATTCTGACACTCACATCTGATGGTTCACAACTGCCTGTAATTCCAGCTCCAAGGACTCTGCTGCCTCCTTCTGGCCTTCATAGCCAGGCCCCATTTACACACATGTGCACATACACACACAAAGAGCTGCACAAACTAAAATATAAAATAAATCTTAAAAAGAGATAAAATGGCATGGAGGTGTGTTCTTGTAACCCAGCTCTGGAAAGACAGAGAAAGGCAGATCCCTGGAATTTGCAGCCAGCCAGCTTTGTCTCCTTGGTGGGTTCCAGGCAGGTGGAAAGACATTACATGAACAAACGAGATGGATAGTAACCAAAGAGTGACACCTAAGGTTGTCCTATATCTCCACAAGCACACAGATGCACATGTTCATTCAGGAATATGCTTACGTACATATATGCATACACATAATGCAGAAAGGAAATAAAACCCCATTAAGAAACAGTGCCTGGCGTGTAAATTTGATATGAATTTATTGGATTACACTTTGATGATTTTGTTTGGATTTTTTTCCTTAAGACTCACACTTGGCCACACTCTGAATGAACAGTATCATCCAGCAGATGCTGTTTAGTGTCTACAGCACCTGCCCACTACTTCAGGGGAAAGTCAGCTGTTCAAGGCACTACCACATTCAAAGCCATCAGCTATGGGCTGATAGCTGGAGGGACCATTGTCTTAATGCCTGAGATTCCTTGTCTGTCAATTACGCATCACTTACATGCAGATCTCCAGTGCTGATGGCTGTACTGTGCTCTGCTTAACCCTGAACTCACAATGGCATTTCATTGCCAGGGAAACAACTTGGAATACTGACTGTTCTCTAAAAGTCAGCCCATTAAGAGAGTAACGTAGTTCTTGGTTCCCATCAGAGTGCAAATGTGGCTTCCCCAGCTCCCTGACTTGTTTCCCTTCTTATCATGTGATCTTTCTTCGGGTCCTCTGCTCCCTGCTTCTTTCCCTTTGTCCACAGAGCAGTAAGAGGAAGTTAAGAGTAGACTGTAAAGTCTCCTGAATTAGAAGCTATCACCTTTCCCAGACCAGCCACTGACTGTCTCTGTGGGGCAGTTTGCACCCCGGTTTTCTCATTTGTGAAGATACTATTCCCTACTTCAGAGAGCTTTTTGGTAAGAGCCAAATTATTCAAATTCTCAGAAAAGTTCCTGGTACTTAAAAGGAGGCTAAGTAATTATCACTGATGATTGTGGCTAATACTAATAAATTGATTGACTAATTAAGCTAATAATGGCTGACAGACCATTGCTGTTGAGCTCTTTCACAGAGTGACTGGCAAGTAGGACTTCCTGGACAGGATCCAGAATCTTAGTGACAATTTTGGTTGTTGTTGTTGTCTATACCTGAAATGAACAGAAATGCTAGGTTTTGACGACTTTGTTGAAAGTAAAGATACATTTTCTCTCTTTCAAGTTCAAAGGTTCATGAGTTCCTAACCCAGTGCTTTAGGTTAAGATTTACTTGAGGAGCATTGCTTTCTCTCTAGCAGCAACATGATCTAGCATGGGGGAACCAGTAAATACATCTAGAACAGACAGGCCTATGTTATCATCTTTTCATGAGCTGGTTAAGTGTGTCACCTAGCTTTTCTCACAGCATTTAATAATAAAATAGCATAACTGGTATTCAGTGGTTGCTTGTCTGCTCTGGATCACTCTATCAACATATACCCATTTAATTCTCCTAGCAGTCCCAAGGCATGGCCTATTCAGACTCCCTTCTTATGGTTGTAAAAACCAACTGAAAGTCATTTACTCTTGGCCACAAAGCTTGTCTTGGGATTCAGATTTGAGTCCAGAGTTAAGACAGGGTTCCTCTGCTTCGGTCTGAAGGCCTCGACCTCAGTTGAATCAGGTTGTACTCTTGTATCTTTTACAGGCTAAGGGTCCAAACAGCTCTCATTATCTCTCACCTTCTCAGGCCACTGTTGGGAGACTTTGTCAAAGCCCAGGATCACGTAAAGACACAAAAGCTAAGGACCACCATGGTGGGAGCTTAAGGAATGCCTGTTTGTCTATTGAATGTTCTTTGAGCTATTCTGTCTTAATCAAAGGATCGTTATCTTCATAAAGACTTCCTTGACCCTTCCCAGAGAGTCACAAGGACTTGTCTGTCACTTCCCAGATAGATTGTTCCACACACTGTTCTCCATTGCTTCATGTATGTCCATCACGTGTGAGTCATGTCCATACCACCCCTTGCCTTTCTAGAGGCACAGTGAAGGCAGGGACTGTTTAAGGTTTGTCTCCAAATCCCTGAACTTAGAACAATGTCTAACACAGTAGGCGACTAAGGATACTCATTGAATAAATGAATGGAAATGAATTATATGTACCAACCATGCTTCACATTTGGATATTGTACTTATTATTGTTAGACCTAAACAGGTGTCCAGTGCTTTGCCATGATCCAAGGACAATGGATCCTGAAGACACGAGGTCAGGATTCCCCTTTATTAGCAAACTTCAGATCAGTTTTCAATAAAAATATACAGAACTGGGTCACAACAGGACACAATATCTCTTCGTTTCAGTTCTTTGAATCAATTCAAACCCCATTAATACTTAATTTAATTCACTGGGCCTTTTTTTCTAGAACATTAACAGATATGTTATTAAACTGTAGGGTCATTCATAATTGGTCATCTCTCAGTGAATTAAATTTTAAAAAGGAAAAGTAAGATGAAGGAATAATCAGATTTCCTATTTATGCAAGGCAACCAAGTTAAATTATATTTGCTTTCTAAAAATAGATTATTTTCTTAAGTATTAAACATTTGTTTTGCTCTTAACCAATGCCAATATATAGTATGTAGAATTAACAAATAAATTCTAGGTAATGGTATTATACATTTAATAGATTTAGAATGTATTGAATGATGTTTGAGTGTAAGGCACTGAGCAGTGTTTTAGAAGAAACAGAGATGAATAGCACATTTTCTGTTCTCTTAAAGGGTACTCTTTGAACAATACACCAGAATGGGCCTTGAATGAAGGGCCAAACAAAGCTACAGAATTTTGCTTCCAGGTACCAAATGGAAGCTTTAAGTACGTTGAAGTGTTGGTTTAATAACATGAGTAATGGTGGAGAGCACATTTTATTACTCTTGTACAGTGATGCACACTCAGAATGGCCCTTAATTTCCAACTGACAAAGACTGTGACGGCATCCTGTACCTGTGGCCTTCTGAGACTTCTCTGCATCTACTCTGCATCTAGACTGTTTGATCCCAGCATGTCTCTGTATGTCTTGATCAGATTTGATATAGGCTACTTGTTCTTAATGAGAGACAAGCTTCTTACACACACCTAGGGGAAAATTAACAATGTCTAGGGGAAAATTAACAATGTCTTGGGTGTTTTGATTGTCATGGTTGGAGGGCATCTTACTGCTACATAATGGCCAATGATGCTGTCAAATGTCCTACAGAGCACAGGACAGCTCCTACAATAAGGACTTATCTGGCATATGGTATATGTATTCTGAATTTGACAAATCCCCCTGCCTGGGACTCAATCTGTGGTTTATTCTTCTTGTGATCTGGTGGACTTCAATGATAATGTAAACCTCCAGAGAATATGTGACAATTTTCATGTGTGTGAGATATGGAGAGTAGACTAAATACTTTCTCTCTCAGATTCATGTTTGGTCAGAATCTTGAATTACTTGGAAATGAGAGAATGTTATGTGAAGATAGAGATGAGCAGAGACTGGAGTGTGACTGCTCCAAGCCAAGGAACACGTAGAGCCTTCAACAGTTCCAGGAGACAAGGAAGGCTCTGCTCTTAGCATTTTAAAATTTAGCATGGCCCTGCCAGCATCTTAATTTTTGCTAGGATTTGAGAAAATCATTTGTGGTATTTTTTTTCTCATTTTAAAACTAATTCTTTAAAAATTTTGTACAAGGGCTGGAGAGCTGGCTCTGTAGTTAAGAGTGCTAGCTGCTCTTCTAGAGGTCCTGAGTTCAATTCCCAGCAACCACATGGTGGCTCACAACCATCTCTAATGAGATCTGATGCCCTCTTCTGTCATGAAGACATACATGCAAATAGAGAACTCATATACACAAGATACATAAGTACATCTTAAAAGGAATAAAAAGGTTCCTACCTTTCAAAAATGCTTATATAGGACATTTTGATCATTTGTATAAAATTATTAATGTTCTGTGAATATTAACTAATACTGGAAATTAATATGCTGGCAATTATTCCTTTACCAGATAGTTAATCAAATAACCACCCAGAGATCTTTCAATATTTCAAAGTCTAGGCCTTAGCTGAGCAGAGTCTCAACTAGTTCACCCAAGTTTACCTGGTCACCCTAGCTCCATCTAGCTAGCTATGCCTTCCAGGCCTGTAGTAACATCTGTCTCCTCTGATGTCTCCTCACAAAACGACTGTCCTCTCTCTTCTTCCCAGAGTTCCTTTCTCCCTTCCAGGAAGTTCCACCTATCTCTCGCTACTGACCAATCACAAGTTTTAGCCTTTTATTGACCAATTTGAGGAGCAAGTTTTGTACAACAAAAGCTGGTATAGGGTATATGTGAGAATTCACTCATCTTGGGGCAAGCAAATCTAAGGGTACAGTTTAGCATCTGAATACATAGTGGCTCTAGACCAATCCAAACATATTTATTCTTGTGACCCTAGTCCCTTCTTTACCCACTTATTTCTGTGCCCCACTCATCAGGTTCAATTTGTGTTGTCCATATATTCTTGGATATAAAGCCTTAGATGTGTGAAGTGTAGATGACCTACCAGGGCTTTTGGTTTATTTTTTTAAACCTTCATTTATTTTTATTGAATGTATAAGTGTTTTGCTTGCATGTTTGCATGTGCTTTGTGGGTGTATGCCTGGTGCCTGAGGTCAGAAGAAGGTTCTGAGTTCTCTTGGAACTGGAATTACTCTAGTGGTTGTGGGCCACCATAGGGGTGCTTGGAATGAGATCTGGATTCTCCATAAAATTAACAAGTGATCTTAACTGTGGAATCAATGGTCCAATTCCCTAGTTGCTATACTGTTAGAAAAACTGATTCTTCCGCTCCCAGCATATATCAAATGCCAAGAGCTTCTAAGTTGGGGGGGGGAGGTGGAAATTTGTGCCCACTTCCCCTTTTCATGATGAAATTTTGTCTGGCTTGAGCTTAAATGGGTCTTGTGTGGATTCATATGTGCAATTGCCCTGCTATGTACCAACACACCACCCCAGCCTTAGATAGGGGTGCTGGGGTATCTTTCTCTGTAAGATCTGTTTATTTTGCAGTTTAATAGACAGAATGAATGTTTGTTTTTAGAAATTTAGTAGTCTAAAGCCATGATTTTGGCATATATTTTAATAGCAACAAATGACTAGACTCTGTCTAACACACTCCCAATTACATTATTAACCAGCATATCCTTGGGGATGTATATGGGATTACTACAGAATTTCCTACCTTGATTTTTCTCATACTTTATTCAAGAGGCCTTGAAAATACAAACACCTGATTGTTTTAGTCACTCCATAGTAGGTTCTTGAATCTGCTATTTGGGGAACATTTATTAATAACAAAGACTTATGGTAATTTAAATGAGAATAGCCCCCATAGGCCCATAGATTTTAATGCTTGGTCACCATGGAGTAGTACTGTTGAAAAGAATTAGGGGTGTAACCTTGTTAGAAAAAGTGTGTCATTGGGGGTGGGCTTTGAGGACTTCAAAAGCCCAAACCAGGCCCAGTGGCTTTCTACCTGCTGCTCGTGGATTCAGATGTCTCACTCCCAGCTACTTCTCCAGCACCAAGTGCCACACGCAGCCACACTCCCTGCTATCATGACAATATACTAAACCTCCAAGTCTGCGAGCAAGCACCAGTTAAAGTCTCTATTTTATAAGAGTTGCTGTGGTCATGTTGTCTCTTCACAGCAATAGAACACCGACTAAGACATTACTCTGATAAGAAAGCAGGCCCACTGGCCAAAAAGTGCTCTGCAAAAATTGTAGTCATTTTTCCGATCCACTTTATTGGCCACTTTTTATCATTTTGTAGCCTAAAAGAGACAGCGTTCTACAGAGAAGAACAAAGCACTACTCTGGTCTTAGTCATATGAACTAAAGTTCTATGTATCTGCAAGGGAGAGGCTGGAGGGCTGTCCGTTCAGAGCTGGCAGCCTGAGATTCTTCCTTGTATTCTCTCCACTGAGCCCTTCTCTGTAGTAGCAGGATGAAATGGTGAGGGAATGAATCTTCCTAGAAAGAAGATGAGCCTGGGTTCGAGTCTGGTGTGTAAACCTTAACAATTCACTCCATCTCTTTAAGTCTCCATTTTTCATCAGTGAAATGATAACCATGTTATATTAGACAGCTGTATGGCTTAATCACACTTTTTATGAATCTCTTACAACTCTGGGCACATAGAATGTGTTCAGTAAATATTATGACTTAAGACTCACCCAATAAAGATAAAGGAGAGGGGAAAGAAAGATGCATCTCATTCCCAGAATGTCTACCCAGAGAGGGAAGTGAACCAACACTGTGCTGACCACACTTTGATGGGAACTAAGGACAAATCTCAGGGTAGAAACTTACAAATGTGGTTTCATGGGCTCCAGTCTCACAGACTCTGGATCAAGAGATATACATGAACCAAAGAATTCTTGCAAGTATTTCTAAGATCAGGTACCTAGGGAAACATAAGCTCCCTGATCCCTTGCTGAATCTTTTAGACATCAAAATCATCTGCTAGAGAGATGTGCTTCTGTTCTAGTAGATATCCACACATTTGATATATCACTCCTAGCAAGACATAGGTTTCTGGGGCACTTAATAAACGAGTTACAGAGGTCCTACCTAATTCTAACTTCCAAAGATGGTGGAATTCCATTATGTCAGAAGCATGGCTCTGAAGGGGGTAAACAGCCACACCACGTGGGATGCTCTGATCTGTCCTGAAGTTTCTTATTTGCCTCTACTATACCCGATCTGCTTCTGCCACAGAATGAAAGATATCACTCACAGAGATTTTTAATTAATTGTCTTTCTCCTTTTCTTTTTTCCCTTTTGGGTTATACTCCCAAGTGTTTTATGTTGAGAGCCCTCTGGGGAGTCTTTCATTCTGAAGAGGTAAAAAATTGTCCCCACAAAAGAGTTCCCCATCCAATCAATTCCGTCTCACAACTTTATTGATTAGCTGCAGGAACGTTTTTTCATTTATTAATTATGAAGATGCTTCCATGATTTCTTAATGTAACTGTTGTGATTTTTCTCTTAAATACTGAGTTAACATTGACAGCCCTGACTCAAGGATGTGGCATCTGGGCAAAGGAAGTCATGAAGGGCCTATATGCACAGGCAGGGGTCTGAATCTTCATTTGGGTTGGTTAATTGATGGCTTGGGAAAGAAAATGTGACTTGCCCTCTTCAATATCTGCTGGCATCAAAATACCATCCCAATGTGCTGTTCAGGTGAGTGGCAATTAATTAATTAATTGCTGCCAGTTAGAAACAATGTTGGATCCAGGTAAATGTTTCAGTTAATAAAATTGATTTTGGCAATGGCTCTACAAAGGGATTTGGAGTATAGACAGGAATCTTGGCCAGCTCTTCCTCTTAGCTCCCTGTTCCTATTCCACCTCCCTTCCCCCTGCTGAGTCTGGCAGGAACAGGTGTGTGTTGGAGCCTCACTCAGCAGAGAAAGACAGAGAGGTTTCCTCCCCCAACTGGGATTTTTTTTTTGTATGTTTCAGTCCATCTTTCTTTACTCCTAAGTTACTCAGCAGAAAGCATTCTGGCTTTAGATGTTCCTGCTGGATGGATTCCCATAGCTGAGGCAGTCTGAACCAAGAGACTAGATTCTTGCTCTCCAACCTCCAGCAGCATCTCTGTCCCCAGGCCTCTTACTACACACATTCTAGAAAATATTTATGACAAGAATCCCAATGCTAAATGAGGGGCAAGATTCTGGAAAGGACTTTATCCCTCGGTTATCTAGAGATTGCTTTGAGTCAATCAACCTGTGTGGGCATGGCCACAAACAAGGGCCTATTCTGACTCTTGGGGTTTTTTCCTTCTATTATTAAACATTCTTCATACAGATCTAGAAGAACTGGGCAGTATCCAAAAGAAAAAAAACTGTTAGTGGATGGGAAAGATCAAGACGGAAAAAAGTATCTAACTACAAGTACCCCAGGGGAAAATGGAGGATACTGGACTAACACACCTTATAAAGGTGAATAGTTCTCATGTGAACTATGACAGGGAGCAATGGATGGGACGAAAGGTATGAGTAACATTATGGGACATAAATAAGGTCAGTAAATAAGGAAAAGAAAGAGAGACAAAGTAAAACCAAAACTTCCAGGCTCTTGAGAGAGTTTACTGAAAATTCAGAGCATCAGGGCCTGTGGCAGAATGTTGCCCAGATAAGGTACAAAGGACACTGGGGCAGCAGAAGCCTGGATTCTCACACTGTTAAATGAACTATCAAAAGCTTGACACTTGCATTTTGGTGTGGGAAGATAAATGAGGAGAAAGAAGGTTAAAGAGGGCTTACTAGAGATGGAGTTAATACACCCAAACTGGGTTCTCCAGAAAAGAGTCAGCCTTCACACAGAAGGAATGGGGGGAGGTCATGCTATGTGAAAGAGGCTGATATCTTTGAAAAATCATGACACCCCAGGCTTTTAAACAGGGCTTTAGCAAGTACTGCTTTCTGGGTTAAGAAAGAAGAGATGTGGATAAGAAAACATGTTAGCAAAAATCACAAATGAAGACAGATAGAGCCTCTTCACCTCAACTCCCTACCAACCAATTCACACCACCAAGATGCATAAGTTCCACAAATGGTAAATGCTAAAAGGAAGATTGGAAGCCTTTAGAGGTGAATCCATGGTGACATGGTAGTGCATGCCTTTAATTCTAATACTTAGAAGCCAGAGTTAGAAGCCAGCTTGATCTACAGAGCCAATTGCAGGACATCCAGGGATACACAGAGAAATCATGTCTTAGGCACAAAATAATAAAAACAACAACAAAACCCACCAAAAACAAAAAGAGAAAAAAATGTCTCTAGTTGTTTGTCCCAGGCAACATGATGTTGTTAATAAAAAACCAACTGAGCACATTGTTTTTTCTGATAGGCCTGTAGATTTATGTAGCAGAGCCATGTCTTAAAGACAGATCATCCCCATCTTAGCAAAGCAACAGACTTGATTTGCCTGATGTTTTAATGACTTGAATCTACTTAGTTAGAATTGATGAGCATTGATGAGACTTCTTATTGCAACAATCTAGACTGCTAAGACAAGAGGAAGGCGGGTTTACAACCCCATTCCCAACCTGCATGGTTCAATATTTTTCTGAAGAAGTAAATGGGAAAAAAAACCAGAAGACATGCTTATCAGGTTTCTCAGTATGACTCATGTCTGTGAGAGACAGATAACACAGCAAAAGAACAAATCAATATTCAAAGTTATTCTGTTAGGTTGGTATGTGGAAATGAGCCAAGAGTATAACAGGAATGAGCATAATGTCTGAGTTTAAGTTAAATAAAATCAATCACAAAGACACAACATGGTGGTACTATGGTTTGAGTTGTAGTTAATATTAAAAAATACTGTTAGGGGCTTTGTACACTCCTAAGACTAGGAAAAGAAACAGCAAAATGAGAAGGCTGATTACAGTATTTGATCCATCTTGCTTCACCTCTCAGAAGCAGATAAGAGTTCCAACACAAATGATTAATTTGTGCTATGATTCCAGAAAGCATCCTTCTATGTGTGAAGGAAAAAACCAGCAAAAGCTATGGAGTCAGTAACTGGGTAGTACAATACTGGTGCCACTGGGAAACTCTGCAAAGGGTGGTCAATACAAATCTTGGGATTATCCTAGTGGTGAGTGGGAGAATGGTGGCCTTTACCAGCGATTGGTTGAAGGCTTCTCTGTGGAGTGGAGAAACCCACCAGCACCTTTGACAGTGGACAAGATGGACTTTGAGCAAGTCTTTAGGTAACACATACAGGTACCCACATACTGGAGTCCGGCAGACATCAGCATACTGGGGATCAAACATATGAGTACCAGTAGCATCTGACAACCTCTAAGAATTACAGAATGAATACACATCCATCCTGCTGCCCAGCCAATCTGTAAGACTCTATTTGACTCTAGGTGATATGGGCAAGAAGAACTTTGAAAAACATGACTGTTTCATATAGTAGGGGCACAGCTGATAAGGATGTTGGTGACCACATTACTTGAAAATGCAATTTAAAGGCTTCTGTTTGGAAATGGAAGGCATTTGGGTGTCTAACAGATCCTTCCAACTAAACAGGTTTGAATGGGAACTCACCCTACCCTACAATTCTGAAAAATTAGTAGAAAATAATTGTGAACAAATACACAAAATATTATATGACCTTTATTCTGTTTCCCACAGTAAGATTATTCTAGAGCAGTAGTTCTCAACCTGTGGGTTACAACTACTTTGGGGTCATATATCAGATATTCTACATATCATATATGTACATTACAATTTATAACAATAGAAATTTCAGTTATGAAGTAGCAACAAAACAATTTTATGGCTGGGGGGTCACCACAGCATGAGGAACTGTCTTAAAGGATTGCAGCATTAGGCCGGTTGAGAACCACTGTTTTAGAGGCATGGTAGGAAAGTATAACCAATTTTCTTTAAATCTTATTTTTAATGATAGTTCTTAAATGCTTTAATCTCTCTACCAGAAGTAATGGTAAAGAAAAAATATGGGAGAAGTGGACCTGTTTAGAAAGGGTCTTTGGAACAACTCCCAACTGTTTTGTCTGGAAATCAGCAGTTTAGTTCACAGGTTAGCAGTGGTAACTTGTTCCACTCAAAAACACTTCATGAACACACCAGTAGTCTAGTTCTTTAGAGTCAAGACAGCAAACACAAATCAACAATGATGACACTATCTAGCAAAGACAACCAAGCCATGGTATATTGAAGACTTAGAACCTGTCTTAATTCCTTTCTCATTGCTAGTACAGCTCCAGAGAGATATAGCCCTTACCAATCATGGTGGACAAGACATGATAGCAGCCAGTAAAGATGGGGCTGGAAGAGGAATCTTACCTGTCATATTACATCTGCACTCAGAACGCAAAGAGTACAGGAAGCAAGGCAACGCTATAAATTGGTGATCCGTCTACAGGCTCCACAACTTTCTCAAATAGCACCAACAGCAGTGTTCAAATACATTATCCTGCAAAGGACATTTCATAATCAAACTATAATAGTCAGTGCCTAGTGCAATGCTTCAGAGGTAAGATCTGGGCAAGTAACAGGACTTTTATAAATAGATTTCTCCATCAACAGATCCATAATCTGATAACATTATTGGGAAGTGGTAGAAAATGACAGTATTACTGGGAAGTTGCTGGTGGCATTGTCCCCATCCCTTCTCTGTTCTTCTCTTCCCCACTCCCTCCTCCTCTAAGTTGCAGTCAGCCAGTCTTTTCCCTTCTGCTTTCATCCAGCTCCCTGGCTACTGTGGGGTCAAGGACCATGATGCCATGCCTGAACACTAGTCTATAATTATGAAGCCAAGGAAAGGTGGGCTGAAGATTATGAAACCATGCTGAAATAAATCTTTCTTTCTTTACATCGTCTTTCTTGTATTTCATCACATTGATGAAAAGATAAAACATAGATGAGTACCCAGCTATTATTACTGCTCTATTCATGTAATTGCAGCCTCTCAGGAAAATAAAACCTTGCCAAGAGCAAAGGGATTGCTGTAGGAAGATTCAGAAACTGACTAGATGTCTCCCTAAGCATTTGTTGATGTCTAGCTTTAAACTAAGGAGTGTGATCAAAAAATAAACCTAGCCTGGAATCTGTTTCCTGCAAAGATTATAATTCTGTAAATGCTAAGCTCCCTCAAATATGTGTGAACATTTAGCACCCAATCTCCTTCAGAGTGTCATATTTTAGGATTTTAGGGGACTTGTCATGGGCCAATGCAATGAGTCAGACTAGTGGGAGAACCAGATTGGTTCTGACCTCAGAGGTACAGGGGAGTTCTGAGCCTTTTGTCCGACCCAGTGATTCTTCTGACAATGTTTTTTTTTTTTTTTTCTAGAAGTGCCGAATGGAAGCTGGAGGTGTTTATTTGATCTCCTCCCCTTGGCATGCCTAACTCCACCAATACTTACAGAAGCCCATACCCAGCACATTTAGTGGTTTTGGACTCCTGAAGAATCATTTCAATTTCTCATTATTCTGGGTAGACTGTAGGAGTCTCTGAAGTTGAATTTGATGAAGTTTAGAAGTTTAGAAGCCCATCTTAGTTCTGTCTGTGTAGGGCTGTATTTTGCTCAGAGTTTAAGCTGCAAACAGGAATTTCTTTAAATCTAGAATTTCTGGGAAAACCTTTATGGAGGGTTGTTTGCTTTTAGCAACATTTTAAACCAATTCTATTTCTCCATCCTGGCGGTGAATGCCTGTAATTTCAGTATTTTAGAGGCTGAGCTAGAGGATTGTAAGTTTTAAGACCAAGCTGAGTTATATCATTGAGTTTGAGACAGGTCTGTCTCCAGAAGCACTCTGCCCCTTCCTCCTGCTCTCTCCTCTACCTCCTCCTCCTCCTCCTCCTTCTCTCTCTCTCTCTCTCTCTCTCTCTCTCTCTCTCTCTCTCTCTCTCTCTTTCTCTCTCTCTCTCTCTCTGTGTGTGTGTGTGTGTGTGTGTTTGTGTGTGTGCCATGAAATTCTTATCTCTACTGTAACACTGGCTAAAGGAGGACAGTCAAGTCGATTCCTAGTTATGATACTTTGTGCAAAAGTAAATACTAAATTCTTGGTCATATTTTTCTCCATGGCTCTTCGGGTTCATTTTTCCTCATATAGCCTTTATTTTATGCATGTAGGTATTTTGTCTGTATATGTCTGTGTATTACCAGGTGCGTGTAGTAACCTTAAAAGCTAGATGAAGCCATCAGATCACCTAGGACTAGGGATATAGCACTTATGAGCCACGATGTGAGGATCAAGCCCAGGTAATCCAGAAGAGCAGACAATGATCTTAGCTGCTGAGCCATTTGTCCAGCTCTGAATGTCACATTTTTGCAGCCAGTCTCTAAAAAGAGGATTAGAGAAAAACAATAGTAAATGCATGGAGACAGTCAAAGAGCTCAGCTAAGAGGGATACAAGAAAAAGGTCTTTCCAAAGAGCAGAGATTGGTTTACATTAAGACTGAGAAAGTCCTTGCTGATTTTGTTCTAACTTCTTTTCAAAAATGAATATAAACTTAATGCCTGGTCTGATGGTGAGAATAGTTTGTGACTAACTGATGATCAGAACCTAGATGTTTGGATCTTTGGGCAACATCAGAAAGAAAGGACTTGGCAGAGGAAAGAAAAGTAGAGCCTAAGAAGTTCATGCCAGTTATGTTGACAAATGTGTCTCTAGGAGTTTTTAAAATGTGATTTCCAAAACACTACTATGTATGTGCATTAGTTTCTATTACTGAATAACAATCTAAACAATCAGGTCTTTTCTGATATCTGTAGATCAGGGGACATAGTTAGGTTTGAGAGATCTCATTAGACTATGACCTAGAATAAAGCTGCGGCTGTGTTCTCATGTAAAGATTTGTTGAGGGAAAGCCTGAGATACAGTTCTTTGTAGGCTATTGGGCTGGACACCTCAGCTCTGTGATGATTGCTGGCCAGATGTCCTCTGTTTCCTTGTCATGGAGATTTTCACATAGAACAAATGACAACATGGCAGTGAGCTTTCCTCAAAGCATGTGAGAAATCACAAGATACTCATTTTACACACCCAATTTGGAAGTGTTGTCTCATCAACTCTACTGCATTCTCTTCTCTAGAATCAAGTCACCAAATCCCGCCCCCCCGACACACACACACACACACACACACACACACACACACACACACACACACACACTCAGGAGACAGGGAAGACAGCAGGGTATGAATACTAAGAGGTAAGTAACATTGGAAACTATTCCAGAGACTGCTTATTAGCAATTCACATTTCAGTTGAAAATACAGATAAATTTGATGCTATATACAATTTCACCCCAAATGTCTTAATGACTTCCATATTCTTTATACATATATGCATTTAAAAATATTTTTCAGGCTATATATGTTCTTGGGTTACATATCCTAGTCTCCCAGAAGTACATCACAAATTGGTATCAATAAATGTTCTTCTATACCATGGGTAGAACTGATTATAATGTGAGAGAAATAGGTCAAATGTACAGCAGAATGTTTGCCTGATGCCAAAGAGAGAAGTGCTCACTGGAGCAAAAAAGAACTTGACCTTGGGTGCAAATAGAAGACCTTGGTATGGCTGAGAAATTCCAGCAAGGCAGGAATTTCTCAGCAGTTCATCACTCAACAGTATATAATAGTGGCAGTTTAGAGACACCTTACAGGTCATATGTAAATTAAGTGCCTGTTGTGCTGAACTCATGGCCAGCCCATCACTATTCACAAAGTATGAGAATCACAGCAAGTGTATGACTCAAAATCTCAGGGTTCTAAGGTGTGATGTGTAGCTCACTGAGGAAAAACAAAACAAAACAAAACAACACAAAAAAACAAACAAACAAAAAAAAAAAACTATCCTTGCCTAGCATGTGGAAAGCCCTTGAGTTAAATCTTAGCACTAGAGGAGAAGGAGAAAAGTGTGACACAAAGGAAGACTGACTACCACAGAAATAAAGTATCAAAGCCACTTCACAGCAGTGAAGACGAGAAAAGTCCCATCAGGCACTGTGGACCCATCTAGGCTGAGGTGCAAAAGAGAGACCCATAAACGCAGCCTTTCTCGGTCTTGGCTACATTTTGGAGCCACTCAAGAAAGTTTTTTTGTCTGTGTTCTTTCTGCCCCCAGAGGGTCTGATTTGACTGGTCTGAGGTGGAGTTTGGGAAGCTCTCCAGGTAATTATGATACACAGCCAAGGCTGGGCACCATTGAACCACCATCGAGGCATTAACATGGTAGGTGTGCAGGGCTTGAGCACAGGGAACTGAGAATCACCTTTCCTTACTTTGCAGGCTACCAAGTCTGAAGAGTCAACAGAAAATGCTGGAGGACAATTTCTGAAGTTTGGAAGAAGATATTTTCTCACATCAATGTCGGCTGGAAGGGCTTTTTAGCTTTCCTGTCTTATTCCCACAATAATCTGAAACTAAAGTTAGAGCCATTCCAAAAGGTATGTTTTTACTGGCTGCTTTTATGTGTCAACCTGACATAAGCTGAAGTGATCAAATAAAAGGAGTCTCAGTTGAGGAAATGCCTCCATGAGATCCAGCTGTAAGGTATTTTCTCAACTAGTGATCAAGGGGGGAAGGCCCAGCCCATTGTGTGTGGTGTCATATCTGGGCTGGTAGTCTTGGGTTCTGAGCAAGACTGGGGAAGCAAGCCAGTAAGTGACATCCCTCCATGGCCTCTGCATCAGCTTCTGCTTCCTGACCTGCTTGGGTTCCAATTCTGACTTCCTTTGGCGATAAACAGCAACGTGGAAGTGTGAGCTGAGTAAACCCTTTCCTCCCTAACTTGCTTCTTGGTCATAATATTTTGTGCAGGAATAGAAACCCCAGCGAAGACAATGCTATAACCCGTATTTGCATATAAGTTCATTTGATTACACTGATATAACAGAATACCATGTACTGGGTAACTTATAAGAGTTAAAATGTACTTTTAATACAAAAGTCATGACATTCACGACCACAGCTCTAGTGACAGTTTTTCCTGTGAGAGCTGCTGCCTATGTCCGAAATGGTTCTTCAATGCTGTGTCCTCTAGAGGGGAGAAACATTATATCTTCACATGATAGAAAGTAAAAGGGAAAGCTAGCCAAATGTTGTATAAGCTTATATTTTGTTACATATCAACTATATGAACTTATGGCATCTCTCTACATGGCTAGATGATGCTTTGATTATGTCTATTATCTTATTCCCTTACCCCATGCCTTCCTCTTTCCTAGTAGTTCTACTTTCAGATTATCAATACTACTACTACTACTGTAGTTGTTGTTGTTAATGTTGCATGTTTGTGTGTATGATGAATGTTTATAAGCGTCCATACACATCAGCATGTCATAGCAAACCTACAGAAGTCAAAGAACAACTTTTAGGAGTTGATCTTCTCTTTCTGTGGTGGGATCCAGAAAACAAACTCAAGTCATTAGGTTTCCATAACAAGCACCTTTAGCTCCTGAGCCATCTCCACTACTCCCATCTTCTATTCATGCTAGAAACAGGTACTATTTGTTTTTTGTGTACCTAGATTAATTTCCCTTAACATGATGCCTTCTGATTTTATCCATTTTGTTACAGATGATATGGTTCATTTCTGCTATGACTAAAAAGATCTTTCTGGGTGTATATACCACATTTTTTAAAGAATGATTTCATTAGTTGATGATCACATAGGCTGATTCTGTATCTTGGCTGTTGAAAAGGGTGCTGTGATAAGCACTGTTTCTCTGTTGGTTTTACTTCATTTGCTTCAGGTAGGTGTGCAGAAACGGTATACTTGGATCATATGGAAGATCTATTTTTACTTTTTCAAGGAACCTTCACATTGTTTCCCACAGTGGCTAAATGTGGTGGTTTGAATGAGAACAGCTCCCACAGGCTCGTCTATTTGAGTACCAGTTGGTGGAACTGTTTGGGAAAAATTAGGAGGTGTGGTTTTTTTTTTTTTTTTTTTTTTGAAGGAGATGTGTCATTGTACTTTGAGATTTAGTGATTTCTCTCAACCCGATGGTTATAGGTCAGCCCTAAGTAGTGTGAACTCTCAGATGCACCTTTATTCTACAGTCACAGACTCTAGCCCTAACTCTAACCATGAGCCCAGTAAATGCTTTCTTTTAAACTTCCTTGGTTACAGTGTTTTGTCACAGCAATAGAAAAGTAACTAACACGCTAAATTAATGTGCAGTTCCACCAACAGTGAATAGAGTCTTTTCCCCTCCTCCCTCCTAGTTTTTATCATTTATGCATGTATTTATGTGTTTTCTTATGTATATATATGTATGTATGTATTGCTATTCTGACTGGGTAAGATGAAATCTCAATGTAGTTGTATTTTAATTTGTATTTTCCTTAGACTTAAAGATAGTATCTGGTTTGTTTTTCATTATTCATATAGTTTTATATGAGCTACTTGTAAAAAGCATTTTTCCATAAAGCCCTTAATCCCAGTGACAAAGGCCTAATCATTCCATAAAGGCCCAGAGTTTCAGAAGAAAACCATTCACACAATAGCTGCAGGGCTTCGTTCACATTGCCAACTGGCCTTTTCTTGTTGTTACAGCATCTGTTCACAGAGAAACTCAGGGAAATCCAGTAGCCCAGTGCCACTTATGGAGCTTGTCTACACCCTACTCTTTTGGCTTTCCTACTTCTCAGAAGCTCAAAGACCATTGCCTGGACCCCTGATGCCTGTCAGATGTGACATCCCTGGGAGAAAAATACGTTAATTTCCCCTTCGGGTCATCAACATTCATTCAACCCATGCCCCAGTTTTTTTTTTTTTTTTTTTTTTCAGAGACTTCATAGTTTCAAGTGCATGGTCTGGGGTATGATATGAGTTAATTCTGAGTTAATTGTAGCCCATTGTCTTCAAGGATGAGAAATTTCACAAGAGGACATCACTAGCAGAAAGTCCAGGCAGTGGGTTAGGAGAGGGCAATGAGAGAGGTAGGCAGCTTTAAATGTGCCTCAGTTCTCACAGAGAGTTCCATGTACCCAGGACCAGACAAAAGAAAGAGAAATGGGTTTGGGAGGTTGGAGCAGAAAGACAGGGAAGAATATTTGGAAGAAAGAAAATATAAATGGGATTTGAATTTTTGTTGGAATTCAATGATTTCTTCAAATGTGTATAAAGTGTACAGAAGCCTAAAGATCTACATGCTGGTTTGGGAACAGAGATCTTCAAAGAAATGCAATTTGGAAGTCTCTCTTCCACTCTCTCTCTTCCCTTCCCCTTCCCCCGCTGTGTGTGTTAAAGTAGAACATATATTCCATACTAAATACAATGGCAGAATAAATTACAAGAATTGATAAATTCTGATGGTACATTAGAATCATTTTATGTAATATTAGTTTTTCATGACTCCTGATTTGGGATGGAGACTTAAAGGTCAACACAAAACCATTACTGATGTAGGAGTTGGAGGAGGAAGAAATGAGACCCAGTAAGAGCACTCTAATCACCAAGGCGTCCCTGAGAAGTTTCTTACTTCCCGATAGAGTGCTAAAATCTGTAAGGAAATATGAGGCCAAAGCAGCTGCCCTTTGAACAAGCAGCTTGGGAGATTCAGGAAAACACTGGAAGATAGAAGAAATGGGAAGAGCAGCAAGCTGTATTCAGGAAGCTGCACAAAGGGGGCTGGAAGCTGGTAGAAGAGAGAGCAAGAGGGAGGAAGCAGAGAAAAACTTTCAGAGCAACAAAAAGTGACTAAATTGGGCAGGTTTTGAGCAGAGTGCCCCAACAGTCTTTGGTAGGATGTTACCAGAAGAGTTTTTCATTTACATCACACAAAAGAAGAGTCAGGAAAACATCAGTCCTGATGGACAAAGAGGGCAAACGGATAACAAAGGGATTAAGAAAAGCAGAGATTTTAATGTCTACTTTTACTTCTGTCTTTACCCAAAGATATTATATTGTGATGTAAGGTCTATGGGTTGCACTCTGAAAGCAACCACAGCAGACATGTTGTCTCTCAGGGGAACAGTTCCCAGTAATTCTCCTGATTTCTGGTCCTCCTGCAGCCCCACCCAAGGCTGCTGCTGGGTATGGTAGGATATTTCTTTGTCTGCTGTTGTGTTTAATTCTTAGGTTTGCTCTCCAGTCATACCGTCCTTGCTCTATGCCACACGATGTGGCTGGGGCCAGCCTACCTAAAATAGACTGGAACAGTCTTTGCAAAAAACAGCCTGAAATTAAACCCACAGGGACTCATGACACTGCTTAGTTGAATGGACACAGGGAATTGCCAGCAGCCACTGGGGAGGAAGCAGCAATTATTGTGAGCATTTGCAGGGAGTGGGTGTTACCTCTGAAGCTTCCCAGATTGCAGTCATGGTGCTGCCCATCTCTTAGGAAGCAGAAAAGATGACCACATTCCTTATAGCCTGACGAACTTAACCTGGCTTCTGGAGAAGCTGTTAGAGCAGATCATCAAGCAATCAATGTGTAGTCAGCCAGAGTGAGCAAGGCCTGTGTAGCTGCAAGGAGTAAATCAAGTTGGGCCAATTTAATTTCCTTCTATGATAGAGTGACAGGCTATGTAGATAACATACAAGCAATAGATGTAATCGACCCGAGACCTCAGCAAGGCATTTGCTCCCGCCCCATGTGACAGCTCAGTGACAAGCCAGCTTGCTATAGTTCAGGACAGGGGTCATCAACCCAGGAGTTCTTATACAAGATGGTGGGGGGAATCTGGTTCTTGTCATACATTCCTCTTCTCTTCTCCTTACTGGAATAAGATGTTGTTCCTAATCACACAGCTCTATTTGGCAAACATTTATTTTGTGCCTCTTCGTTTTATGCACCACTGGCCCTTAGTTCATGCTTATTGAATAAACGCTTACGTTATAGTCATTGGTGTTAGGCGCCAGACACAGGGGAGTCTAACAGTAGCCCAGCGAAGTGTCAACATAACATAACCCACTATGTGTGCATGTGTGTATGTGTTCAAAATTGAGTGACTCATTAGGATGTTACCCACCTTATTTTTAGAGATAGGTTTTTTAAAAAAATATTTTAAAGCCGTTAGGATGGTTGTCCCATGAGCCCTAGAGTCCCACCTCCGTCTGCCTCTGCAGTGCTGCATTACAAGTACATACTACCAGATTAGTATTTTCAGATCTTCCCTGGGAATGGAACTCAGGTCATCATGCCTGAGAAGCAAGCGCTTTGCCAACTGAGCCATCTCTCCAGCCCCTGAGACCTACTTTTGCATCTTTAGCAAACTGAGACAAAGTATTGGCAACAAGAAAAGTAGGATTTGCCTCCCAAAACATATTAGCCATGTAGACTAGTAGCTTAGATATTAATAATAATTCAAACTTGAACAAGACAAGGGAAACTGACCAGAGTCATCGGGACATAAAACAAAGTCCAAGACACACACTGGGTGATACGGGTAGAGTTGTCCTATGTTAAATGTAGGCGACACTAGACCCCCAGGTGGCAGAAGATACCAAGAATCAGCAAGCTGCATAAAATAAGAGGCATCCAGACCTGGAAGCAGATTCTGTGCACTTCCCAGTCCTACTTGTGGGGAGGATGAGAAGAAGCTGAAGTGAGTGCACATGGAACTGACTGGGCGATTCAGCGGGTAGGGAAATATTATAGGCTGGAGCTCAAGAGGGACAGAAGAAGCAGCTCCACTGAAGAGAGGGTGTTGAGTAACAACTGTCGCTGAAGGCGTAGAAGCAGTAAATAGGGCACAGGTCACTGCCTTGCATTCTTCCTCTGAGTAAGAAAAAAAAAAAAACAATTGCAAGATCTTATTATTAAAGTTTTCCTTTTCCCACAAAATAACATATACGTATATTTTAATACCAAAAAATGCTTAAAGACGTAAATCAGCGCAGCATGCAAGTGTCTGGGGACAGGACTTGCTATACAAGCATGAAAACCAAGATTTGATCCCCAACACTAGGTATGCAGGACTTGGGGACAGACATGTGGCTATCTACAATCCCAGAACTAGGGCAGGCAGAGGCATGAGGCTCTCTGAGGCTTGCTGAGCAACAATGAGACATAGAGAGCAATCAGTGAAGACCCTTATCAACGTCTGACTTCCGTGTGTGTGTGTGTGTGTGTGTGTGTGTGTGTGTGTGTGTGTGTGTGTGTTAATACACATACCTAGTTGGGTAAGGGGAAAGTCACCCAAAAGAAGAGCAGGCCTTTGGGTCCATGAACAACACACAGCATAGTATGTATCCAGCCTTCCTCTCCCATGACAGGGCTTCTTCTGGAATAGTGATCAGAATGGGTGCTGTGTAAGCATTGAGTCTCAGCTCTACATCCTCTGATTAGAAGCCTCTGTCTGAAGACGGTGGGTCTGCTTCATGAAGGAAGTTCAGGAAGTGAAGAAAGGGACCCCACATAGTCCTTTTTCTCTTCCCATTTATGTTATTCCTAAATTGCAATAACTATGTTCCTCATGTCTGTAACAGAATATGTGACAGAAGCCACTTAAGGAAGGGTTTATTTGGCTCACAGTTTGAGGGGACAGTCCTTCACTGATGAAGAATCCATAGAAGCAAAGTCCTGAGGTAAATGGTGACGTTGCAACTGTGGTCAGGGAGAGAAGAAGGCCAACGCTGGCTCTCAGTTCCCTCTCTCATCTTTATTTAGTACTGGATCCCATCTCATGGAACACTGCCAACCACAGTTAGGGGGAGGATCCTCTTACCTCAGCTAATCCAGTCTAAAAATCCCCCCACGGACATGCTCTTAGGCAATTCTTAAGGAAAATCAGTGAACAGTGGTTTAGATTGTCCGTCTACTCTCCGAGGCAAATGTGATACCGGGAGATCTCTCCTTGTTCTCTTTGTTTCCAGTGCATAATACAGGGTCTGGCTGAGAGTAAACACTCTGAACTCTAATACCCTATAGATTGTAATAGAGAGATCTATCAATGCTGTTCTAAGCCAGAAAATTCAGAGAGCACAGACTGCACGTGGAAACAGTGGACAGCAGGCAGGAAGAGAATCTCTTTGGCTGCAAGGAATTCACAAGTCAGAAACTGAACAATGTAGAACCCTGAGGAGCACAGAGCCTCTGTGTGATCCTCATGGTCACCCCATGAAACTTTTCTCTCTCTCTTTATGGGATAAGTAGCTTCACCAGGACAGCAAATAACATCCCTGAAGATCTCTGTTCTTATTTTTCTCCCACCATCACCCAAAAATGGTACCTTCTCTAGTGTTAGTAAGTCACCTACAAGCCCGAGGGAAGCTTTCTGTTCATTCCCCCAAATTTCTAGTGAGATTTGGCTTGAAAGCTGTGACCTGTATGACCCACAAAAAAATAAAAGCTGTCCTAATTATTCTTATTGGGTTTGGGGCCCTCTGAAGCTTCTCCCCAACATAAGAGCTAGGCAGAGCCATCTTTTCCCTCCAGAACCAGCAGTCCTCTGGCCTCCCTAGTATGAGCCAGTGATCTGTAACCCCAGCTCCAAACAGCAGGCCTTCATTGAACCATTCTTCCTCGAACTCTCTGTACTCTAGCCTTTGTAGACAGACTCTATCTCTGATGGGCCAAAGTCTTATCACTGGGACTTTGTTTTCCTTTCGTGTATCTATCTGTGTTCAAGACTTAAAGTAACTTTACATTGTCCTTGTGTTTTCTCATCTATTGCACATCCTGTAGAGACCCCTGGGGACCTTGCACATGGGAAAGCCCTTGCATCCCAAATCCTTGACAGGAAGATAAGAACTAAAGGATCAGTGAGACTCACCATTCCAGGCTGCCAGATTTCTACACCCCCTTTCCTCATCACAGAAGTAATGTTGGTTTCAGAAGTTTTGGAACACACAGCAAGTAATGTTTGAAAGTCATGTGAATTCTAGTATACTTTCTGCCAGCACAAATAGGCACACACACATAATTTCAAAGAAACTGGAATCATATTATGTAGTTCTCTGTGTTTCTTTCCCTTTTTATATTTTATGGGGACATATTGGGTTGTTGAACATCTTTCCAAAGTATAATTTTTTTGTGGCTGCAAAACATGGCACCATGTGGACCCGCTTTGCTGTTTTGCATTGTGTTGGGTATTCCAGACGTGCCCGTTCTCCATTTTTAAAGTTATTAATTCATTATAATTGATGGCATTCATTCATGTGGAGGTCAGAGGACAATTTTATGGAACTGGTTCATGTTTCCACTTCTCCATGAGTCCCAGGCTCCTATTGCAAACACCTTTATCTTCTGAGCCATCACACCTGCCCCAGGGATTATGGGAGTCTCTTCTTACTTTCCCAGCCCTACTTCTGCAGTCACCTTCAAGCCTGTACTCCTCTATTTAGTACTTTTCTGTATTTACTTGAGAAGTTTTCAAAGCCCTGTCTTGACTAGTCCCTCCAGCAAGTATATCTCTCTGCTTTGTTCTCATCTCTAAGTAATGGTGCTAGTGGTTAGGCCTCTTATAAAACTCTTTGGCCCTAGACCCTTGTCTTAGTTAGGGTTCCCATTGCTGGAAGAGACACCATGAGCAAAGCAACTCTTATAAAGGACAACATTTAATTGGGGTTGGGTTACAGTTGCAGAGGTTCATTATCATCAAGGCAGGAAGCATGGCAGTGTGCAGGCAGGCATGGTGCTAAAGAAGTAGCTGAAAATTAATTTTACACCTTGTTCTGGAGGGAACCAGGAGAAAACTGACATCTTCAGTCAGCTAGGAAAAGGATCTCATTGCCCACTCCCACAGTGACACACTTCTTCTTGCAAGGCCACACCTACCCCAACAAGACCATACCTAACTAATAGTGCAACTTCTAGGTTAAGAATATTTCAACCACCATAACCCTTTAATTTTCCTCTGCTTTACCCAGCCCAGTGCCTCAGGAACAGCTCTCCAGGGCTGATCCAGTGCTTGGATTTCCTGTTCTTTCTCTCTTTCCAGTGTTAGGCCTTTGCCCAGTCCCTTCCTCCTAATACTTATTATCATTCTCTTTTTTCTATTTCGAACCCCAAGTCTCATCCTCTACATGGATTTTCTTCTTGAACAGCATGTCCAATGATGTATTGTGATAATGAGGGCTGGTCAGGTAATACCATTCCACACACTATGGTTGACCCAACTCAACCCATAGGCATCTGTCCTAACAAACTAGACATAAAGCCTTGGCAACTCCTACTTTAGGTGGACCTACTGTGATACCGTGAGCCCTATCCAGGCCTTTTTTTTAACTTATAAAAGATGAGCTGCACTCTTTCAAGGGAACTGGTAGCTGTGCAAAACCAGCTAATTCTATTTAGAGCAATGGCTAAGTCCTCATTACTAAGAGGAGATGGGGGCTTTGAAACTACTTGGATTTTCTTTCTAGCTGCACAAGTTCAGGCAGGTTGTTTTACTTTTTGTGTCTTTATTTGCTCTCTTGGTAACCAGACATGAGAATTAAGGTAATGAATCTAACATGTGTAGGAAGTACCTGGCCTGCAGCAAGCCATCAGTGTATAGAGACTAGTTTTACAAATATCCAGGTCTTTTTCTCAGAGAGACAAGGAAGTATAAAAGGACCCCCATCTGTTTTTTCATTTCTACCTGCAGAACAGAAGGAAGCCCTGAGGTCAGTGAGAGAAGTCATGGTTCAAATACAAAAAGGAAGGCAGAGTTTAGAAGGTTCCATTCTAAACCTGGAATAGTCATCTTTGAAAGGGTGTGACTGTGTATCTTGCCAGAGTCCCAGAGACAGAAATTATGCTGTGTTCATTTCCAAGTCTTCACGACACATAAGAGCTACTCAACAAACACAACCAATGCAATAAGCTAAGGTTGGACTTAGAAGATGGAAGTGGTACTGAAGGAGCTGAAGGTGAAGTCATCAGTCCTGAAAAACTGTCACCCATCTGAGAAACTGATGATGCTTCCTGATACTCATGGAGCTACAGCTGTCTGAGCTGAGGAGAACACAGACAAAGACTGGTACATTCTAAACAGCAGGTGTTTGCTTTCCTTTATCCCCTATTGTCAATCAGGAAGGAAGTGAGAGAAGAGTGGGCATGACTTGATATCTTAGTCAGGGTTTCTATTCCTGCATGAACATCATGACTAAGAACCAAGTTGGGGAGAAAAGGTTTATTCAGCTTACATTTCCACATTGCTGTTCATCACCAAAGTCAGGAATGGAACCCAAGCAGGTCAGGAAGCAGGAGCTGATGCAGAGGCCATGGAGAGATGTTACTTACTGGCTTGTTTCCCCTGGCTTGCTCAACTTGTTTTCTTACAGAACCCAGGACTACCAGCCCAGGGATGGCACCACCCACAATGGGCTGGGCCATTCTTCCTTGATCACTAATTGAGAAAATGCCTTACAGCTGTATCTCATGGAGGCCTTTCCTCAACTGAAGCTCCTTTCTCTGTGATAACTCCAGCTTGTGTCAAGTAGACACACAAAACCAGCCAGCACACTTGAAAAGGTTGAAAGGTGGGTACCACTGGCTTTTATTAAATTAAGTGGAAGGTTTAAGCAATACCCCATGACTTATTTGGAAGGTAAAGATCAATTAACTATGTAGGAAGCATTAGAACATTCCTATAATAGGGGAGCATGAGTTTGTAAAAAAAGAAAAAATAATAAAAGTCTCGGGCTTCATTAAATGGGAAAAAAAATTACTTATCTTGTAATGATGTTCAGGCAGATCCCAAGGTCAGTGGGACTCCCCCTTGCTTTTGTGTGTATTCTGTCTTTACAGTGGCCCCATCACAGTAATCTACTGGGGGCTACACGTTAATCAAGGTCTTGTCACAAAGCTTCAGCTAGATATGCGACTATGCAACTGTTCTCTAACACTGGAAGCTCAATTGTGATGGTCCAGAGAGACTGAGTTGCCAAGTGTCACATTGTGAGTGAGTGGTAGAGGGATCACACTGAGGTCTGCTAATGCAGAGCATGGTCCTCATTCCTGTGTATTAGGGGTGACCACACCTACAGGGGCAAAAGAATTTATTCCTGCTCTGCACCCCCACTGTATATCTGATCTAGAGGACTTGGGGATGATACTCAAAAAGTTACATTTTAAAGAAATCCTGCAGATGTAGATGATTTGGAAATGTTGAACAACATGGTCTTAAGGTGCTGTGCTCATTGGAATGAGAAATGACCAAGCATCTAGCTCTCTGCCCCCTGTCCCAATATATTTAGTTTCAGAAGCTCAAAGGTCAGAAAGGCTATTCTACCAATTCTTGGTTCTTGCTACAGGAGGTGGGGTGGTAAAACCAACTTTAGCTGAAATTCCCTTCTACTGGGGATAAAATGTTAATGCTACCTATTGTGGAAGGGACAGTTGGGATAACCTGGAAGAATCTCCCAGAGGATGTGAGCTCAGTGATCTCATTAACAAGCACCCCATCCCAGATTCCTCTGAGGAGAGCAGTCTTCTAAAGCTGTTCGTATCATCTGCTTTCCTGTTTGCCAGACAAGGAACAGAGTTCTTTTCTAATTCTAATCTTGTCTACTGGCACCAGCCAAAGCATTTAAAGAACGTTCTGGAATCTCAGCACGCTCTTGGAAATACTAATAGAGCAGCTGGTGACGTAAGTGTCGGGAAAGATAACTAGAATTTTCTTTGAAAACTTAGGGGAGGCAAAGACCAACTCTGGTTCTGAAGCCCCCTGCATTTTCAGAGAGGGCTTGTGGGGGGGGGGCTGATTGCACTTTTGCTTACAGTATTTTTCCCTCTCAAGCTTTATGTGCAAATCATCTAAGGAAATGTAAAATCTCTGAATGCCTTGTTCTTCTATTCCAATAAATTATTTTAGACCAGCTGCAAGTCTGCTAGTCTTTCTGCTTCTTCAAACCCAATGCTTAAAAACCTGTGTGCTTTTTTTTCACTCCCCATGTGATTTCTTTGTATAGCTGAGAGAAATAACTGCTCCTATGCATTTAAATATTTTCAGTTTCCTTTTGAGATGCTGTTTCTATATAGTTAGTATATACTCCAGGACAAGACATTTCTCTTTTTCTGTAGCTTCCTCAGACACCAGAACAGTGATTCACAATTCTTCCAGGGGTCATACATCAGATATTCTGCATATCTGATATTTACATTATCATTTATAACAGTAGCAAAACTACAGTTTTGAAGAAGTAATGATGCTATGAAATTATTGAATTGTTGGGGTCACAATAACATGAGTACTGTACTAAAGTGTCACAACATAAAGAAGGTTGGGATCCTTCTCAAATAGATAAGTTGGGAACCACACATCTAGAATGTTGTCCTTAAAAATATTTATTTATAAAATATTCATTGGATCTACTGTGTGCCATAATGTGGGGGGACATTTGGTTATTCATCATACATAATGCTACTTTTGCAGTCACCTGTAAATGTATATATAAATATAAATGTTACATAGTAATGCAGGAATTAAGTGGCAACTTGGAAGATTTTGTTGCAACAACTTGTCAAACCTATGCTTACAATGGGGATGAAGAAGGGTTCTTGTATGATTCCAGGATGTTTTGACTAAAAGATGGGTTTTAAGCATCTATCTGTGGAGGATTTGGTACTGGGAGGGATGATGAAAAGGAAGAGAGAAGACCTAAAGATGACTCTCCAGATAGGCAGAGGCCATACGCCATGCTGAGCTCTGTGGTGTCAATTTTGAATTGTGAAATATGCCAGAACTTAAGGGAGCTCTTTTGCACTTCTATCTGAGAATCGCGTGATAAATCGGACTGCACAGCAAGGTAGAAAACCAGAAAATGCTGAGTATTTATTGTATCATTATTATTATTTTTATTCATGGAGATTTTACTTAAAAAACAAGAGCAAAGAGAAGTATGGGAGCTGTAGGCCCTGCTCTGTGCAAGGAAAAACTGAAATGAAGGGTAAGAAAGGACAAAGAAACAGAAGCTCTAGCCATGTTGGCCGGATGAACACACTATTCTGAGGCAGAAGCAGACCGTGCACAAGCAGTCTGATGAGCTTTCGGATCAGTTTACTTCAGAATTCTGTGAATTCTGAGCACAGAGATGCACAAACGTTTAATTTCCCAGGCAAAATACCATGTGGTGTAATATTTCTTGGTACTGTTGGCTCTGAAACAAAACATTTTGTCTCAATCATTTATTAATTTTAGTAATTGAATCTACTTCTTGATTGATTGGCAGCTAGAGAGGTAATCAATTACATTGATTAAATCTTTACCCATACTCTAGATTTTCATGATAGAATTATAGTATTTCACAGAATTAAGAATCACAGAAAGAATGTAGGGGTCTGTCCTATGTATAATCTTCAGTTTTATTTTAAGAGTGGTTTATTCATCTGATGTTGATATTTAATTACCAACATTTTAATTAAAAAACCTAAGTATTGAGCCGGATTTCAAAATTCCCCCCAAAAGAGCTACCAGTAGGTCTAACAATGTATTTACTTTTAATAGATACTTTTTGATGGTAAACCCCCAAAGAGGTTACTTCATGGGGATTTAAGTGAATTTTACTCAAACACAATTTCCATGAGAATGTTTATATAATTGTCTAGGAGTTAATCTTTTAAGTATTTAAGTACTTTGATGAAATGCTGCTAATAGTGAACACTTTACAAAGCCTCACTGTAGCAATCATAATTGGCTTTATTATCGCCTAAAGATAATTTTTTTCTGTCCTCAGGATTTTATTTAACTACTGACTCTTAATTCCTCTGGCTCTTGGTATCTGCTAACTTGGTAACCAACAAAACTTTAAGGTCCACTTTGTATTTGATGTCCACTAATTTGGTTGCAAGACCATGAGACTCAGAATTTTTTTTTTAAAGAAGCTCTATTTTTACATAGACTATCTTATTTATTTTATGAGAATTTCATGCAATGGATAGCCTATATTTTGATCATATTCGCTGCCCTTAGTCCTCCAAAAACTCCTCCCTGGTCTACGCCTGACCTCCCACCCCTTCCCAACTCCATGTCCTTGTCTTTCTTTCATAGGCACGGATTTGATTTGTGTTTCCCATGTACTTATTATGCACAGGGCCAGACACTGGAGCACGGCTGGCTTCCCAGGGGAAGCCATTTTTTCACATCTTTAAAGAAAACGGAGTCTCCTTCCTTCAGAAGCCATCAGCTGTCTCCAGGTTTTCAGCTGGCAGTAGGGACTTGTACAATAAAGTTTATTAAATATCTTCAACATATAATAAAATGTGTCAAAGTATATGTTTAGGCAAGTTACGACAAATTTATACATTCATGCTCTCATAATCTATTGAGTTTCCCTCTCTCTTTCCTAGTCACTTATTACTTCCAGATACTCTAGGTAACCATGGTTCAACTTTCTGACCCTATCAATTAGATTTTTCTTTTCTAGAGCTTATTAAGTGTAGTCACCTAGTCTTTTGTGTCTAGCTTTTTTTTTCATTTAACGCAGCGTTTCTAATTGAAGTGCATCTATTAGCATGTGCTATTAGCTCCTTTTCAATGTACCAAATGTGACATTGCACTGATATACTCTTGTCTTCATACATTCATCTGGTGGTGGATATTTGTGATGCTTCTAGGTCGAAGTTATTATAAATAACATTGTTGTGAATTTTCATGTGCAATCATGTAAGAGCATGAATTTTCATTTACCTTGAGTAAATACCTAACAGAAGGGCTCCATTTGCTATTCATTATTGCCAATCCTTGCTATGGTCAAGATTTTACTTGTTAGCCAATCCAGGTTATGTTTTGATCTTACATCATGGTTCATGTCTCTGCAGAAAGTACCTGAAGGACCTGTGGCACATTCGACACAACTTCTGTGCTATGCTTCTTGGATACAAGATGGGTTCTGCCTTGTGGATTACAGGGGTCACAGTGTTCTTTGAAATTCAAACACACTAAAAGCCAAGGTCAGGTGATCCTGATGACCTTGTTCTTCACTCCTTTTCAGGTGTAAATCTTTAGGTCCCTTCATAGTCTTATTCCACAGTCTACCACCCACCAAATGTCTCATGGGCACTCCTACGCCTACCAACACATTTAATGAAGAAAGACCACCAAGGATGCTTTTCCTCTCACCCATGCCAACTCTTTTGTTTTGTGATGCATTTTAATAACAAAAGTGAGGGAAAAAAATGAGTGCTAGATGTATCTAGAATGGGTCTGAAAATTTATCTTAGTGTTTTATTGTTGAGAAGAAACACCATGACCATAACAAGTCTTATAAAAGAAAGCATTTAATAAGGGCTGGCTTACAGTGGCAGAGGTTTAGTTCATTATCATCATGTAGAAAGCATGGTGGCATGCAGGCAGACAGCGTACTTGAAGGGGCTGAGAGTTATATACCTGCATCCGTGGGTGGCAAGAAGAAGACACTGTATCTGGCTTGGATTTCTGAAACCCAAAGCCCATCCCCAATGACACGTTTCTTCCAACAAGGCCATACCTACTCTAACAAGGCCATGCCTCCTGATCTTTCTCAAGCTGTATCACTCCATGGTGACCAAGCATTCAAATATAAGAGCCTATGGAAGCCACTTTTATTCAAACCACCACAACAATAATTGCATTCTACAGTGCAGAAAGTAAATGGAAGAAATGCTGGCATGCTCGTCAGATCTGGCAGGAGGAAACTGCTTTCTATAAAGCTCATAACACTAGCAGAAAAGGAAGCCTGCAATACTAGAAGGGAAGCAAAGTTTGCCATGCACTTTGTTTTGTAAAAGGAAAAAGAGGAAAATTCAGTTAAGATTTTGAACATGTAGACCTGCCTTACTGCAGATGCTTTCACATGCTGCATTCTAAAGCTCATGACAGTGATGTCTGTATTAGTTCCTTTCTCTGTGTGGTGAGTACATGCTAAATAATCAGAAACTTTAGAGATGAGAGGTCTATTTTAGATCATAGTTTGAGAGATCAAAACCCAGCATGGGGGCAGCCTGTGTGTGTCAGTTTCATCAACCTGTGGAACAACATGCCTAAGATTTATTGTGACAACTGTGATATGTATCTTACCCATGAATCTCGGTCTATGAGGAAGATACACTGCAGTGGTCAGAAACACAAAGAGGATGTGAAAGACTATTACCAGAAATGGATGGAAGAGGAAGCCCAGGGCCTGACTGACAAAACAACAGCTGCAGTTCAACAAAGATCCCTTCAGCTCAATCCTCTGCTTTTTTGCCTGCAGGGGCAATGATCCCACCTCCCTCCAGTCTCTTGGGTCTTCCTCAGCCTAACATGATGCCTGTACCCCTCATGAGAGGCCCTCTCATGATGCCAATGATGCACCCTCCTTCTCCTGGGATAATGTCTGTGGGACCAACTCCTAGGATGAGACCACCCATGGAAAGCCACATGCCCATGATGCCAGGGCGTCCAATGATGAGACCTCTCACCTGCCCTATGAAGGTGCCCACCCTGCCTGGCATGACTTGACCACAGATAAGAGCAGAAGTGCTCTTTATCATTTTGTAATTCTTCTTGTCTCACTGGGAGATCTTGGAGCTGAACCTGAATGTTTACTAGACACATTACAAGGAACCTCCCTTTCTAACAGAGAGAAAGCTTCTGGAGAGAGAAGTGATATAAAAAGTGGGTTTTCACTTATATTGTGAGATGTAAAAATAAAATCATCAGCTCTTTTAGTCAAAAAGAAAAAAATAATCCATCATGGTTTGGAAAGAATGGTGGCAATGGCAGCTTATTCCCATGGCAACGTGAGAGTGAGATGTCTTCCATGTATTTTGGTGGACCAGGAAGAGAGAGCTTGGAACAGGGCCAGGCTATAAGCCATAAGGCCTACCCACAGAATCACCTTCCCTCTGGTGAGATTTTTACTTCCTGAAGGTTGAATAACCTCCCCCAAAACAGTGCCATGAGCTGTTGATCCAGTGTTAGAGTGAGTGAGTCTACGGGAAACATTGAACAATCAAACCATCACACAATTCACCCTATCTCCTTGGCCCTGCGGTGTGAGGAGCAGAGTAAGTCCTTAGTGAGTGTGTGTTGTTAACATGAGCATAGCCAAGTACCTCAGATCCAGGGGACATGGCAAAGCCTTCTTCAGGTTGGCATCTGTGAAATGGCAGAGGATTCCTCTAGACTGTGTGCAGATGTTAGCATTCACTAAAGCCTTCCTCTGTGACTTTAGAAATATCTTTACTGCTTACTCTGTCTTCAGTGCAGTCTGAGGGATAGAATTTTGCAACAGTGACTAACACAGGCAATCCTAGTAACCCCATTTTCCATGGGTTTTAGTTTTAACTTTATACTTCAACCGATTTAGTTTTTAGAACACCAGTCCGTTCTACTAAAAATCTCTATACAGTTTTCCCTTTGATAAAATTAATAAATTATAAGGTGAGGATCTGGAGACTAATAGGACCTGAAACTTTAGTCTTGAAGGATGCTTACCAGGAAGGACAGTACTTGATCCCAGGGAAAGCTGGTGCACCCATGTTCGGGTCTAGATGTTCCACCAACAAGATGTAGTATCTACTATTGAAAGCCTGGTGTTTCCTCTGTACTCCTTAAAGGGGTGAGGCCATGTTAGCTCTATGCATAGTCAGCAGAGGCCAACTTAAAATGGCTCCGAAGATGCTGAAGAGACGGCTCAGAGGAAAGGAGCATTTGTTGCTCTTTTGCACCCGAGTTCAGTTTCTAGCACCCACATAATGGTTTTCAAGGATCTATAACTCCAGTTCCAGGGAACCGCATATCCTCTTCTGTCATCTTGATACATAGATACATGTGGCACACTATATGCATGTATGCAAGGCACTTGTGTACATAAAATAAAATAAACCTTAAACACACGTTTTATTATATTATTTAATTTCAAATGTTGTCCTCCTTGCCAGTACCCCTTCACAAATCCTCCACCAATTCCTTCTTCTTTTTTGCCTCTAAAAGGGCTCTCCCACACACACACACACACTCCTACCTCACTCCTCTAGCATCCTTATTCTCTGGGGCATCAAACCTCCACAAGATCAAGTGCATCCCTTCCTACTGAGGCCAGACAAAGCAGTCCTCTGCTACATATGTAGCAGGGACCATGGACTAACCCATGTATGTTCTTTGGTTGGTGGTTTAGTCCCTGGGGGCTCTGAGGCATCTGGTTAGTTGATACTGGTTTCTTCCTATGGGGTTACAATCCCACATGATCATCTCATTAGATGCTTTCAAAACCTTTGACAAAATAAAACACCCCTTCATGTTAGAAGTCTTGGAGAGACCAGGTATTCAAGGCACATAACTAAACATAATAAAAGCAATATACAGCAAAACAACAGCCAATTAAATGAAGAGAAACTTGAAGCAATCCTACGAAAATTAGGGACAAGACAAGGCTGCCCACTATCTCCCTATCAATACACTAGTCAAAGTTCTAGCTAGAGTAATTAGACAACAAAAGGATGTCAAAGAGATACAAATTGGAAAAGAAGAAGTCAAAGTATCACTATTTGTGGATGATATGATAGTATATATAAGCAACCCTAAAATTCTACCAGAGAGTTCTTACAGCTGATAAACAACTTCAGCAAAATGGCCGGATATAAAATTAACTCAAACAAATCAATAGTCTTCCTCTATAAAAAGGAAAAAACAAACTTTTAAGTGGCCCCTGTATGCTTCCCATTGCCTTCCTAGCAACTGACAGTTAATTGCCTTGATATTGTGCTGAAATAAACATTCCTGAGATTCTGGAACACATGTTACAAAGGTGTTTACATGGTTAAGATGTGTCCTAAAACTTGCCTCTCTTTACAACAAATGCCTCCTTCTAAGGTATATTTTTAAAGCATAAAGAGGAGTCCATCTACAGCTAGAGAGATGACTCAGTGATTAAGAGCACTGACTGCTCTTCCGGAGTTCAATTCCCAGCAACCACATGGTGGCTCACAGCCATCTGTAATAGGACCCGATGCCTGGTATGTCTGAAGACAGTGACAATGTACTCGCATACATAAAATAAATAAATCTTACAAAAAAAGAGTCTATCTAGACAGACTTTTAGGGTTGAAAATGCATGACTTTTGCATTAGGATTCTTCATAGAGACAAATCCAGTCACATATCTGGTATAAGGGCTTGGATCACAGGATTATGGTGGATGATAAGTCACAAAATAAACAGTGCAAAGCCTTGAGAACCAATAAAACCCATGTGCTTGTATGAACACTCAAGCACAGAATGCGTTCTCTCTGGCTAAAGCTTCTCTACTACTGAGTCCTTCAAAGGCCTGAATGATGCCCACCCTATTTCAATATTATCTGCTGACTCAAATGTTGTTGTTCTTTGGAAGTACCCATAGACACACCCAGAATAATGTATAACCAACTCTCTGGCCACCAGTCATGTAAAATTAACCTTCACAACCCTGGCCCAAAGCTACCTAACCTCTCTGTGCCTGTTTTCTTATGTGTAGAGTAAAAATGATGACACCACCAATCTACAAATACTCAGTGGAGTGCTCCAGCATCCAACAGGGGGTGGGAGTGGGACAAAAATGAAAAAGATTTAGAGAAGTTCCACGCTGACTCATCTCTAACTTAGCCATTGCTCCATCGTGGACTCCACTGCTGTTCTGTTCCTATGTTTCTTCTTATCATGGTTCTGATACCTACATTTGACATTCAAGCTTGCATGCGGTTCTTCCAAGAGACATTGCCTTTTGTTCTATTATCTGGCAGCCTCTCTTCATTATACGTCCAATTGCTCCACTCAAAGTCTTTGATAAAGACCAAGACAGAGAACAGATGAGCTGGATTAGAAGGACAATGTTGTCTGCAACTATGGCTTTTGATATTGTGGGGGCTGAATGGCTGGCTTCCTCCCAAACTGTCTAATTGCTATTGATAAAAGCAAGAACCAAAAGTCATTTTCCTGTTGTTTCTCAGCTGCCATATTTATTCTAATGACCATGGGTTTCCATGGAGACAGCTCTTTGGTATTATTAAAATCTAGGATTATGTCTATGGTGCAGGCCAGAGACACATGAGGGTGATGGAAATATTTGATGTAAAAGAATTCTCCTCTTTCTACACAAATATCTAAAAACTATTAATTTGAGGCAGCAGCAAGGAAGAAATACATGAAAGGAAATTGATTTCTATTTAAATGGTATGTTCTCATCACCTTCCTTTAGAGTCTAAGCATTCATCTTTGAGTACCTGTGCTAATTGATTTCAAATGCAATTCAGCACAGTAGCTGTAGAATAATAAATCTCAGGCCAAAAGGGTAAAGGAGGGGACTTGAACAGGCAGGGGATATAATACTTTGCACTTAAAAGATGAACATGTGTCATCCTGGGGTGAATCTTGGAATGGTATCCTGAATGGAAGTAGCAATGATAGTCCAGTCAGCAGGAGGCTTGTGGTTGTTTCTGTAGTGGTTCCCTTGGACTTGATGTAAAGACTGTTGACTTTTGAGTTGCTGCTTGGTCTTAGATGGACCATTCCAAGGCAACTTTGAGCATCTCTAAAGGAAGAAAGAGTACTACCTTGCAGCACCTGTTGCTTTCTTTGCCTATATTTGATGCCCATCATTCTTCAGGGAATGGAATGTTGGAAGGCGCGTGGCTGAGCTGGTTCCTGTGAGGTATGCCTGGGCCATAAACTTAACTTCGGAATAATTACGATGTGAAAATCCAGAGCCTGTGGCCAACATAAGGCAAATGGGCCTTTTGGAGTTTGTGCAGATGACTCCCCATGGGTTAATGTCTTTGACTCTTGCCATTTCTCATCTCTGAGAGAAGTGAGGGCTGAAGGAGTTAGTGTAAGAGCTGGGTTATAAGACAAGAACACAAGCTCTCAATGAATAGTTTTCATATAGAGACCATAATGTTTCTTTCCAGAGAAAGAGTAGAGCATATAAAAGAGGGAACCACAAATCCATCAGAAGGCTCCATGCTAAGAAACTACCAGATCATGAAAACTCACTGTGCCTATGCTGAAAGCAGTTTATGAGAATGAGGCCCATGGGCTGGGAACTGGGCCAGCAGGTGGCTTAGTTTGGAAGAAAAGGACAGATGCTGTTGTGAGTGTGCAGAACCCAGAGGAGCTGGCAATTGAACCTTTCACTCTTTTCGAGGCTGACGCATCTTGGTGGTCTGTGTTATAACTGGCTGTCACATTTTGTACCAGATGTGACATACTCCGCAACAGCATGGAATCCTTGACCTCCCCCAAGTTACACTTCAGCAGGCCAGTACCACCTACAAAGGTTTTTCTCTAAATGATTAACAGCAAGAGTTTTCTTTTTAAGTACAAAACATCCCGTGCAGGGTCTACAGAACTCAAAAAGGATGTCTACAGAAGATCACAGCACAAAGTGATTTCAGTCAGCTTGAACATAAAAACCATTAGTCTGAATTCCCAGTGTCTTTGTGACTCAGTCTAATGACTAATGGCTTTGATAGCTTATAGACTTGTGTAGATACTGCTTCATTCTTTCTGGCATTCTTTGCACTGTCAAGTGAAAGCATCTAAGTGTAAAGTAATAATTTCTGCTTTGCTCAACATGGCATAGGTTTTCCTCAGGCCCCTCATCTCCCCCCATGGTTGGTTATTCACCCACTCTTCCATCTGTCCTAGCCCTTTTTTCCCAAGGAGTTTGCCACCTCCTGGGGGAAGGTAGACAATGATATAAGCATGAGCTAAGCATGTTTACCCATGTTGTGGTGATATAATAAGGAAGTTTGAATTTTTTTTACTATGAATGACACTTTATTGAGTCATTTTCTTTACAACTGAAACTATGGGAATTCAAAATTAGCACTCTCCTCTATGAGCTTCGAGCTTTGCGTACACGCCAGAAAAAGTTCTGACTTTGTTGGTCTTCTGTGCTTTGTCTAAATGAACTTTTTCTGAGATGGCTGTCATCCAGTTTCATACGGATCCTCTTACCCACAATCTCACTCGGGAAGATCAAGTCCTGTACTGTCGGGGTGCAGCTTCTGGGGTGCTTTTGTTTAGTCTTTGGATGGCTTTTCCAGGTTGTCTTGGGCAGAATCCTCCTCTCAGCAAGGAAGACCACATCCTTCCCACTGAACTTTTCTGCCGTTCACGAACTAGCCGGATGTGTATTTTCTGGAAAGATTTCAGCTGAGGAACTGGTACAAAAATCATGATAGCTTTCTAACCACCACTGACTTCAGTTTCCTTGGCTGAGGTGAAATTGAGTTCGGCAGCTGCGCCTTGAGATCTGAGTTCATCTCCAGCTTGGGCAGCGCCTGAGAGATGCCAGGCTCAAACTTGTTTGGCTTCCCGCCATTGGGCTTCACCAGTCTTGGCTCCTGAGCTGAACACAGCTTTGTCCTTACAGTGGGCTGGCTTACAATGAGACACAGCTCTTGCGAGATGATAAGAATGATTTAAAACACAAAATCCTGGCCATTGGCAAGTCCAAGCCAATTCCATAGCCCATCCTAGATTGTTTGTCTGCCTTCCACCTGCCAACCACTGCTGTGGCCTATTGATTTTTGACATGCTGTGATGTAAAATGGCCATTGTGGTATCGTTCAGTAGAAAGCTGACAAAGAGGAAAGCAAACCTTTCTAGTTCCTGCTGAGAGTTACTTCCCTCACACCCATGGATCACCACTACCAACTCCCAAATTATGCATGTAGCTGGGAGGCTGGAACAACCAAGACAACTAACTCACAGAGGGAAGAAGATGAATAAAATTTCCACTAGACCCATTAACTGGCCTCTACTTCTGAAGCTGTGAATAGCCAGAAAATTGTGGGAGATAAGAAGCTCTGAAAATACACGGTTATTTTTTATTTTTTAAGTCAATTGTGGGGAGTGGGCATATCATCCAAGCATATATCTGCTATTGCACAAACGGTACCTCCTGGAAAACTGTCCCTTGGTTGCAAAAGAAAACAAAACTCCTCACTGAGTGAAATAGAGAAAAAGGATCTGGGAATAATCTGCCAAGGAAAGAAATAGGCATGAATAGGCAGGGATTGCTGGGTGTTCAGGCCTGTTTTGGTTTAATATCTCCCTGCTAAGGGATGAGAGAGGCTAAGACTCAAGTTCTCCCTGCTCCTGGGCATAAGGGAACATGACTCATCTTCTTCCTGACCCAGGCCAGTAGGTTCTCAGGGAATGCTTGCCAGTCCTTTCTCTCTTGTGTTTTCTGCCCAGAGAGCAATTGATTCTTTCCATTCAAGATCTGTAGTGGGAAGGAGGGTTGAACATATAGATGGTCTCATCAGCTCCTAGTTCAGTTTTCAGCATAATGTATAGTCTAACACTACTCATTCTGACTGGAGCCCTCTGCCTTGCTAGATGGCCTTCTACAACTCATTATATGCAAAAGGGAATTAGGGGTAAAGAAGTTGTTTCCATACACTCTTGGCAAAAACAAAAACAAAAACAAAAGCAACAAAACTAAACCCTTAAAAAACTTTAAAAAATTAAATGAAGAACCAACCAACCACATCAAGTTTTACAGGACTCCTGTAAATGTTCAGCACTGGACCTCACAGACAGGAGAGAACCTTTACTGCTCTACTTAGGACCCCTGGCCAATGTAAGTGATTTCTCATCGCCCCACATTCTGCACTTAAAAATGCTCTAGTCCTCTTTCCATGGCACCCACTACAGCTGGAGCCGGACCTTGAGCTTCTTATTGGCCTCCAGCAGAACTCTGGGGGAATGGTAGTGGATGAAAGAGGATGCAGAAATCAGGAAGGAGGATGGGCTTCTGGAAGTGCAAGGACATTTGAGAATGTCTGATCATGTTAGATATTGCTGTAGTTGAAACCAACTGCATCCCCACAACCCCATACACGTATGTACCTTGTCATCATATCATTGTCTGTATTGCTATGTCCCCCATAGCTTAGCGTACTTATTACATGCACATGCATGCATCAATGAACACATGAGCACATTTATAAGTCAATATAAGAACGAGTCTGTAACTTCAAAGTGCTTACAATCTTTTGCAAGGCAAGCTTATCCTACATCAAACAATTAAAGAACAGCACAAGATGGAACCTAATTAATTTCTAAATGATCGAGTGCAGGCTATAAGTGCCCGAGTTTCAGAGAATGAAAAGATCAATGTGGGCTGGAGGAGTTAATGATGGCTTAAATATAATTCCCTGACATTATAGCACCGTGCTAACAGCAGTCCTGGTCTTAAAACTGAAGAGATGAAAGTCAATGCATAGCATTTATTTACCCAGTGTTGGACAGCAGACCACCATGATACGAGGGATTGAATTAATGTCATTGGCCTTAGGGGTTAGTGCTGTTCAAGTGGACTTATTCTTACATAACTAGTGATGAGCAATGATATAATTAATTCTCGTTATATTATTTTTCTAAGATGTTTTTATTGCAGTAAAATTCACCTAGTATAAAACTAACCATTTTCAAAGTATAAAATTCAGCAGCATTTAATGAGATGTACATTGCTGCACATCTAGCACATCTTTATCCACATCGTTATCATCATCTCGAGAAAACTCATTATTTTTAACCCAGTTGTATAACATGACAGACTGGGAAGGGCCCTGGAGAATGAGGCTCAACCTCGCATCTGAGGTGGATGAGTAAATCATGCAGCTAAAGCCAGGGAAACTCAGTGTCATCATTTGTAAATGGAAGGGGTTTGACTAAGATGCCACCAAAGTCTGCCAGCCTTAGGGTGTCACAGCTCTAACTTGGCTCTTCTTTCACATCCAAATATAATTAAATCAAACAAAATTTTAGATTGGTTATAATGTGCAAAGTCCCCCAGGTTCCCCATGTCCCTGTGTGTGTGTGTGTGTGTGTGTGTGTGTGTGTGTGTGTGAGTGTATGTTTGTGTATGTGCTTATGTGTGTGTGTGTGTTTGCATGTGTTTTAAGGCACAAGAATGAAAGAGACAAGCAGCTGAGGCTAAGATGTGTGCAGATGATACATCGACAAGAGTAGAACTGAAGGAGGTTACCTAGACATTACAATTTTATAGCATATTTTAGTTTCTGTCTCCTTATTGGACAGTGACTGAATGTCTTATTTCAGAGATACATTAGCTTCTATTAATGAGTTATGCTTATATTCTGATAAATTTCATGTGTAATAGCAAAGGTGAAAATTACTTCCCTTTTTTACAATCCAAATATATTTTAAGGGGCTTTGGTTAGAATTTCATATATGAGCACTAAATTTATATCATTTCACTTTCTTAACCCCCCAACTCCTTCCATGTTTCTCACTCCTCTAAAATTCATGGCCTCTTCTTCTGTAATTCTGTCTCTGTCTCTGTCTCTGTCTCTGTCTCTCTCTCTGTGTGTGTATATATATATATATATATATATATATATATATATATATGTATGTATGTATTTATAAATAGACACTGCTGAGTCTATTTAGTGTTGCTCATGTAGGGGTAGTTCTGATGTTGCCCTGTTCCCCAATTGGCTCTTGATTTGTCAGTAAAGAAGCCATGGGCCAATTGCTTGGCAGTGGGAATAGGTAGGACCCGGATCCCAGAGGCGAGTAGAAGAAGCAAGGGAGGAGAGAAGAGTTCACCAGGCTTCTGTGAAGAAAAGTTGACCAGCCATGTAAGATTTCTAAACAGAATGGCCACACAGGTTGCTCCTACAGACGGGCAGTTGGGGATGTAAATGAACAACTAAAGTTAGGTCAGGTTAGAGGTACAGAGCTAAGAATATTAATAAGGGCATGCTTTTTCAGTTGAGAGATAAGTGCCCAACAATTGTGTCAAAAGGCAAGTTGAAATTTAACATCTGAGTGTGTCTTTTATCCATGCAGTCAAGGGAAACTGGGTGAAGACTGGTAACTCGGCCCATTCCTGGATTTTAGGCAGGATAGCAAAAGCTACATGTAACATGCTCATGTGTTTGTGTTTAGGTCCGATTGCTCAGGACTGGATGAACTATCAAGGGGCTGTCCCTAGAGAGGACTGATTCTTCCCCTTTGAGCAACCATTAGTTGTATGTAGCCTTTCCTCTAGGGGTAGACCCTTGTGAGATTTCCTTATGAGATTAGCATGCCAATTGGTTGTCATGATGCAGGTCTTGTTTGGGTGACCATATTTCTGAGATTTCATAGATGTAACTCCCTATCAAGCACAGAAGGCACTTTCTTGAGGCAGACATCTCATTCCTCTGGCTCTTATATTCTTTCTGTCTCTTCTTCCTTGATGCTCCCTGAGACACATGTGTAGAGGTTGACTTGTATAAGTATCAACTAGTGTTGGGCAGGGCTACCCAACTCCAACTCTTATTGCTGCTTCTCTTTCCCAACTTTGTGCACCTCAGAGAAAGAACATACTGCCATTTCTCCAAATAGTTTCAAACTCGAGGCTTGGTAGTCCAAGCAAATACCCATAATCTCTAAACTAACGAGGCAAAACAGGGGTAATCATGTGCTAAGATGCCTGGGTTCACGAGGAGTCTCCTAAAATCCGTATGCTGTTTGAAAACGGTCTTTGAAGTGATGGTTAATTTTCTGTGTGTCAGCTTGACAGGGTTAGAGGATGCCTATTGATTGGGGAAAACACTAAGTGTGATTGAGTCTGTGAGAAAGGTGTTTCCACAGGCAGTAGTATGTATATAGTTCAGCATGTCAATCAGTAGACTCAGAAAGGCTTTGCTGTCATCAGTGCGGGTGGGTGCCATCCACTGAGTATCTGGATAGAAGAAGAAAGCAAAGGTGGGGGGAGAGTTCTTACTTCTTCTGCAGTGCTTTGAATAGGAATGGCCTCCATAGATTCATGTGTTTGAATGCTTGTCCCTTAGTGAGTGGCACTGTTAGGAGGTGTGGCCTTACTTGAGTAGGGATGGCCTTGTTGGAGGATGTCAGGTGGGTTTTGAGGTCTTATATGTTTAAACTATGCTCAGTGTAATACAGTCCTCTTCTGCTGCCTGCAGATCTAGATGTAGAGCCCTCAGCTTCTTCTCCAGCACCCTGTCTGCCTGCATGCTGTCATGCTTCCTGCCATGATGTTAATGGGCTAATTTTCTAAAACTACAAGCCAGCCCAAATTAAGTGTTTTTCTTTATAAGAGCTGCCTTGGTCATGGTGTCTCTTGAGCAACGAAACTATTCCTTTTCTCCTACAGTATGACCTGGTGCTTCCAATTCTCAATTTTTAAAATAATATTGTCAAGACTAGGCAAATTCTTGGGCCTTTGAAGATGAGTAAACTACACAACTATCTTTTTTTCCCTTTCCCTCTTATTAGAGGTTGAAAATTGAACTTTGAACCCTACTCGTGCTAAGTAAACTCTCTATAACCAAGCTATTCAGCCCCATCGTCTTTCTTATTCTCAAATGTGCCAATGGTAGATTGTAAACTTTCTCATCAGAAGAAGAAAGCTATAGATATATCTGAAATTCTCTGTCTATGAGCCACAAGGTCATTTATGAGAACAAATAGACAATTACAGAACAGAGTAAGCAAAGGTAGTTCATGGAACAAATTCTATACGAGACTTTTTGGTTTGAATGTCACTTTGTTCATTTTCCAAACAGGTTATTTAGTGTAACTTTGCCTTTTGTGTGTGTTACTGTCAGCTTAGGAAAAATTATGTTGCAGTAACAAATGGCCCCCTAATACTCATTGGCATTATCTGATGAATAAAAGGTTCATTTCTTATTTCAGCTTTTTATTGATGCCTAGATTAAGGAATTTGTCGTTATCCAAACCACGTTGGCCTTAAAGAGGATTAAAAGGTAAGAACAAAATCTTTAATATCTTTAATGACTCAGAATTTCCACTAGGAGGTATATTACATTATTTTAGTTATTTTATTTCCCCAAACAAGTTACACAGTCAAGATAATCAGACATCAACAGGGTGGGAAAGAATACTATATATTAAATATATATTATTATTATTTTATATTTATATTATATAAATAATATTATATAAATATTATATAAATAATATATATAAATATTATTTATATATAATATATATAAATAATTCTATTATTTTATATATATATATATAGAGAGAGAGAGATTAGATAGAGGTAGAAATGGAGATAGATGTATGTGTATGTGCATGTGCACATGTATTGTGAATTTACCCAATTTCCTCAATGTAAAATAGAAATAACAACAGTATTTACTTCTTACATTTGCAATAAGATTCAATCAGATCATGCTTGACACATAAGAAAAGTATTAGCTACTGCCATGATCATATGTGTGTATGTGTGTGTGCCCATGTATATCCCAATACAAGTGGTTTATGTTGTTATACTTTATTTAGAAGGTAACAATCATAGAAAAATAGAAAGTATACACAAGCAGAGAGTTCTTTAAAATCCTTTTAATTTGACTATTCAACAAAATTTACCATTATTGTTGAAGTTTGTCTTTAAGATGCCATGTATCTATTCACATTGTGCACATTCATGCTGACATGTTTTACAAAGTGAAATAGTGTATAAGTTATGTCATAGTGTGTTTTAGTGAACATTATATTAAAATGATGGCCATGATAATTATATATTCAGGTCATTTTATTTGGTTTTGTAGTTTTACAGTGCTGGGATGTATGTTTTTATTTAAGAACACAGTCCGCTTATTTGGAATGTTTCGAATTTTCATGCCACTCTCAAGTTTGGTTAATGGTGGCATACTACAGACCTGTATCCATTTACCATACTGGTTTTGTCTTTTCTGCTGCCTAAGCTCTGAGAGTTGGAACTACTAGATGTACATTTCTCAAAAGATTTATGGATTACAGAATACTCTCTAGGAATGTTCTAGTGCCTAAGTCTCTCCAAAGGGACCTTTTCAAAAACACATGGAAACTATTGCATTATTCTTTTAAAAGTCACACAAAAAAACCAATGAGATGACTCAGCAGGTAAGGGCACTTGTATCCAACTATGACAACCTGAGTTTGATCCCCTGAGCCCACATGGTGGAAAGAGAGAGTGGGCTCCTATGCAATGTCCTGTGGTGCTCACACCTGTCCCATAATGGCATAGACCTCCACAATAAATAAATAAACAAACATTTTTAATTAAAGTTATATTAAAACAATATAGGCAAAATATTAAATTATACAAAGTAATTATTATAGACTCAGTGAGACTCCATAATGCAATTGCAGTTATGTTAAAAATTGCATTCTTAGATTCTTGCTGATATGTGAGATATGAAGTAATATCACACACACACAAAACAAAGAAATGAAATAAACATTGGTACTCATTGGATCAGGGGGCAGATAGGTTGAATTAACTTTGTTAGTGCCTCTAATTTTCAAAAATATTGTGCTGTAAAATGCAAGGGAAAAAACTCCATATCTATGAGTGATAGAAATGAGTTATCTCTCCTTCTTCTCTTCTGAGATGGTCTCTGAGCCCTGGGATGCTTGGGGTGCAGGTCTCATTTTTTGTTTACCACTCTGGTAATTATTATTCTGTGTACTTTGGTGAGTTGTATGTTTCTATGTTAGACACCATCCACTGCACAAAGAAATTTCTATAATAAAATTCTGAGAGCTGTATTAATACATAGTTAGAGAAATACAAGTTTCGAGGGCAGTTTTATACTAAGTAATACTTATATAATATATAAGTTACTACTAATAACAAAGTATTAGTAGTAAATTTGTACCCAGAACCTAGCTGCTCCAAGCCATGAGTTCTGGGCAATATTTACAGAACCAGGCATATATGCTCTCCTGTGGAGCAACCCTAAAATCTAATCAGAAAGCAGCTGGTTACCCCCATGATATTCATGCCACTACTGTATCCATGGGCACATCTTGCCAATCCAGTCATTATTGTAGCTGACCTGGTTCATAGCTCAAATTATCTCTCTATTTTCTCTACATGTAATAATTCATTGTATATACTATATATAATATCAGGGAATTAAAGTTGCATGTCTTTGAAAACTTTTATCTTTTTGACAATTTCATATAAATATATAAGATATTTTGATAGCCTCACACTCAGGTCACATTGAATTCTGTCTTCTATCCAGTTGAGATCAGCAGGTATTTTGACTGTTGTATGATCAAACCAGGCCCACTGTCCCAGACTTACTGTTTATGACTTCTCTTTTCCTGGGTGTTGGTATCATGACTCTTCAATGCTCTGTTTAAATGAACATATTTTAGGTTATGTCATGATTCTTGACTTCTCTATTACTGAAGGCACATTTTTCATGTCTTAAGTATATTTGGAAATGTTCAATATAAACTTTTTTCTTCTTGTTTTCATTAATTCTTTGAGAATTTCATATTTTGTGTTCAGGTTAAATTCATTCACTCCTTCCAATTCCTTCCAGATTCACCCCTTCTCTTTGCGTACCCATTTTATTTAAGCCCATTGAATCCAATCTGTGAGTCTATGCACTGGAGCATGGTTGTTATACCAGGGGTCAGCTCAACGACTTCCCATTTGGCACGTACACATTTTCAATGCCATTCATCAGTCGATGGCCACCTAAGTTGGTCCCATTTTTTAACTATTATGCATAGCGAAGCAATGGACAAGGATGTGCAAGTATCTCTGTAGTTTCATACAGAGGCCTCTGAGTATATTGCCAAGAGTGGTATAGCTGGATTATTTGGTAGATGTATTTATAGTTTTTTAAATATAGATTCTCCTCTCATTCAATATATCCTGGCAAGTTTCCCCTCCCTCCACTTCTCCCCTGGATCCAAACTTGGCACTAATTTCCACAGTGACTGTACCAAGCTCCACACCCAGCATAAGTGAACAAGTTTTCCCCTTTCCCAACACCCACACAAGCTTTTGACATAACTTTTTATTTTAGTCACCAAAATGTCTTAAAAACTAAATGCAAAGGGAAAATGTTTCCAAGTAAGAGATGTCTTCTCCCACAGAAAAATGCCTATTTGGAGCCACATCAGAGCATGGAGCAAGCTGTGCTATACTTCCTGTGGTGTCTGTTCAACCAACCCAGAGAGATGAGGATAATATCCAGTTCCTGGAATAGGGAGGAGCAAAGGGATTTAGACTGACAAAACTCTTACCTTTTAGGGCACAGCTTTCAGAAGTACATCTGCTACACTTGCGCATGGACTATTTGGTGCTGTCAGGAGTAGGCTTATTTCAGAAATAAAGTTTTCAATTTGTTACTAAAACCATTGTCCCATTCCATGAGTCCTTACTATGCTGCAGGAACTCTTCGAAGTGGTTGCTTACATTTGTTGTATTGTTTTCATGGTCAACATTCCCTTGATGAGATGTAGACAAAGGTACTGAGGTCCAGCTGGCTCAGGGGACTGCCTTCCACTACCATTTAGAAATCAATCAGTAAAGTAAATGGTGTGTGTGTGTGTGTGTGTGTGTGTGTGTGTGTGTGAACATGAATAGTTGGCACCCCATAGTTGGCATTAATGTCACTTTGTGTCTTACTTTCTGATACAGAGTCTCCCAGTCAGCCTGGAGCTCACCTCAGCTGGATTGGCAGACCAGTGAGCCCCCCCCCCCCACCACTGGGAATCTGCCTGTCTCTACTTGGGCTTAACTTTAAGTGAGTGCTTGGATCCTGGCCTTGGAACATCATTCCTACACAGCAATTGCTCTACTTGCTTTTTTAGCATAATAAATGATTTTGAGGGTTATTTTTCCAGGTTTACTTCCTTCTCAAAGTTGAGTTTCTTAGATGAGCAAGCATATTAATGATAACTTGATTTAATTTAACCAATCTCCTGCATACACGTGAATGTCACCTTTACAGTTATAATAAATATCACAGCTTTTAAAACTCATGAAATGGTGGAAAGTAGCCGTGTCCAAGGAGACTGGTTGACTGGTTAGAACCATAATGGTATGGAGATGTGAGAATGTTGCAGGTCCAGAGGAGAGGTTGGAATGTTTTAAGTCCAGAGGCTAAATATCTTGTGCTAGCTTTAGCCCTCTGGGTAGCCATTCCTTTCCACGTCAGTATTAGAATGAGCATCTTGTGAGTAATACACAGAAATCTTTTGTTATCTACTAACTTAGTAGACCACTAGCTTCCAACAATCCCCAAACTAGAAATGTCATCGGACAGCATCTTGAGGCTTTGAGAAAAATTTCTCCTGTCTCACTCTACCAGTTTCTCTGACATACCCACCAACATATTTTAAACTTGCCTTGATTTATGACCTTCTTTGTTCTGTAAAACCATTAAATTCCATAAAACTGCTTCTATGTTAAGACATTGTATTTGGGGAGATCTAAATCTATGTTACCAGGCAATATTTACTTAATATATTGCTTCAGCACAAACCGTGCCTTTTATCCCCTCCCAAAGAAAACCCTCAAGGACTGGGATGGTAACACGGTTCTGAGCTCACCTCTGCTTGCAAGTTCACCCACTTTTAGCTCATGTTTAAGACACTTTTAACTTCTCCTTGAGTAGTAACATACTTGATTGGGCTCAACAATCTGTTGCTACTCTATTTCCACTCTGTTTTGTTTGGTTTTACTCCCCTCTGTTAGGACTGTGCACTTATACGGATATTAATAAAAATATCTGATCAAATTCTGCATGCCTCCTTTACCTCGTCTCGTTTGACTTATCAGTTCTCCCGGGACTAATCATGCATTTGTAACTCTTATACCCTTGAGAGTCTTTCAAATCCAAAGACAGCCTAGTGCCCAACAGTGTCTATAGGAAAGAGTCTTATAAACCTAGATGCTTGGAGGCATTATTATAAGAGGGACAGACAGAAGATATACATAATTTAAATGTGTAGCGATTGTATTTGATAGATTTAAAGTAACATTTCAGAACAACTTAAGAACTGCAAGTGAGTTGGTGATATCCTGTCTACCCTCATCCCAATTCCCCTTGTAAAATATTTCCCTTCTTAGTTTAAGGCAAATAAAAAATAAAAAAAGTCAGAGACCCCGAAGTTCATTCTTCATTCTCATTCTGGGTCCTCCAGACTCAGTGTTTAAGCCTCTTGTACTTGAATTATCATAAAAGCCTCTATAATTGCCTGAACATGTTAATTTATCCTGCAACTAGCTGGTTTTATCTGGCTGTATTTAAAGGATTTAAGGGGTGACAGGGAACAGCTAGAATGATGTATGCAGCATGAGCAGGAGAGTCTGACTTCACGAATAGATGTGCTAAGGGAGCTGCTACAGGGAGTTGAGCTTCCCTGCTGACTGCCACCAAGCCGGCTGTCATTCCTATGTTCTCTCCTCCAGAGTCTGTCTCTCTCTCTCTCTCTCTCTCTCTCTCTCTCTCTCTCTCTCTCTCTCCTTCCCTGTTTTCTTTCTGCTCTCTCATGTATCCCCTTTAACCCAGAGACTTTTTTTTGTTTTTTTTAACTTTATTTAAAAAAAAAAAAGCAAAGATAAAAGAACAAATTTTTGCATAAATGTATACGAATACATTTTTGTCAGTGCTTGGCTTTTTCTTTTTTTTTTTTTTTTTAAGGTTTGATATTCTGCATTAAGGTCTTACTAGTTACAATGAGCAAAAAGTACATGTAAAACAGGATGTAACCCAGAATTAGTCAAAGTATTCTTGGTGTGTAAGGATTGAGTATAATGTTTTTTTTTCTTGAACTTCACACAGTCTGTGAGTTGTTTCTGGGGTAGGCCGAACTTTCTGGGGTTAGTATCCCATTATCAGTGACTGCATATTATGTCTGTTCTTTTGTGACTGGGTTACCTCACTCAGGATGATATTCTCTAGATGCAACCATTTTCTTAAGAATTTTGTTAAGTCATTGTTTCTGATAGCTGAGTAGTACTCCATTGTGTAAATGTACCACAATTTTTGTATTCATTCATCTACTGAAGGACATCTGGGTTCTTTCCTGCTTCTGGCTATTATAAATAGAGCTGCTATGAACATTGTGGTGCATGCATCTTTGTTGTATATTGGAGTGTCTCTGGGGTATATGCCCAGAAGTAGAATAGCTGGATCTTCAGGTAGTACTATGTCCAATTTTCTGAGGAATCGCCAGACTGATTTCCAGAGTGGTTGTATCAGTTTACAACCCCACCAACAGTGGAGAAGTGTTCCTCTTTCTCCACAGCCTCACCAGCATCTACTGTCATCTGAGTTTTGGATCTTGGCCAATCTGACTGGTGTGAGGTGGAATCTCAGGGTTGTTTTGATTTGCATTTCCCTGATGGCTAAGGATGTTGAGCACTTCCTTACATGTTTCTCAGCCATTCGATATTCCTTAATTGAGAACGTTTGGTTTAGCTCTGTACCCCATTTTTAATAGAGTTGTTTAATTCTCTGGTGTCAGCTTTTGAGTTCTTTGTATACCTTGGATATTAGGCCTCTATCTGATGTGGAGTTGGTAAAGATCTTTTCCCACTCTGTTGGCTGCCGTTTTGTTTTCTTGACAGTGTTCTTAGCCTTACAGAAACTTTGCAATCTCATTAAGTCCCATTTGTTAATCTTTGACCCTAGAGCACGAGCCACTGGTGTTTTGTTCAGAAAATTTTCTCCTGTGCCTATGTGTTCTAAGGTTTTCCCTGGAGACAGGCAGATCACCCTCTCGATTACCCTTCTCTACTTGCCAATCTTATTATTGTTGCTACATTCAGAGGCAGGAGTAGCTTCACTGCACATATCGATAATCACAGCTGGGACTGTATAAGCAAAATCAAACTAGTAAAACAAGAGCTAGGAGATTGTCAGGGACCATGGAAAACTCATTGATTGCTGCTGCATCCCCTCTCTGTAAGGCAGAAGAGTCTAGATGACCTGAGCTTCTGTTAACTTCTATCAGACAATGTGCTGTGTTTCATTATATATTTACAGATCCTGGACATCGAAATGGAACCCCACATCCCTGTAGTGAGGAGCAAAGGCTGTTGTTGGCTGGATGCAACGTTTTCTATTCTGAAGCATAGTGAGGAGGAATGGTAACAATCTCTGGGGGATATATTAAGTTTCTACCTCAGGGAGGAGTCCAGGACAGAGGTGAGTTACCCCTTCTTTCATTAGGGTCTGATATTAGTTAAGACCAAAAACTCCACCCTGCAATAACTAGATGTTGGCACTTGATCTGTTGTGGGTCCTTCTGTTTATGCCATAGGGTTCGGGAGGGGGATAAAATAAAACATGGTATCCATTCTGCACGAGTCTATATGACTTTATAGACCCATTCAGCATCATGATGAAGTAGAGATGTGATATCAGGAACAGCCTGGTCAGGTCCCTAGTGGCACAGTCCACCCAGGTATATAGAAGGGAGATGAATAAAGACACTCTTACCAAATATGAATGAGATGGAAGAAAAGCATCAAGGGATAATGAATAATCCTGGATTAAGTGCAGCAGAAAAAGAATTTACCCCTAGGACTGAGAGAGTTAATGAGATGAGAGTGCAGGCTTTAAGTCTGCCCCATAAAGATATGTCCTTTGTTAGACTTGGCTGTTACAAAGAATGATCCATGTGAGAAGGGGGTGATAAAGATGGCATCTCCCCCTCCTTCCCTCTAACCTTCTTGTAGAGAATTTTATTTTCTATTTAAACTAGGAAATGGGACATGGAATTCTAATCCAAATTTCCCAGATCAGTGACATGAACCCATTCTGGAATCTCCAATGCAGCCTTTCTACTGTCTGTCCCCAAAGCCTCCTGAGAGTTTACCCATTTCTTTTTTATACATCCAATCACACTCCATTATCCCCATTAAGCTTCTGAATGTAAGGGAGATGACTACTCCCATGGACACAATATGTGAGTGGTTAGAATGTTTGGAGCTACTTAAGTTGGTCTACAAAAACTGGCCTCTCTGATTCTCTGGGCCTTTAAAAACCCTTGTCACTTTATAGTGACATCTAATTGTCTTACCTCCATTCCTAAAATGATCCTTAAGACTGCAGAATGGCTGAATGACCAAGTCAATGATGACAAATATAGAAAAATTCGGAAGAGTGCTGCATTGCTGGACCATAGACACAATTCTTTTAGGGGACTTTGTAAGAAGACTTATGTAGGAATCTTTAAAACACTTAGCATGTGCCCTCTGGCATCCTAATTTTGGGTACTCACATGGTACCTTGCATAGCTTTTGATTACAGTTGTGCCATAGTGTCTGGATTCTACTCTAGCTGTCTACATAACCATGTCAAGGTCTTCTGAGCAGAGCACATCTTTGATATTTTCAGTCCAACAAAGTGAGGAATAATCCAACCCCTTCTTATAGATGACAAATTGACTCAAGATCCTTGTGTTCTAGCCTAGCAGATTCTTCATGGTCCTCCTACAGAGGCTGTAGCTTAGAAAAGGATAAAAGCAGTCTTCTCCCACAGTCTCCCACCCTCAAGCAACTCCACAGCTCCACAGACATCTGCTCAGAATATTTATCTTTTAAGGAAATCTTGGTTTGAAAAAATAAGAAGAAATAGGGGAGAGAAAGAGGAGAAAAGAGGGGGAGAAGGCAAAAGAAAAGAAAAGAAAAGAAAAGAAAAGAAAGGCGAGAAAGAGAGCTAGAAAAGGAGATCTCAGAGTCTCCTAGGACTGATCTATGACTCTGTGGTGGTTTGAATAAAAATGGCTCCTCTAGGTCATAGGGAGTGCATTATTCCAAAGGATTAGACATGAGACTTCCTTGGAGTTAGTGGGGCCTTGTTAGAGGAAGTCTGTCACTGGGGATGGGCTTTGAGGTTTCAGGAGCTCAAATCATGGTTAGTGACTCACTCACTTTTCTTGCAGATCCAGATGTAGAACTCTCAGCTGCCTATCCAGCATCTGCCTGCACACCCACCATACTTCCCTCCATGATGATGATGGACTCTGTTACTGCTGACCCTGTAAGCCAGCCCCGGTGAAGTGCTTTGCTTTGTATGAGTAGCTGTTGTCTTGGTGTCTTATTGCAGCAAGAGGAACCCTAACTAAGACAGAGTCCAATTCCATGCCTCAACTTCAATTCCTTTGGCTGTTGGCCTCAGCAGACAGGAAGCTCCATGCAGCAGAACCAGAGTTCAAGAGAGATCAGCTCTTCTACAACCATTCCAGGGTTCTCCGTGAAAATATCACTTGTAAAAAAACAATGTATGGAGTCTTGTCTTCACATCAGGGACATACAGAGTTCTCCTGGGGAACAACATGGCACTTGTTTTGAGAATGCTTTCTCTGATTACCAAGGCATTTTCAACACCAAAATGAACTAATGTGTTAATTAGTTTGAAGGTCATCAGTGATCTCATCATAATGTTAAATGCATGGCTGCTCAGAAAGTGAGCTTGGCGCAAGTGATATAGAAATGACACAGACCACATGTTCTAATGCTTTAGTGTAATCTTGGGCAGATGGAAAAATTCTAGAAACAGTGGAGCCTCGTGGCATCTCTGAGGTTCTCTGTGAATTCTCTCCTGTGTGGTCATGACTCTGGCCTCATACAGATATGAATTAGAATTTAGATTTTACAGCAGCTTCACTGGAAGACTGAAGATATTAATTAATCTTTCTAAAGTGCATCTTGCTTTTCCTTATAATGAACATAATAATGATTAATGATATCAGAGTGTCAAGACAATTCCTTTATTCATTTAGCAGACACTTCACAATTACCACTGTGTCTGGAGAACTGTGTTCTGGAAATACTGTTGCTAAGTTCTACTCTCATGAGATTTACATTCTAGTGTGAAAAAAGGATATTATCCCAGGGCCTGGTGAGCATTCTATTGATTCCCATTGGAATTTACTGACTCAGTATGTGGCCCTTTGGAAGGCTTGGCTCTTATAGGAAGATGCCTAGGTGCTGCTTGGGGACAGGGGTAAGTAGAAAATCAGAGAGAGAGAGAGAGACAGAGACAGAGACAGAGACAGAGACAGAGACAGAGAGACAGACAGACATACAGAGAGACAGACACAGAGACAGAGAGACAGACAGACACAGAGATAGAGAGACACAGAGACAGAGAGACAGACACAGAGACAGACAAATAGACAAAGAGACAGACAGACACAGAAACAGAGAGACAGAGACAGAAAGACAAAGAAGAAGATAAAGACAGAAGAAAAAGGACATGGAGAAAGATAGGCAGAGACAGAGAGGGAATGAAGTATAGAAGAAAGGAAGGGGGAGGGAGGAGAAAGAGAGAAGGAGGAGGAGAAACCGGATGAAGGGGTGGGGAAAGAATGAGATCTGCCTCACTAATGTGCTCTGCACACAGTGGCAACACACCAGACATCTTGGAAAGTAAGATACAGGCTCAAGCCCTTCAGATCACAATTAGAAAGATGCTGGGTCCTCTACCTCAGAGTGATGCTACACCCACCTTGAGGATTTATCATTCCTAAAAGAATACAACTCTGTCCCTTAACCCTTGAGGAAGACAGATTTCCCTCTGTGTTCTAACTGCTCTCTTTGGAAAGGCAAACCCATGGTGCTGTGATGAGCTCACTTTATGTGGGGCATCTGCATGTTAAACTGGGTCAGAAACTGTGGAAAATGGAAAAATACTCAGAAACAATTTTCTCGGCAGACTCTGGGGTTGCCTCTCCCACATGCTATTGGGTTGGGTAGGCGGAAGAGGGAAAGGGGTGCTTTGTTCTGCACACCTCCTCTCTGCCAAGCAGAATGGAGAGATCATGAGTAAACAATATTTACCTTGCACATCAATGGAAGGGACAGATGAACTTGCTTTAGCCTGAGGTCCCCTGATCCCCTAACCAAGGAATTCAGGAATTTAAAGCTGCATGGCTGGCTTTCCTGCACAGGTAGTATATGGAGGTTGTGCTGTCACTTGGCACTAATGAAGGTCAATGATAGGTAACAGTGTGTAATTTAGTATAAACAGAATAAAAGCTGGTGGCCTAATGCTTTGTTAGTTCTCAGCTACCTTGGAAGGCAAGAAAGGGGGTCTAGAAAGTTAAAGTGACAGACCACACGTTACCTAAACAGGGTCAAAATGGGTAGGCCATTGTCTCCCCCTTAGAGCCTTGCAATATTTCTAAGACTCCTGTGTTTTTGCTCCATTTGAAGTTAAATGTTTTCTTTAATACATTAGTCTGTGACGTTTTTATTGATTATCATGAGATAAATGATACCACTTCGAAAAACATTTTCTCTCTTTCATCATTTTAAATAAAGGGGATGATACATCAACTGGCAAAAATTCTTCTTGAGTTTGTTATGGGGCCACATATTTTGAAGAATAGATTTCTTTTTTCAACTGGAAAGAAAGCCAGAATGGGAAAGAAAAATTTAAGGGTTCCTTTTGCCCTTCTTATCAATTTCCTTGAAGCTGAATGTTAATCTTGCCTGGCTACTTCAAGTAGATCACTAGACTGGATTGCTGTCTCCTACCTTTTTACAGAGTTCCCAGGACATGGGTCATGAAGCAGCTGAAGTGGGCTTTTTCCTAAGCCAAGGCTAAAATATCTCTGTCTGTGATAACCGCCCATGCCAGCAATAGCTCCACCTCTCTGCCATTTGGCTCACTAGATAAGCATCAACCAATCAAAGTTCACGCAGCCATTTGTCAGCTTTCCTCAACCCACTGATATTCACAGACAAACATCAGCCTGTTGCTTTGGAGAAGTTAAAGGCAACTTTCCATGTTGCTCAGAGGAACTGTTTCATATCTGACTGCATGTCCGCCACTTTGAAGATGAATATTCAGGAAACTAGCGTCTATTCTAAGTCAAATGCCATCAAGGCAAAAACCTTTGGTTCACACTGGCTTCCTATATTCTTACTGAAGATCTCACCCTTTCTGAGAGAGATATGATGTCTACATGGGCCTCAACCCTTGTGGTCAGGAAATGTGCCCTGCTCCATATATGATTTCATGTGAAATGGTATTTGTGTTCTTTGGTGTTCATTTGCTCATTGTGTTGCCCAGATTAAATCAGAGCTTCTAGGCCACTAAAGATCCAAGGAAATCAACCTTGAGTAATTCTGACTTAGGCGAGGTGTGTGTGTGTGTGTGTGTGTGTGTGTGTGTGTGTGTAAGAAGTCTCTAGTGAGGACCAACTAGCATTTTAGTGTGATCTCATCATCAGAAAGAATTAACATGAAAGTTGTAGAGTTGTAAAGGTGTGGTGTTAAGGGTTACTTCTCTGCTCAAAAGCTTCTTGTGGTTCATAATCTACTGCAGACTTGTTGTCTGGGTATTTAAGACTTGGCCTGTTGAGCCACACTGCTTTCCTGGGGCATAAATTTACCTTTCTACTCAGGCTAGCTACTAAGTCTCCAGTACAGGTTTTGTTGTTTTTTGTTTGTTTGTTTGGTTGGTTGGTTGGTTTTTTCCCCACTGCTCTTCCAGAGTCCTCTCCTTCTTTGGGTCTAGGTTCCATCATGAGCAGTTTTGGGGCACCTTCTCTTTTCACCTCAAAGACCTGATTTCTCCCTTCCTTGAAGTGGAATTCTGTTATCACTGCTCACAAGGTAAGAATCATGAACAGCCCCCCATCCCATGCTGACCTGCTAAGCTCTTATACAATTCTTGGCTGAAGACTTAAGGGTTTTGAGTTGTTTTCTTAAGTAGGTTGGGAGCTCCTAAGGGGACAAGATTTATATGTAATTTATCTTTGTATCCCCTGGCAGACAGTAGGTGTTCAATCGATGTGCACTGCATGATCAATATGAAAATCATTCTATCTCCAGAAACTTTCTCAGACCCAAAACCATAAGAGGTTTGAAACAATATCTCTCACTCACTGGTCTAGATAAGAACTTGTGTGTGCTGTGATTAAAGACTTGGAAAAGAAGCATGTACATTAAATTATTCCATCCCCTCGATGCCTGAATGAACCCAAGTAAGGTCTTATCATTAAAATAATGGGATTTCCAGAATCAGAAAAGTGAGGCTTCAGCTGCTACCCTTCCCTTTCACTTACTGCTGCATAACTGTTGTACATAGCATGTGTAGTTTAAACATTGATAATTTTATCAAATTTTAGCTTCATGCTCAGCACCGTTCTTAGTATCCCACATGTGGCAACTCTTTGGAATGGGTCCCTGCTTCCCTTTAAAGGTGACTTAAATGACAGTGGCCTTATAGCACAGAAGTACATGCTAGAAGAAGCAAGATCTTATTTCCCTTGGCTTATTCTGATCACCTCAGGTCTTCCCCCTGAGATTCTCTACCCATTTCTGAAGTGCTATGGGACAAGAAATATTATTTATCTGGGGGACAGGAATGAGGATACTCCATCAAACACTTCTTCATAAATACTAGAAGCCAGGATGAAATGTTTCACATGGCTGTTTTAGAGTCGAAAGGGAAGCCAGCGACAGCTACACTGATACCCAAGCACATGTCTAGCAGTTCATTTAGGGTTGCAGCATACACTTGCCTGTATCCCACAAGGGCCAAGTGATACGGACATATTAGTATTATAGAAAACTCAACTCTTAGCTGACAGAACACACTTGACGTTCATTTGTTACTGAGGAATATGCAGCAAGTGTTTGCTGAGTGTCCACTATATGCTGGCTACCTGGGCATAATATTTTGGTGGTGAATAGCCTAAGGGTGAGAGTAGACACAGGATTGTTAATAATAATAATAATAATAATAATAATAATAATAATAATAATGATAATGATGATGATGATGATGACAACGATGATGATGATGATACAAGTGAGCAGTTGAATGGTCAAACTGGCATGTCACAGATTCTTCATTCATTCTGTAGCTATTTGCTGATGCTATGTGCTCTTGCTGATGTAATACTTTGCCCAGACTCAAAGGACTCACTGACTAGTGATGCTGATATGCCCTTCAGATACAATAGCACTGAGGGGAAGCAAACACTTCCATAAGAGAGCACATAATAAAACACGAGATATAGACCCAAGAAGGGAAGTTCATGCCTAGCCCAGATTCTTGATAGAGGTTATGTGTAAGCACAAGGTGCTGAGCTCATAGAGGTTTCTCTGTGTGCTTGTCTGGTCTTGGTGAGATCTAGGCAGACAGATCGATAGAAGTGCAAAATTCAAAGTACAGAAACAGGCATGAGAGTATGAACCATTCACTCTCTGAAAGCCACAGGGCATAGATGTCCTAGTCATCAGAGATTTTAGAGTGACTTAATTGCCATCAGACACAAAGTCTGCATCCTGGCTTCATGCAGAAAATATAAGTGAATTCTGAAATAATTAAGGGTTTACATGGACTCCAAAAAGTGAAATGAGAGGGAACACATTTTTACTTCAGAAGGCTATTGTCAAACTTCCCCCGAAAAAGCTTTACCAACTGAGCCTGCACATCTACCTGCAACAGTATTTTATCCAAGGCCTGAAATTTAACAAGTGTGTGGAGGGAAGGTGAAACTTTAGGATAATTTTAATTTGCATTTCTCTTGTTATAAATGAAATCTGGGCATTACTCCATGAATTGAACAGGCATACTCTGGGAGGTCTGTGTATCTCTAAAGTGTAGTATCTAGAGACTACGAGAATAGACCAGACACACTCTAAGTAGGATTAAAATATGATGCAGACATTTTTGAGGATCACTTGTCAAAATTTACTTTAAGAGCTTTATATTTGAATATTTTTGGACTCAGAAATTTTATTTTAGATATGTGTCATTGAAGGGTGGTCATGGATGTAGAAGAAAGTGAAAGAACATGTATCATAGTACAGTGTCTAATGTCAAACACTAACTAGGTGCATCCCTGAGTTAGTTTCACTTGTATTCCCCCTTTCTCTGCATCTTTCCTCAAGTAAATCCTCTTTCTAAAGGCAAGGGCTTGTCATGTAGCCCATACTGGACGAGTCTCATTTCCTTGTGGGGTGCTGGTATCCTGAGTGTGGAGTATGCACCACAACACCCAGCATAGACTAGCTTTTCTGATGTTCCTCAGAGTCAAACCTTGACCACTGTCTCAAAATGGTAACCCCAAAAAAGCTGAAGCATTTTACATCTGCTGATGGTCTTACATCAGAGCCGGTCCTAGTGGCCGTCAATCTTTTGAATGTTAATCTCAAATTCTTGGAAGAGAGAATATCATTGTCTCAGGACGAATGAGGGTCATTCTTCACTGATGATATCTTTTCCAAGGGAGACATTTCCTATTGAGCAGCACTGAAGACAGCAGTGGCCTGAGAGCTGGGGCTGTGGAATATTGGAGGCAAAGCACCTACTGTTGCTCCACCTGAAAGGACCCAAAAGCTCATAAAATGGGTTCTGATTCAAAACTAAGGACACAAAACTCACTGGGCTACAAATATTATCACTTTTAATTACTAACTCTTTGGTTGGTTGGCATTTCACAAACAAAGCTTATCATAATTCCTGAGATTCTGCGTTATGACACAGTCACTGCTTCCTGAGAAAACAGAAATAGACTATTATAGTCACAGTGACCATGCTTGTACAGACAAGGCTTTTCCTCAGTTTTCAGAACATCCGTGCCTGCAAATCTACCAGGCCACTGTGTGTGTGTGTGTGTGTTCATGTTTGCGTATGTGTTTATGAGAGTGTGCCTATGTGTGTATCTGTTTGTGTTTGTGTGTGTTTGCATGAGAGAGTATGTGTATTTCTCTCTCTCTCTCTCTCTCTCTCTCTCTCTCTCTCTCTCTGTGTGTGTGTGTGTGTGTGTGTGTGTGTGTGTGTGGTCAAGAGCAAAGCTTACATGGTTTCTTTGCAGGGAAAAAAAGGATCTATGGTGAGTTCTGGATTTTTATCAGTTTATCCAAAAAGCAAAGGACTGACCCAAGAACCATTTCAAAATTAGATGACTTAAACAGTTTGATGGAGTAGGTGAAGTAAAAGGCTGAAATTTGAAGATTTTTAGCTTGGAGCATAGATGATTTGTGATAAGGTATATTGATCTATACAGAGAAGGAAGAACAAACAGAGAAAACAATATCTTAGGTTCAAGATTATGTTGCACTTTAGATGACCCTGGTCTATGGATAAGATGTCTTGTCCTTACAGTACTGGTCTGTACATACTGCAGGTCTTGATTTTGTCACATTCAAGACAAATCTAACGTTTGAAAGTTCAACTTAAAGTATCTACTCTGTGATTCCCACACCCACTTTTCTGAGACATGGGAACTGCTGATGGCAGGTTATCTAGGGGGTAGTACCAAGAAGTGGAGTGAAAAGGAGGGGACAGACAGACAGACAGACAGACAGACAGATGATACAGAAATGCCAGTGGGGGCATGCTTAGTTATCTCAGTAGGCAACTTGAGCTCACTCTGACAGGGATGAGGGGATAACACACAGATAGCATCTGTTATGTGAATCTAAAGTGACACAAGGACCAGACCTCAGAACCCAGAGAAATGACAGTGAGTGACTGGACAGGCAATAGGTCACAGCAGCCAAAAACATGTTTATGCAGAAGACAAGGTCAGCACCTGAGCTCAGATGGACTGAGACCATTTCTGACCTTGGTGCTCAATTTTGTTTTGTTTGGGGTAGTGGAGAGATACAGAAGTGTATCAGTTTTTTTTTTTCAGAAACTTTGGGTTTTAAGGGAAAAAGAAATTGGGCATGTTATGGTGGTAACAGTGATGTGCTATAAATTGTTAACGGACTCTCCAGAAACAGAAGTTATACTCTCATGTCTGAAATCAGGAGATATGCAAAGGACAAATATTCTCAACATAGCTGATTTTAAATTATCAGTGTGATGTCAACTGTCTTAAACCTCTTCCTGAAATTACAGCTAGCCTTTGTGAACTGGTAAGAGCAAGCCACTGGTCAGGACAGTAGGTGGACAATATGGCAGCATTATGTTGGCATGGAAACACACATATGTGATCATAGCACTCAGGCTGAGACAGGAACATTACATGTTTAAGTCAGGCTGGACCACATAGACCCTGGCTGTGGTATAAAATCTCACCTTAAAACAATAAACAAAGAAATGAATCAATGAATATTTTTTTACAAGAATGCGGTCAGACTGATAGAACTGAGCCCGAAGGAAGCTGAAAAGGATGAGGTAATTAGCATAATGAGCAGTTGGAATGGAGCAGAGATATAAAGGAAGATCAAATGTGGAGCAAGTGAAGTGTGAGCTTTACGGGCAGGGATTCGTTTTGACAGGAGCCATCTGCTGAGCATCCAGGCAGGAAGCGGGAGGCGGAAGGAAAAACCAAAGCAGCGATGGCAGAAAGTGTACTATGGGCACAGCTCCTCAGCTCCCCTGCTTTACCATCGTTAACTTCTGCCTCCATGGTTAGCAAATCATTAAAGATCTACTTCAAGGGAGTCTCAAAGTGTTAAAGAAGCAGATGTATGATCACAACAACTGAAAATGACAGTAGATGCTCTTTATTGAGCATAACTGATCCGATAGGCTGAGCGATAATCTCATTAAGCCCTCACAGTAACTTCATGAGATGAATTCTTTTAATTAGCATTTATTAATTATACATGAGTTTCATTATGACATTACTATTTGTGTACATAATGTGTTCCCAAATCATATTCAAACTTGGTTACCCTCACTTGGCTTCCTGCCCTTCTCCCTAACCACCTTCCTCCTGAAGTAAATTCTGTTATACCCAACTTAATAGATGAGAAGCTCATCTCAGGCACCAAATAACTTTCCTGAATGTATAGAGATATTAGTCAACGGAGTCAGAACTTAAATAGTGTGACATCTCTATCAACTGCGGCACCAAACCACATCCTACAACAGCTGACCTGTGGAAGTCAGTGTCATGACAGTTCTGTCTCTTCCACAAAGAAAGATAGCAGAGTTTGCAAAAGCTAAATAAATAGCCTGAGAAATGTGTTCATTTGGATATAAAGAAAAGAATCACTTCACAGCACTAACAGTTGATGCCACAACCCAGTACCAATCACCACAGCACGATAAATGTGTTGGCTCCACCTCCACCCCAAGACTTGACTGGGCAGGACACTAGGTGGACAATATGGGTCAAGAATGTGGTGAAACATGTTGGTATGTGAACACACATCTGTAATCATAGCACTCAGCCTATCTTGACTGGAGTGCCTGGAGAGGTTAGGGGACCCTGGGACTCCTAGGTAAGGAAGGCACAGAACAGGAAATCTAGAACATTTCACTCTCTTCCATTGGATCAGGCCATACCTATAGTGGTCTAGAAGGAAAAGAGGGCTCCATAGGGATCTATCAAGCGCATTTTTATAGAATTTAACATTGTCACAGCCCAACACACTCCTACACTCAAGTCAGCGTTAGCAAGGCACAGTTTCAAAAGAACTGTCCTTGGTACTTCTCCCTTGTGCTCATTTTGGAATGGAAAATAAAAGGAATTCTTAAGTGTTCTGGAAATGCAAAGTCTTGTTCTTGATCCTCGGTGACTGTCACCTAAGACTCTGGCATAAATATTGGTAGCATGGCCGATTGCTCTCTCCAGAAAGACTCCTCTAAGAAATGAAAGTAAGAATGAGCAGAGTGTGGACATCTAGAACATCGTGTCTGTTCCCATGAGAAGCTCTTCCCGAGGGAACCTAACATCTAGGTTGGCTGAAGAATGTTGTATGTTGGGAATCATTTCTTGTGTCTTAGAGATTTGAGATCCAAGCATCTGTGGGTATGACAAACTGCCTCGTATTTTTTTTTTAATGAAAAGATGATAGTTCATTTCTCTAATGACAGATGACATGGGGTGGATCACAGTACCATCTGCCCCTTTTAATACATGGTTTGCCGTCTCAGGCGACGGTGCTATGAAGGATGGTGCAGCAGACAAAAGGTTAATAGAACACTGAGCAGTTTTTAATTGAAGAAACGACTGCAAGACCCCACTGCAAAGTGAAGTAATAACATCACTGTCACATCATTACAGACTTTGCTGTTCATTGAGGTAATGGATATGGAAACATATTGCTAAGCTTCTGAGTCCAAACGCAGGTTAAGATGCCATGCATAATATTTTTAAAGCAAATATATATTTTAAAAGTCCACCTCCTCCTTTCAGTTATTATTAATTTACTATCACCTGGGAAATGAACATAGTATATTGACCAAATTGCTATTATTTCTGATTTGCTAATGTTTCTGACCCAAGTTGTGCATTCAGTTAAACCAGCTCAAAAAACAAGCAATTTTTTTCATTATTTTCGCTTGGGTAATAGAAAAAAAAAACAATTAACTTCCAAGACTATTCTCTGAAAATCTGGCATATGAAACAAAAATTTAGTCCTTTCTTTAATCAACTAAGCTTCTTAAAACAAAATGCTGACCGAGAAAGCGCTTGAGGGCTGTGTTGAATAGTCTTATGTCAACTTTACACAAGCTATAGGTACTGAAAGGAGATAATCTCAATTGAGAAAATGCTCCATAAGATCTGGCTATGAGGTATTTTCTTAATAAGCAATTGATGGCTGAAAGACTAGACAATTGTGGGTGGCATCATCCCTGGGCTGGTGGTCCTGAGTAAACCAGTAAGCAGCATGGCCTCTGCATCAGTTTCTGCACCCTGTTTGAGTGCCTGTCCTGACTTCCTTCAATGGTGGAAGTGTAAGCTGAATAAACATGGAGTTTCATCACAGCATTTGAAGCACTAAGACAGGGTGTGTCCATTTGTATTCAGGAACTTCCTCACGTGGACTTTGCAAAGCTTACTGAGCACCAAGTGTCCATCAGATACAATATTGAGCCACGTATGGTTTTCAAATTCTGTTTTCAAAATTTGTTGCCTTATGAGTATTGTAGTCCAGGGAATTGAGCCCACTCAAAGATGAGACAGAGTCATCTTGAAGGGAGCCAGGGCTTCCATGGAAACATGGACCTATGTGTAGCTCCCTCAACACTTTACTGCCTCACAGGGCAAGTGTCTTTGGAAGAGGACTTGGTGACCAGGCCATGTAGCAAGAGCAATAGCAGTGAAGTATCTGATACATGGAGCTGTCCCTAAGTCAGGAACACCATGTCCACTCTGGCCCAATATGACCCTTATGCTAACACCTTGTTACTCTTTAAAAAGCAGATGGAGAGAGGTGGAGGGGTGAAGTAGATGCAGAGAGCATTGGGCATCTTTAATACAAGACACAGGGCGAGGGAGCAGACATGTGGCTGGAGAACAGACTTCCCAGTGAAGACCTCATGCTCAGCAACTACCGACGGAGTCACTGTGACGCTCCTGAGTCACAAAGCACAGGATGCTGAGAACCTCCACAATCTTCCCGCTGCCAAACAGAACCCCTTCAGAGGACAGCACGAACCCTTACAAGCCCAAGCAAGAGTTTGTTTACTCGCATGGTAAAGCACTATTTTTCTGAGAGATATGAATACAGAAAGGTGGCTTTTGTCCAAGAGTCACGCTGACTCTGAAAGTGACATGAGGCCTATGAGGATTATCGCTACAAGGTGACCTCACAAAGGATCCCCTTAATGTTGTTGGGTTCACAGATACTCTGTTGGGTTCGACTTCATTTTATGTACTTTTCATGGGTTTAAACGGCCAAATGAAATCGGCTTGCTGATCTGCTTTAAAAAAACCAATTTTTTTCATTTCCATGTATTCATTATACACAGAACTGAATTTCATAACAGCAGTTTCATCCAAGTATATAATGTACTTTGACCATATTCACTCCCAGTGCTTCTTTGCTTCCTTCCCTTTCTCTCCCTTCCTACCACCTACCAGTCCCCCTTCTTCCTTTAGGCACTTTCACTTCTAGTTTCATGTCATGAATAATATTTTATATATATATATATATATATATATATATATATATATATACATATATATATGATGTGATATATATATCACATGATTTCAGATATCTATATAAAACCTAGAATTTGTAGATGAAAGAGAACATAATATTTGTCTTTCTGAGTATTATTTAATGCACTTAATTTGATAATCTCCAGTAGAATCCAATTTTCTGCACAGTGTAATTTCATTCCTCTTCATGAATGAGTAAAGTGTGTGTGTGTGTGTGTGTGTGTGTGTGTGTGTGTGTGTGTAAGAGAGAGAGATGGAGAGAGAGAGAGAGAGAGAGAGAGAGAGAGAGAGAGAGAGAGTGCCTTTATCCATTCTTCTGTGTATGAACACACCTGTGCTGATCCCATAACTTGGCTGTTGTAACACTGCCACAAATACCTGTATGCAACTATGTGCAGTGCTGCTTCTCGGATGCCGAGGAGCATCAGAAGCCAAATGGGGGTGAAAGAAGGGCTTTTCAGCTCTCCAAGAAGACAAGACCTGACTTTTGCCCTTTGAAGTCCTCACTGTCCAGAACAGACAAGAGCAGGGTTGCCAGCTTGACAGCATCTACACAGACATTGGGGGATGGTAGAGGAGTTCACCGGGGCTGAGTTTCTACACATAGTCTCTGCTGAAAACTGCTATCCCCCAGTTCATTGCCAGATGCTTGGGTTATCTGAGGGAAATAATATGTATGTAGACCCAATAGAAAACATAAAAATAATAAATGAAACTAATAATGCAAAAGACATCTGGGAAATAAGACATCCCTTCTGACATGAATAACACTGGAAGCCTTAGGGAAAGAAGGCTGGAATACCAAATGAAAGATGTAAATTGTAGAAATTGAACCCATAAATATTCCCGTGGAGGAAGAGGGAGGCAACAGCTCTATCTCGCTGAGCCTGGCTGCTCATCCAGGATGAGCTCAAGGACGAGAGCCGCCCACAGGCCCTACCACAGATGGTCAGAGCTCAGGAGCAAGAAGCCATGGAAGGAGAGGACAGATGAGCAGCTTTTCAGTCTGCTGTCCAGGTTAAACTGAAATCACAATTTCGGGGGTTGTGGGGCTGCGGGAGGCTGATGGCAGGTAGCCTGGAGGAATCACCTCCTTGTTCAGCCTTCCGTTTCTTGGTGAAGGCCTGCCACCCACCGTTCCTCTCTCCTCAGGTGGCCAACCAAGGAAATAATGGGAGGTGAGGTTGAAAACTTTCCCAAAGATAAACAGAAAACTGCACGTGGAAACCCTGCTTCAATCTGACCAAAATGCATCCTGATCAATCCCAGTGCACAGCATGGGGACACGAAGGGTTTGGGTCCACTCTGTTTGAAAAGCGGCAGCAGTTGAAGGGAGGGAGGCTCACTGAGGACTATTGTATTCAGAGGATGCTAGAAAACCAGTGTTCAGAGAAGGCCAGAGAACCATTGTGTTCAAGGAGGCTGTTCTTGCTCTTTGTTTCCATTGAGGCTTTTTTGTTCTCAGTGGAGGTGCTGCCTGCCCATCATTTGGTTGGTCATTGTCCACTCCAGCTCATTAGGAATGTTCAGACCTTCTCTAGGTGGCACAAATAGACCAAACATACCAAGTCTCATTACGTTTCATGCTGTCTTTGGAGCAGTCAGTCATGGCGCTGTCCTTGAAATACAGCCTTGACGTGTCTATCCTAACAGCCAGCAAATGAAAAGTGGAAACCCAGAGCTGTGAAGTCAGTAGAAGATCCCAGGGGCCCCAGCTTAGCCTGCTCCCTCATTTCTCTGAGATGCAAAGAACAAAAATAATATGGTTCAACAACACCCAGGCACTTCAGGTACTCCTCCCTAATAAACACTGGTAGCACACAAGAAACAGATTCAGAATTCTGTCCTTCATTCTACCAGATCCATATACAGCCTGGATTTTTTTTCATTCTCATACATGTACAATGTTTTTGGTCATATTTACCTATTACTATTTGGTGTTCCCTTCTCATTCCTATTTGTTTCCTTCCTTTTCAAAACCACTCCTCCTCTAAGGATGCATGCCTCGTGTGTGTGTGTGTGTGTGTGTGTGTGTGTGTGTGTGTGTGTGTGTACATATGCACACATCCATCTGTACATGCATGTGTCCCAATAAGTTTCATGAGGGCTGTTTAGAGGCATGGGTGAGAGGTTGTGCTTAGGAGCATTTATAGCTTGCCAATGGCTTGCATTGAAGAAAATCTATGTTTCTATTTCTTCTCCAGAAGCTGTTAACTACCTATAGATCTCTGGGGAGGAGACGAGTCTCATGAGCTCTTTTGCTTTGATTTGCTAATTTCTCATCCTAAAAAACCTTAAGGACCACACTTGTGCTAGACCCCAAGTCCTCACTAGTAACTAAGCATACTTAGGTGGCATGCTTTGGGGCATTTCCCCACAGATCATCCTATGCCAAGAAGACTTCATCCAAACTAATTACATATGGAATGACAAGAAAGCTGTATTTGAAATGCTAAAGATTAGAGTTTCAACAGATCTTTGCTGTAAGGGAGAAGAGATTTAGGTTACAAATTACCAGGAGGCTCCTTTTGGTTTGCATTTACTGAATGGATGCTTCCTAATCTCTTGATTGCCTAACCACAAATATTACCTGTTATTAAAATTCAAAGCGGTAGCATCAGCTCTGGAAATTGCTGCTTAGTTTCATAATAATTCCCACTCATTTCTCCTTCCAATATTAATTACCCACATAATATTTGAAAGGCACTATCTAAATGTTGTTGGAGACTTCTAAAAATTCAAAATGTATTTACCCAAAGTAATGGTACTGAAGATAAAATAAAAAACACCTGACCTTTGGTATGCCACGATTTATGCCTCCTTCTTTCCTCACTGTGAGCTAAGTTAGAAATTTGATGAGCTATGTTTTTGATTACATGCCCTCTAAGGTTATGACTGTAGAAACAGGCTGTATAGGCAGAAATGAGACACCATCCATGTATAGGATCTTCTGCTTCTCAGTGTCTATGCTGAGATGTGAGGGTGGTAGTTAAAAGTCATCTGGAGCTCTTTTAATTAAATATTAAGTAACCAAAATCAGATAATACAATAAAGTCAAGTTGTCAGTTGCACTAGCCACTCATGGGCACTCAGTAACATCTGTAGCCCTTGAACAGCACAGCTTACACAATCCCTGCCACTACAGGAAGCTCCATTAGACAGCAAGAGTTGATGTTATAGCTCAAATGTAGGGAGCTGTTGCTTTGGAAAGCTGAGATGGTTGCCATTGGAAAACAACTGTTTAAACAGGGGAAGGAAGAGAAAAGGAACATAGGACAGTCTTTGAGACGTCTATTAAGGTGGCACAGAAGATATTGCCCAGAGTGATGAATGGGAATTGTGAGCCAGTTACCTGTGAAAGTCCTAAGTGATTGCTTTGTGAATATCATAGGTCTACTCTTGTCACTGTACACTTCAGAAAATGTCATATGTTACGAAAAAGGGCATCTTCTGTTGAAGTAGCCATGTGGAACCAAAAGGCACCCTTCAGACATGGCTGGAAGGTCAGGAACATTACCTGAGCTGAATCTTAAAGATCTGGTGAGGTGCACACCTTTGAAGATGAGGGAAGAACATCACAAACAGAGAGCTATGGGGAAAGGCTCTTGCTGTACTCTCTAGATACAAAACGTCAAGGAAGAGCAGGTTTTCGCTCCTTGGGCTTCCAGAAACTATTACAGATGCAATAGTTTTTAATTGAATTAAAAGGTAAATTTAGTTAGTGTAAAGACCTACACAAATGCATGGAGAAGGCATATACAAGCCATGTCTTGGTAAGAAGATACAAGGATTCATTGTGGAGTCTGTTTTTTAATGGCCCATTCCTCAGGAACTAATGACACCTCTGTACTGCCAGTCCCTCCCAAGGGCACAGTGCTTCTGCTGTCCTGCTTTTATTAAGAAATCAGTATCTTGTGCAGATCATCTGGACTAAGAGATCATGGTAACATTTGACATAGCAATTGTCTACTACATGCCACTGACACATTGTACTGTTCTAAACCCTAACTGTGGAAGACTACACTGAGTGATAGCCCTCTATGACAGCTTACCTATTGCCTTTCAAAGCCTGAGTCCTTCAAAGGACCTCTGTAGCCTTCTCTCTTTGTTTCCTATCATCTCTGGGACCCAAGGCTACCAGGTCTTCACCAGAATCTACAAAGGATCTAGGTACATACAGAAAACACAATTTTTAATGCTTCAGAATCATGGTAAACTTGGGGGAAAGGATCATAGGAAGGATGCTTTCCACACAACTCTCACTTTACTTGCCTTTTGCCCTCTAGTTCTACCCCATCCCCAACCCCAGTTGTCACTGCCTCTCCTGTCTTTTCCAGGGAAGCCTCTATGTTCCTTGGAAGCCTGAACACAGACAGGGACCCCCTCCAAGATTTCAGCCCAGAAACATCCATTTCTCACCACAGACCCTGTCTCACAGCTGCTCTGAAGAGAAGGTTTTTTTTTTTTTTTTTTTTATTTCAGATATCTTCAGAATCACATATCTTCTCAACAGCCCTAGGAGGAACCACAATTCTTATTTCTATTTTGTAAGAGAGGAAATTAAAGCTTTGAGAGGCTGCATGATGTAATTAAAGTTACTAAGTGGAGGGGTCTAAACACAGACACAGGTCTGCCTGAGTCTAAAACCCAAGACACGATGCTTACTCTTTGTCTGAATGATTTAGGATTTGAGCAGCCATAGGGGGAAGGGAAGAAAATACAATCGGAACACAGGGGAATTTTCCAGAACTCTATCCAGGCTGTCTAAAATGACTGTAAAAATAGAACCCTCTGGAAAACATGCAGAACACACTTGGTAAGAATTTTAATGAATGTACTTGGTAAGAATTCTAATGAACCTCTAGGCTTTGCTGCACACATCTAAGCTATATCTGTTGTAGGTCAGAAATGAAGGATTTATTCTGCCCACGAGTCAGAGAATAACTATTGTTATTATTTAGCATTGATTAATTGTTCCTTCAGCCCCCCCAAGACCTCTCTCTACACAGTTCTCAGAAAAAATCGTTATACTTCAAATTTGCCTGAGCCTTGACATCCGAAAGAAAGGAGCTTTTACTGTGAGCCTTTGAAGAATAACCTGTGTTTGAGTGACTGTGAAAGTAGCCACACAAATGACATGAACCAACCTCTGTGCTCCATGGATCTTTTCTCGCTGCTACCCAGGGTAAGTCATGATAGAGATTCAAACAAAGAAACAGAAACCAGACTTCAAGCAGCTTACAGAGAAAATCAAGCAAGCTTCGCCACTCTTCCATGTTCAAGACGTTAGGAAATGTATAAATATTGCATAATCACTAATGAGGAGAGGGTAATCCTTCAGGGGTAATTACAGCAGGGAGACCTCAGCCACATTCATGTAAGCCTGATTAAATGTAACATTGTAAAGGGAGCTGGGGCAGTGAATTTTCCTCCTGACATCCAATAACACTCCCTGGCCCTTTGGATATTTTCCTCCCTGGAGGTCAAAAGTATGAATAAATTATGGTTCTGACAACTTTGACATGGACTGGTGTGGGAATGGACAGCTCTCTAGGAAAAGAAAATCCGACATTGGAGTTGTGATCACAAAGTATATAAAAAAAAATCTATATACTAATAGTGCCATATTTAGGTTCTCCGAGAAAAGAACATATAACCCCTGGCGTTATATCCACTGAGAAGGCCAGGGGCTCTTGGAGAGCAAAGTGAAGATTCAGAGTCTATCATCCAGCAAAGCAAGGAGTTACTAATACCTCCTGATGATTCTCAGCCATCAGAAATGATCAACCCAGGGACAGTGCCAGTCCGAGGCATTTCCTGCAAAATAGTGTTGTTAAACAGTTAGAGGAGGAGCCATTTGTCATGTGTAGGCACCCTCATTTGCAGAGACAACTAGGGCAAGGCCATCACCTGAAATCTGTGAAGCTAGGAATTTATCATAGCTTGGTGAAGAACGATTGTTTCTTGCTTTAGGTTTTGTCATTAGATGGGGGATGTGCAGAAATCAAGGCCTGGAAGGAGAGGAGGGAATTATTCAGGTGGCCTTGGGGAGGCTGGCTTTTGGATGAAGGCCAGAGGTCAATGTAAAGATCCCATCCATCCATCCATCCCAGTCTGGATCCTATTGGCCTTGAGTTCAAAGATTCAGCACCAAAGACATAAAACCTACCATATTTGTCATTAAAGCAACTGGTAACATGTCCAGGCACAAGCTCTATATCGCTCAAAAGACAAGATTGATGGAAAAGACGTATCAAGCAAACCACATTGTCCTTGGATATTATGACCTTGATTGGACTATTGTGATGGTCGCATGATAACTTGTTCAGCAGCCCTGCAGGATTCTTTCTCTCCTAGTCCAGCTCCAGATGCCTCCAAATGCCCATAGACATAGACCCCAGAACACTACACAAATCCCAGCTATTTGAAGCCCTACTGGCAGTTACATGGCAAAGAACAGCAAAAAGGTTTAATTTTGCAGCATTAGGATTGTCTCACCCTTCCACTCTTGTGATGGGTTCCTCAGTTGCTTCTCTCATTTCTTTCCCTGGAAATACTTCCTCAGAATTCCTCCAGACAGTGAGGACAGTAGGTAAACATTTAGGATGTAGGAGCTGACCTCCAAGCCTTAAGTGTTAAGCACTCTGATGTGAGACCCACATGGCTGCCTTGGGACTAAGACACTCTTATGTCTAGTAGCAGAAAACCTTGACATGCTGAGACACACAGTAGTCAACCAAAACCTAAAGCATCAGTATTCCTAGCATCATGTGTAGACAATGTTAGAGACCCTTATCACCATACTGGGTTAGGTCAATTTTAATGTTTGCTACCTTTCGTCAAAATGCCATTTATCTTGAGTTTGGAGACCTAGCACGCTCTGAAAAGTTGCACATGGGGTGAGTATTTTCACTTTGCTCCCCCATTCTCATCCCCAGGCAGCAAATGTCAGCTGCTGACGGCTAACAGTTTAACACCCTTCCAGGAATACTGCTAACCAGAGGGATCTGTCTCAGTGAGTGTGCTTCAGGTGAGTCAATTCAGAGGAGAAAAAGCATACTGTGGATTAAATAGGGAAGTCCTTGAGAAGCATTTCAGACTCAGAGCTTTTCACAGGGTAGCTTAGGTAACACTAGGTAACTTAGAACAACAGAATTTATTATCCAACATTCCCAAAGGCCAGAAATCTAAATCAAAATGTCAACAGCATGTTAGAAAAGGCTCCGCTTCATGATTTTCCCCCTGGGTTTCTAGTTACCTTGGTTTGGATAAACATAATTCTCATATTCATCAGACATGGATGTTCTTTTCATAAAGGTCACTACTTTCATTGCATTGCGCATTCTACTTCAGAATAGGCTCATAATTTCATGTGAAACAGCCCAGTTTCCAAGTAGTCACATTCTGAGGTAGATGCGAGAGATTAGAGTTGCAGCATATGAATGCTAGGGTACATAATTCATCCCATAGCAACAGCTGTACCCAAGCCTACCTCCTCCCTTTTCTCAATCCTGTCCAGCTTCTTCCCACACTCTCTTGTAGATAATCATGCCCTAATACAGTTTTCCAGTTTGTGAAGGTTTCTTGGAATGGGGTTGGTTTTGTTGTTGAAGGTAGTGGTGGTGGGGTTCTTTGTTTGTTTGTTTGTTTGTTTGCTTCTTTGTTTTTGTTTGTTCATTTTGTCTAGACACATGTGCTAGAGTCATCTGAGATAGCCTTAATTGAGAAGATTCCCCCATCATATTGGCTGCAGGCATTTTCTTGATTGAAGGTTAATGGGGGAGTTTCTAGCTGACTTTGTGTGATGCCATTCCGGAGCCCTGTGGTATATAAGAAAGCAGGCTGAGCAAGCCAGTAAACACTTCTCCCCCATGGTTTCTGCCTAAGTTCTTTTCCCCGGGTTCATGCCTTGAGTTTTGCTCTAGCACCTGTGGTGAAGTGTGACCTAAGACTTATAAGAAGAAAATCCTTTCCTCCCCAAGCTGCTTTTGGTCATGGTGTTTTATTGCATCAAGGGAAACCAGAACTAGGACAAAGTTACTTAAAAAGTCTCATTGACTACATGTTAATCCAGGTCAAAAGTTGATTCTCATATTTGGTTTGTCCCACTCTCTGCTCCCCTTAGCCCCTGAGTATCTTGGCCTTAGACAGGAGGGTATCTTGATTCTTTAGTCCTTCCCATTGATGTGGGTCTTTCATTTGCACCAGCAGAAAAGAAGAAAGGTAGTCACCTGGAGCTGTCATAGTTTTCTCAACAAACAGCAATTTTCCAGTAACACCTCACATGACATACACTGCTCGGGGAATCGGGAAGTCATGGAGGGCATTCTGAGATGAGAGAAAGGGACTCTAACTTGATCACCCTCCCTATTTGACTTCAACCTCTCAGTGGGAAGAGCTGAATCTCAGCTGTTTCTCATTATGTCTGTTACCCAAAGGCAATTTACCCAAACTGTCATCGAACCCTAGGAATTTAGGGTGCCTTCCTGACATATTTTTCCAAGTTTCTTGTCTCCTCCTTGGTAGCACAGGGAAAAGGTGACTGGGTTTCTTACATGAGTGTGAACCTTGAGACACCACTCTCTCAAATCTCCAGGTGATTCTCTAAAGTCCCTATCAGTTCTCTATTCCTTAGGGTGAGGGGTGTGTCACAGCAGACTTCACTAGACTGATAATCCCCAGATGACTTCTGCCTTCCCCCCTTCCCCACCTTTCAGCTTAGTTATTTCCTCTTGTTGAGCATGGAAAGTGGCAGGGAAAGGAAAACAGGGCTCTCAGATAAACTGTTATCTCTAGCTGAGCCATAGGGACCTCACACCCATCTATGTACAACTGTCTTTACGACTGTGATTGACACGTGTGATTTAGTTGCTAATTCCTACACCACAGGAAAGAACTGGTGAATATCCAGCTCTAAGATTATTCACCTGATACCCATGCTCCCAAGACCAGTTTCTGGGGTGAAATATGTCTGGAGCATTCACTTTCCTCCATAAAGACTAGATGTCTTCGTTGCTAATGTTGTGTGCACATGCAAAAGCAGCCTGAAACTGGCCTTCACCATCACCATTACATCATGGCCATCACCATCAACATTACATCATGGCCATCACCATCAACATTACATCATGGTCATCACCATCACCATTACATCATGGCCTTTACCATCACCATTACATAATGACCATCACCATCACCATTACATCATGGCCTTCATCATCACCATTACATCATGGCCATCACTGTCACCATTACATCATCTTTAACTCTCAGAATGCACAAATAGTCACACATGCATTATTTTCCTTTCATTTCATTCTCACAACCACTCTGAAGTAGGGTATGGTTGACTGTCCTCATGCACAAAAGAGGAAACCTGTTCTGAAGCCAAATATCTCAACTGGAGATTCAAGGCTAGGAATAAGTTTTCTGACATTAAAGTCAAAGCTTCCTCCTGCTGCTACCCTGGCTCTTGGCATTGCCCTTATTTTGTATAGGGAGGGAAAGAAACAAGGCAAAGTGGCAGCCTTTGGCATCTTCCAAAGCTGATGAACATGTGGAATAACAATAGGGCATTTTTTCATAAGATTTATGTTTCATTATTGGTAGATTGATTAAGTGTGTGTGTGTGTGTGTGTGTGTGTGTGTGTGTGTGTGTCTGTGTGTGTGATGTCACATGTGTGTATGTGTTTCATAAAGACTAGAAGACTGTATCAGATTCCTTGGAGCTGGTGTTATAGGTGGTTATGAGCCAGCCATTTTATGAACATGGGCACTAGAAACCAGTATGTGCTCTTAAACTCTGAGCCATCTCCCCAGCTCTGAGAGGAACTGTTTTGAAGGAAGAATCATTGTTTATGGCTAATGTTTGCCTCTGGCTAGGACTAACCTGATAGATTCTTGTCCAGCCTGCTCAGTCAGACACCCCTGGGTTTCCTCTCTTCTAGTTTTCAAAAGATAAGAAATCAATCCCCTGCCAATTCTGTTCCCTTTGAATTCTAAGCACATATATTGAAAAAGAATCACAATGCAAGATGAGCCCTGTGGACACCAGAAGGTTTGGAATATCTGAGAGTACTCAGTAAGTGGCTATTATTTGGGAATGAGCTGCTGCTTCGTCATTCACATAAAGTTGAAATCAGCACTCAGATGTGCACACCTATAAACTGTTCATGAATCTGAAATAAAATAGAAACAATGGTAAGAAAATTAAAAGATACTATACAGACAGGGGAAGGGAATGGGAGATTTATTAGAATGGCTGTGGTCCAACTAGTTCAACAATGACTGTCTACCAGTGGAAGTTCAAGAATCCAGTAGTTGTTCAGTCCATAAGGCTGGATGTTCCAACTGCTCTTCAGTATCCACCAGAATCCCAAAGAAGTAGACTCTAATGCCAGTGAAGGAAGGTACTTGCTAGTGAGAGCAAGAAGACAAAGAAACCAATCTTCCTTCTTCTGTGTCCTGTATATAGTCTGGCAGCAAAATATGTGGTCCAGACTAAAGATGGATCTTCCCATCTCAAAAGATCTGGATTAAAAGTGTATTTTACCACCTCAAAGATCCAGATTAGAAATAAGCCTTCCCACTTTAAATGATTTAATTAAAAAGAAAATCCCTCACAGATGTGCCCAGCCATTCAGGTTTAGGTTAATTCTAAATATAGTCAAGTTGGCAGCCAGGAAGAGCCATCACTGTGACTACACAGTGAATTCCAGGTCAAGTTGGACCACAAAGTAGGACATTATCTAGAAACAGCAATGCAAGCTAACAAAAAGCAATACAACCTTACCACAGTTGTATTGCTTTTTGTTAGCTTGCATTGCTGTTACCTTACTAGCTCAGCTCAATGCTAGTCTCCCACCTGATAGTGCTCAATGGGCGGATCTCTTACTACTCAGAGCAGAGCCTCTTCAGTCTACCTGCAGGGGGATTAACAGCCTTGTCTTCAGGAGCCAGGCTAAACCCTAAAATGTAAGAAGCTCACACTTTAGATAGAATGCATGTAGAAATTCGACTTAAGAAGGAAGAGGATAAATTTTATACTTTCTTTTTTTTTTTTCACAGAAGACAGGTGGCACTTCCTGAAAAAACGTGAGCTTCCAAGTTTCTTTTTAGTTTATAATTTCTCCCTTACCACTCTCATGTGGTCCATACCTCCAGTGGATGATGGCTGAGGAATTCTCACTACTTCATCGCCCTCTGCTCCTCTCTCTACCTTGTGGAGCCCATACACATTGCAACAGAAATATGTGGGTCTTCTGCTAAGACTTAGCTGGAAAAAGATTGCTGGTCAAGAGGAACTAAGAGGGAAACGGATAGGAAGGCTGATCAGAGTATACTGTGTCACAGAACTTAAAAACAGGCAGCTGAAATCCTGGTCAGAAGAAAGAGGGAAGTTAAAGATAGTGACGTGATGCTGTACTTAAGCTTCAATCCACAGTGAATCCACCCTTGTTCTGTTAGATTTCATTTACAAAACACAAACTCAAAGACAAGATGATTCAGTATGCTAAGGATCAGCAGTCATGAGTTATCAAACTCCAAGCAAGAGACTTCTGATCCTGCAAGGCCAAATGCCCAATATACACATCTTCCAAAACAAAGACCACCATGGCTCAGTGTGAGCTACAACAAAGAAGAGACTGCACCAGCTCAGTCTCTGGCTCTCCCATATTTGCCCTGAGTGCTGTGAAGATAAAGATCAAGTGTAGGGTGTGATTACCACCTCTGCTGAGGAATATTAAGTGGCCGCTGCTGATATAAAGACGCACATCCAGCAACATTGTCTTAGAAGCCAGTACCAGACCTACAGAGGAAGAGTCCAGGAAAGAGAGGAAAGGCTACAGAGTCTGGTTGCCAAGAGCTGGGCAGAGCCAGAGCACAGAACTGAGCATCTGACCTGTTAGAAGCTCCTTCACCTCCATTTCTAAAGGGGAAAAAAGGAAAGAGACATCTGGTGGAGGGTGAGGGAAGATAGCGGGGACAATGGCAAGAAATGATCAGTCATTTGGAGAAAATAAAGCTTGTTGTCTGTGAGTTCAAATTAGCCGCTTGAATGCAGTCAAAATGCTTTAGAACCAGGTGCTTGAGAGTAATTAGGAGATGGATTTTGCATTTTGTCACACAATACAATTAAGAGGTAGAATTCAGTCAACATCTGAAACCTATTAAGAGACCTCAATGGGAAATAGCCATGCTTGCAATCCTGGGATGACGTAGAAGTTCTCTTATGGCTCTCAGGCATAATGTGATCAAACTATGCAGGCCACACAGATAGGCCTGCAAGAGGAACCTACCCTGCCTGTCCCCCAGTCACTTTGTGGCACTTCAATACATCATCATTGTGGCCCATGTCACCTCTGACAGCAAATATGATTTTAGTGTCAGAGAGCTGACAGAAAGCACAACATAATTTACAGCCACATTCGGCTGGCTGAAGAACACACCTGACTCCCAGAGGTGTGGGTTATAGACACAGACCCAAGCACAGGAATTTGTTGGCCAGAAATTACTCCTAGGGACAGGCAGTACTTCCTGTTGAGGGAAGGGACAGAGGTGGGTAAAAATGTCCAGGGTGGGTATGATTAGAAAACCATCGCTGATAATATACTCAATCATGATTTACTGCTATTACTCACTGGAATGAAGCTCTGCAGTTTATAACGGGAAAGGCATGCTCACGATCTGCCTTCAAAAGTCTTTTATGAGTGACGTCATGGGCTGCTTCAAAATGACAGGGTTTGAAAAGTCCTGAATTCTTGTGATGGCTGCTTGAGGTTGGAGGGGATAGGGAAAGATCTGAGGAGCAAACAAATAGCATGAACTGAAGACCAGACATTCTGAAATAGGAGCAGTCTACAAATGTGGAAACCGTTACACAGCTAACTGTTTTAATGGATACTCACTGACTTGCCAGAAGCTCTGGGAACTGTGAGGAAACCTGGAATCCAGTCTCATTTGTTTTTAAGTTTTGTGTAACTTTCATTCTGTATCGGGCAATCAAGAAGCCAATCTGCTCAGCTTTGAATCTTGGTTTTATTGCTTCTTTTCTTTCTCTCTGCTCTGGAGCCAATCACAGTCAAAGCCCTGGTTTTCCGTGATGTTATGAGCAGGTGAAAGGTACAGAGAAATAAAGAATGAAGTCAGGTGACCTGGGCGGAGCACAGTGTAGCAGTTCAGTGGATGGCAGGCTATGGGAGACACATGGGTCAGTTCGGCAAGCTGACTGAGTGCCTCTTATGTGCACGTACAGAGAGGTACATGGGTGGGGAGAACAGATGATGCAGGAAAGAAGAGAATGAAGACTTTGGAGAGTGACAGTGGGACAATGTGCCCTGGAGTAGAAAAGACAAGGAAAAAAATGTTCAGACCAGGGAAGCTGTGTTGATGTCTCTGATTCCCCCCCCCATCTGTGGAAGAGAATAGCAAATAGCCATCCCTGGCATTGTCTTTTGGACTCTCTAACTTCATTGGGATGTTGTTAATAAACTCATTCAAGTATACATGCACTTAGGAATGGGAAATGGGAAGTTTGTATAGAAATAGCAGCTAAAAAGCAAAATATTGTCTCTCCTGAAAACCTTTCCACTACCAAAGAACAACTATCAAGCCTGAGAGCTTGGAACCATAGGAAGGTAAGAACCTTGTGTCATCTCTAGACCTTCCGGTGACTCTATAACCACAGGTTTAATCATCAGTAGCCTTGACCTTATTGTTGAAAATTACCTTCCTATTTGTATGTTGCCCAATAAATCTTCCAAACCTGTTTATATGTATCTGGAAGGAATAAGGAAAGAAAGAGTTTGTTCATAAATAAGACATAAAAACAAGTTATTATTACAAGTCCATTCATTTAGACCTTGGCAGAACATTTATTGTAGGATATTATAGGCTGGATTGTACCCTCAGAAATTCATACAGTCACATTTTAAACTATAGTAAGCTTCTCGTAGCATGTCTACCTTTAAGGATAAGACCCTTAAAGTAGTAGTTAAACTAATGAGGCCATTTAACTAGTCCCTAATTCAGTAAGACTGGAGTCCTTAAACGAAGAGATTAGAATAAACAGGTACGGGGTAGAGTGACTTGAAGACACAGGATGACGTCACCACTCACAATCCAAAGAGAGAGACAAATTCTGGAATTTTGTGAATTAGAGTAGTGAACGGTATGGAAGGTCTGGCTCAAACAACTCAAAACTAACACTTCAGCATGAACTAACTCATTCTTCAGCACCACAAGTCTTATGTTGTTCAATCTTTAATCAATAGATCACATCTGTTTATGTGTCAGGTAAATTGCTTATTCACCGACTCATACTTTATGGTAGTAAATAAAGTCTAAATTCATGGGACTGCAAGAAATTGTTGATATATTATGCATGCATGTGTAGGTGTGTGTCTATGCGCATGCATATGTCTGTGTGCATGTTGCGTTGTGTATGTGTGTGCACATGTATGCATGTATGTGTGCCTGTACATATGTATGTCTATATTACATGGGTGTGTGTGCATATATATGCCCACCTTAAGTTCTTAGATGGTGTCTCTCAATAAACCTGGAGCTTGGCAATTCAGCTAGGCTGGCCAGCCAGTGAGTTTGGGGGACTCTACATGTTTCCACCTTCCCAGTGCTAGGATTACCAGGTCATACCACCATACTTATCTTTTTAAGACGATCTCTAGGGACAAAGTTAAATCCTTATGCTTAGGTAACAAACACTTTACCAACTGAGCTCTTTCCCAGCACCAGGATCCATTAAAAAAAAAAAACCCAAGTACTAAATAATGCTTACTGGCTATACTTGGAGGCCTCTCACACAGCAGATGAGAAAATTCAGGCTATGAAAGATGTAGTGAGTTACCCAAGATCACAGCACTATCTGTGGATGGTCCACTATACTGCTGTCAGCTGAACAAAGTAATGATGACATTGACTCATGGTGGTCAGTTCAGTTCAAAGCCCACAGTAGGGCCATACCCTACTCACAGATGCCTCTCTCTCATCCTCAGCCTTTCTTACAAAATGTACAAAACAATACAGAAACTCAAATATGGAGTAAGATTTCTTTAAGTGAACACTGGAGCCATCCCAAACCCTTAAGTTATTTCTGTTTGACCTTTCTTGTTTCTTTTCCTGTCAGTCTTCTGTCTACCAACAGCAGACAAGAGGATTTGTGTTCATGAAAGATACTGTTAAGTGTAGTCATTGGACTGAACCAACACAAGTAGCCAGATAGCTAGATAAGTTTCCAAATTCAAATCAAATGCAACCTGAAATTTTGACCCAATTGAACATGATACATAAGTAATTCTTATACTTCTGCCCACCTCTACTCATAGTCAGGCAACACATAGGGCTGTATCTCAGAAGGGGTCATTGTATACATATCCATTTAAGGTTAAGAAAATAACCTTTTCAGGATTATCAGAGGAATTCAAATAAGAGGCGATTTCCCTCTCATGAGCTTGAACTTGGGAAGACTTTCAACATAATGGTTGACATATAAATGACATTTATCATAATTACTTGGGGGCTAATGACAGTTTAAACAATAAGAAGCCTAGTTCCAAACTTCCTTGATCAGCAGTGTTTGCTGTGACTAAGAGCCAGGTAGACGGTAGGCATTGACTCTACCTAACCTTTGAGTTGTAATAAAGGTGCAATAAAGTAATTGGTTAAAATAGAGACATTCCCGATAAAGAATGTTTGCTTTAGGAAGCAACTGGCTAAAATAGAAGTACATCTGATAAATGAGTTTATGGGGAGTAGAAGGGTTACTAATTAGTGGGGGTTCTAGTTCCTATGTGGATTCTCTACTTTTCCTCGTTGAAGAGAAAGGAAGCAATGAAAAGTTGTGTGTAGGTAACTAACACCATGTAAGTCCCTTCAAGCAGAGGTGATTGCTAACATGCTGCAATACGTCTTAAATTTTCCTTGCTTACAGCACTTTAGAAAATATGAAAATGTACTACACATTTAGTCTCACACCTGTGATTATTATCAGGAAACCAATACACTTTGACCTTTTTTTTTTTCAAAGAAGCAGAAGACAAACACAAGAAAGGAGGACTTTCTAAATCCTCACCTCTCTGAATTCTTTAGAGTATAAGCCAGTGTGTGTGTGGGGGGGGGGGGAGGGAATCTGTGAATGTCTCAAAGAAACTTCCTTAAGAATGTATTCTGAATTAAGTTCCTTTTAACAAGTGCCAATTTTTTAATTGAAAATTTATTTCTTTACTTAAGTGTATGAAGGATGTCATTTAGTACAATTATGAACAGGCCAGAATGAATCATATATCACAATCATAATAAGAAGGACAAGAAAAAGGGCATTGTGAGTAACTACACACATTAATTGCTCACCTTTTGTGTCCCTCCAATAACAGCTAATGGAGCTGGATGGCAGCCATGTTAACTTCAGGCACTAGATAAGAAACCTTGACATCCACTACTCACTCCATCTCCCCACTTTTCTCTGATGACCTCTCGGCTGTCCTTAGCCTGCCCCAGTATCTAAAACTTCAATCCCCGTTCCTGGAGCTCCAATTTGTTTCCTGCTGGGATAAGCTATCTCACAGTAAGGACATTGGCACCCCTAACCAATGTGGAGAGGGTTAGAGCAAGTGAAGCAATCTTTAGAACCCCATTCTCTCTGTGAAAGAGATGTTCTTTGTAGAACTCAGCAAAAGCACAGGGGAAATTACTATGTGGGGTACATGCCCGTGGCAAGCAACCTGAGAGCATCAGGGAACAGCTTCAGGAAAGAGGAGCCTCACCTTCCCTCACCGATCAGTCCGTCCTTAGGGCACACTTTGTGGGTATGCCATTTATGGGTACACCGGGGCAACCATTTTTAAAAATTACTTCTTATAGTTCCTTTTAAGGTTTTTGAAATCATAGCATAATCCCATCATCTCTCTCATCAAATCCTCCATACCCCTCCTTGCTCTCTTTCAAATTCATGGCCTCTTTTTTCATTAATTGTGAAATGCATATATGTAGTGTCAAGCACACCTCAACAGTAACCAACTACTTTCTAATTGGACTTACGACCCACTCAACAGGAGGAAAACCAGGGAAAACTTTTAAATGCCTCATCCTTTCAAGTATGCTGTCTTTCCTGAGCACTTAGAAACAGGACTTTTTATTTAAAAGATTTGCCCATAATACAAAGTAATTTCAGCTAACCAAAATCCACTTTTAGTCTTTGATGGATGAATATTTATCACCCTGAATATTTTTTTAGGTCATAAATATTTACAGTCTACTCCCTCAGCAAGGTTTAAGTGCATGGTCACTAAACCCCAATTGTATGGTCACTAAACCCCAAGTGTATGGTCACTAGCCACAAGTACATCATCACTAGGTGCAAGCACATGATTACTAGACACAAGTATAAAGCTGTTAGCCACAGTTGCCGCTGTACAATAAACAGATCCAGATCAGCATCCCTTAGAGTTCACTCATTTGACCAACCACTGTTCTCTCTTCCTTTATGAGTTCAAGTCGTAGATTCCACTCATGAATCCCATCATTCACCCTGTTCCTCTCTATGCCTGGCTTATTTCACTTAACTCAAGTTGCCCTGGGCTCACTGACACTGCTGCAAAGGACAGGTTTCCTCTTCTAAACTCTCAATAGTACTCCATGCTTCAGAGTTATACAAATATAACACTTTGAACACGTAGGCTGGTTCCGTATCTTGCCTACTGTAAATGCTTCGGTGGATGTAGTAGGCAGCTTTTGTTTTTATATATTTGGTTTTGCTTCCTTTGGATATACACTCTGCAATGACATTTCTAGGCAACATCAGCATTACTGTTTTTTTCCAGTCTTTTATTTTTCATGCATTTTAGTGAAAATATAATTACATCATTTCCTCTTTCCATCCCCTCCCCCTCAGGCCCTCTGGGAACCCTCCCTTCAACTTTCAACTCTTTCCGTATTACTCACCCTGACTCTCAAATTGATAGCCTTTTCCTCCTCAATTATTACATGTGTGTGAGAGAGAGCACGTGTGCACACGTGTGTGTGTGTGTGTACAAATATACAAATATGACCTCCTGACCACATTTTTGCTGTTCTTGCATATATGGACTCAGAGCTAACCACTGTCTTAGACAGCTTCATCTCTGGGGGAAACCAGTCCTCCCTCCCTCCCTCAGCAGACTTCACTTGCCTGCAGTTCCTTACCCGGGATATGACTCTGTGAAGTTTTTCACCTCCCGCATTAGCATCTCTACTGATATTGCCACTGTTCAGATCTTGCGACAATTTCTATGAGTGAATTTTCACAACAGACTTCCTGGTATTTTTTTGGCTCTTATAATCTTTCCACACCCAATTCCATGATGCTTTCTGAGTCATAGATTCGGTAGCTGTGATGTAGATATATCTCCACTGGGGCTAGGCTTGCAACAATCTGATCTCTGCACTGAAACTACCATATCTACTTGGATTCTTTAGTTAACCAGATATCACCCATAAATTAAAATAAAAATCTAGAGTTTGTAATAGTTTGTAATCACCATCTGCCAAGCACATTTAAGCTGTGTAATAAGTATTTGAGAGCAGGATTTATTATTCTCTCATTTTTACAGAGAATGTAAAGACTGGCTCAGAAGTCAGTGGATTTGGATCTGCAGGACTGGAGGCATAGGCCTAAACAGAGAACTGCTATAGTTCTGAATGTGTTTCACTGGCCAAGCTTTAATTCTGGTCACAGATTAAATCCAGCAAAGATGTAGAAGCTTGGAAAAGCTTTAAATACAACAACTGTTCGTATGGATTTCGTGACGAACCTCAGATGTCTTAGGATGTGTACACTGATCCCTGGGTTCTATACATTCTCTATATATGGCACCCAATCTGATTTATCCATCCTCCTGCCCCCATCCAGTGTGACTTCTGGTGGAGCCAAAAGGAGCGTTGGTAGAAGGGAAGCAGAATCCTTCTCTACTTCTCCAGATGAATGCCAGAATCCACTTGCCATGGGTGTAAGTAAGACGCAGTATCACAACACAATACTAAGGTAGCGGTTAAGAGCTCACTCTAAGGAAATAGCCAACGAATAACTAGCCCAACTTGAGACCCATCCCATGGGCGAACACGAATCCCTGACACTATTAATGGTATTCTGTTACATTTGCAGACAGGAGCATGTGTCCTCCAAGAGGCTCCACCCAGCAGCTGACTAAGACAGATGCAGACACCCACAGCTGAACGGTAGATGGAGCTTTGGGACTCTTGTGGGAGAATTGATGGAAGCATTGCAGGCTCGAAGGTGATAGGAACTCTACAGGAAGAGCAACAGAGTCAACTAACCTGGACCGTGAGAGTTTGAACCACCAGCCATACACAAGCTGAACCTAGGCTGCCTCACACATATGTAGCAGACGTGCAGCTTGGTCTTCATGTGGGGCACAAACAATAGGAGAGGAAGCTATCCCAAAAGCCATTGCCTGTATATGGGATACACTCTAGCTGGGCTGCCTTGTCTGGCCTCAGTGAGAGGAAGAGCCTAGACTCATGGAGACTTTTAGTGTCAGTGAAGGGAGATACCAAGGGGGGCCACCCACTCAGGAGCAGGGGAGGTGGATGGGGGAAGATTGTGAGAGGAGGTGACCAGTAAGGGGCCAGTGAGTGGGGTGTAAAGTGAATAAGTTTAAAAAAATCTCACTCGGCTCCAGTCTAAGTCTCCCATTTGGCCTTCACAGCAACCTCTGAGACACAAGAAATTTAAGTGACTCAATTTTACTTCCTGATTGAAGATTTAAGCTCAAGGAGATGGACTGCAATTGCAGAATGAAATTTTCTGTTTAATAAATGAAAGCAGACTTTATTACTGAGAGATGACCCAAGTGCAGCTAAACGCCCTGGTACTGTAGAGTAGAGCAGTCTAACATATGTGTTCCCACTTTGAAATCCCATCCCTACCCGCAATGTGGTGGCGTTAGGTTGGGCCTATGGGGAAAGTGGTTGTGGTAAAACTAAATAAACATTTACAGTCGGCATTTTAGCTAAGAGTCCATTTATTTATTTATTTATTTACTTGTTTATTTATTTATTTATTTATTTATTTATTTATTTCGGATACATTTTTTAAGGTTGTAATTAAGTATTTGAGGATACATATACATATACATATATAACAATAATATAGGAAAAGAGGCTATTAATTTGAAAGAATAGGAGAGAAACTAGGAGGGGCTGTAGGGAGGAAGGGGGGATGTGATACAGTTCTATTTTAATTAAAATATCTTCTTTTTTGTTGTTGTTGTTGACCTTCACACAGTCTGTGAGTTGTTTCTGGGGTGTTCAGAGCTTTCTGAGGTTAGTATCCCATTATCAGTGACTGCATATTATGTCTGTTCATTTGTGACTGGGTTATCTCACTCAGGATGATATTCTCTAGATGCATCCATTTTCTTAAGAATTTCGTAAAGTAATTGTTTCTAATAGCTGAGTAGTACTCCATTGTGTAAATGTACCACAATTTGTGTATACATTCATATACTGAAGGACATCTGGGTTCTTTCTAGCTTCTGACTATTATAAATAGAGCTGCTATGAACATTGTGGTGCATGTATCTATGTTGTGTGTTGGAGCGTCTCTGGGGTAAATGCCCAGAAGTGGAATAACTGGGTCTTCAGGTAGTACTATGTCCATTTTTGTGAGGAAGCGCCAGACTGATTTCCAGAGTGGTTGTATCAGTTTACAACCCCACCAACAGTGGAGAAGTGTTCCTCTTTCTCCACATAGTCGCCAGCATCTGTTGTTATCTGAGTTTTGGATCATGGCCAATCTGACTGGTGTGAGGTGGAATCTCAGGGTTGTTTTGATTTGCATTTCCCAGATGGCTAAGGATGTGGAACACTTCCTTAGATGTTTCTCAGCCATTTGATGTTCCTCGATTGAGAACTTTTTGTTTAACTCTGTACCCCATTTTTTAATAGAGTTGTTTAATTCTCTGGTGTCTAGCTTTTTGAGTTCTTTGTATACCTTGGATATTAGGCCTCTATCTGATGTGGTGTTGGTAAATATCTTTCCCCGTTCTGTTGGCTGCCATTTTGTTTTCTTGAAAGTGTCTTTAGCCTTACAGAAACTTTGCAATCTCATTAAGTCCCATTTGTCAATCTTTGACCTTAGAGCTCGAGCCATTGGTGTTCTGTTCAGGAAATTTTCTCCTGTGCCTATGAGTTCTAAGGTTTTCCCTACTTTCTCTTGTAATAGCTTCAGTGTACCTGGTTTAATGTGGAGATCTTTGCTCCACTTGCACTTGAGCTTTGTACAAGGAGATAAGAAAGGGACTATTTTCATTCTTTTGCATGCTGAGTGCCAGTTGGACCAACACCATTTGTTTAATAGGCTGTCCTTTTTCTATTGCATGTTTACAGCTCCTTTGTCAAAAATCAGGTGACCATATACGTGAGGGCTCATTTCTGGATCTTCTATTCTATTCCATTGATCCACATGCCTATTTCTGTACCAGTACCATGCAGTTTTCAGCACAATAGCCTTGTAATATAGCTTGAGGTTAGGGATAGTGATTCCCGCAGATGTTTTCTTGTTGTTGAGGATGGATTTCTCTATTCTAAGTCTTTTGTTATTCCAGATGAAATTGCACATTGTTCTTTCCAATTCAATGAAGTAATTGTTTGGAATTTTAATGGGAATTGCATTGAATCTGTAGATTGCTTTTGATAAGATAGCCATTTTTAAAATGTTGATTTTTCCAATCCATGAGCATGGGAGATTTTCCATTATCTGAGATCTTCCTCAATTTCCTTTTTTAAAGGTTTCAAGTTCTTGTCATACAGGTCCTTCACTTGCTTAGTTAGAGTCACACCAAGGTATTTCATACTTTTTGTGACTATTGTGAAGGGTATCTTTTCCCTAATTTCTTTCTCCACATGTTTTTCCTTTGAATATAGGAAGGCTACTGATTTGTTTGAGTTAATTTTATATCCAGTCACTTTGCCGAACTTGTTTATCAGTTGTAGGAGTTCTCAGGTGGAAGTTGTGGGGTCGCTTAAGTACACTATCATGTCATCTCCAAATAGTGATGATTTTACTTCTTCCTTTCCAATTTGTATCTCTTTGATTTCCTTCTGCTGTCTAATTGCTCCGGCCAGGACCTCCAGTACTATGTTAAATAGGTAGGGGGAGAGTGGGCAGCCTTGTCGAGTCCCTGATTTTAGTGGGATTGCTTCAAGTTTCCCCCTGTTAAGTTTGATGATGGCTATTGGTTTGCTGTATATTGCTTTTATTATGTTTAGGTATGAGCCTTGGATTACTGTTCTTTCCAAACTTTTAACATGAAGGGGTGTTGAATTTTGTCAAATGCTTTCTCAGCATCTAGTGAGATAACCATGTGGTTTTTTTCTTTGAGTTTGGTTACATGGAGGATTATATTGATGGATTTCCTTATATTAAACCATCCCTGCATCCCAGGGATAAAGCCTACTTGATAATGGTGAATGATCATTTTGATGTGTTCTTGGATTTGGTTTGCAAGGATTTTGTTGAGTATTTTTGCATCAATTTTCATAAGTGAGATTGGTCTGAAGTTCTCTATCCTTGTAGGGTCTTTGTGTGGTTTAGGAAGAGGGTTATTGTAGCCTCAAAAATGAGTTAGGTAGTGTTCCTTTGGATTCTATTTTGTGGAATAGTTTGGGGAGTATTGGTATTATGTCATCAATAAATGTCTGATAAAACTCTGCACTGAACCCATCTGGACCTGGGCTTTTTTTGGTTGGGAGGCTTTTGATGACTGCTTCTATTTCTTTAGGTGTTATGAGATTATTTAGCTGAGTTACCTGGTCCTTGTTTAACTTTGGTATCTTGTATCTGACTAGGAATTCATCCATTTCCTCCAGATTTTCCAGCATTGTCGAGTATAAGCTTTTGTAGTAGGATTTGATGATTTCTTGAATTTCCTCAGTTTCAGTCGTTATTTCTCTACTTTCCTTTCTGATTTTGTTAATTTGGATACTCTCCCTTTGCCCTCTAGTTAGTCTGGCTAAGGGTTTATCAATCTTGTTAATTTTTTCAAAGAACCAGCTCTTGGTTTTGTTGATTCTTTCAATGGTTCTTTTTGTTTCTATTTGGTCTATTTCTGCCCTAAGTTTGATTATTTATTGCCGTCTACTCTTCTTGGGTGTATCTGCTTCCTTTTGTTCTAGAGCTTTCAACTGTGCTGTCAGGATGCTAGTTTAAGCTCTCTCTCCAGTTTCTTTTTGGAAGCACTCAGAGCTATGAGTTTTCCTCTCTGTACTGTTTTCATTGCATCCCATAGGTTTGGGTATGTCGTGTTTTCATTTTCATTGTATTCTAGAAAATCCTTAATTTCTTTCTTTATTTCTTTTTTGACCTTGCTATTGTTTAATAGAGCATCGTTTAGTTCCCATGTGTATATGGGCTTTTTGTTGTCTTTGTTGTTATTAAAGACCAGCCTTAGACCACGGTGATCTGAAAGGATGCATGGGAGTATTTTGATCTTCTTGTATGAATTGAGGCTCATTCTGTGTCCAATTATGTGGTCAATTTTTGAGAAGGTGTTGTGAGGTGCTGAGAAGAAGGTGTATTCTTTAGTTTTAGGATGATATGTTCTATAGATTTCTATTAATTCCAGTCGGTTCATAGTCTCTGTTAGTTTTACAGTGTCCTTGTTCAGTTTCTGTTTCCATGATCTCTCCATTGGTGACAGTGGGGTATTAAAGTCTCCCACTATTGTTGTGTGGGGTAAAATGTATTTTTTGAGCTTTAGTAGGGTTTCTTTTATGAATATGGGTGCTTTTGTATTTGGAGCATATATGTTAAGGATTGAGAGTTCCTCCTGACAGATTTCCCCTGTAATGAGTAAAATGTGTCCTTCCTTATCTTTTTTGATAACTTTTGGTTGAAAATCTACTGTATTCGATATTTGAATGGCCACTCCAGCTTGCTTCTTGGGGCCATTTGCTTGGTAGGTTTTTTCCCAACCTTTTATTCTGAGATAGTGTCTGTCTTTGTCTCTGAGATGAGTTTCCTATATGCAGCAAAATACTGGGTTTTCTTTATGTATCCAGTCTGATAGCCTATATCTTTTTATCGGGCAGTTGAGTCCATTTATGTTAATAGATATCAAGGAATAGTGGTTGCTCTTTCCTGCTATTGTTGCTTTGGTAGGTTGAATTGTACCTGTGTGTCTTTCTTCTTTTGGTTTTCTTCCTTAGAAGTTTTCTTGTTTTTATTATGAGGTGGTTCCCCTCATTGTATTGGGTTTTCCACCTATAATTCATTGTAGTGCTGGGTTTTTTGTCATATATAGTGTAAATATAGTTTTGTCTTGGAATATCTTCATCTTGCCATCTATGGTGATTGATAGTTTTGCTGGGTATAGCAGCTTGGGCTGGCACTTGTGTTCTTTCAGGGTCTGTATGATGTCTGTCCAGGATCTTCTAGCTTTCATAGTCTTTGTTGAGAAATCAGGTGTGATTCTGATTGGTCTGCCTTTATATGTTACCTGACCTTTTTCCCTTACTGCTTTTAGTATTCTTTCTTTGCTTTGGGCACTTGGTGTTTTGACTATTATGTGTCGGGAGGAATTTCTTTTCTGGTCCAACCTATTTGGAGTTCTGTAGGCTTCTTTTATGCTCATGGTCATCTCATTTTTAAGGGTAGGGAAGTTTTCTTCCAGGATTTTGTTGAAGATATTTACTGTACCTCTTAGTTGATATTCTTTGCCCTCTTCTATTCCTATTATCCTTAGGTTTGGTCTTCTCATTGTGTCCTGGATCTCCTGCACATTTTGGGTTAGGTTTTTTTTGTTTTGTTTTGTTTTGTTTTGTTTTGTTTTGTTTTGTTTTTGCATCTTCTCTGTTTTGTCTATGTTTTCAATGTTGTCTTCAGTTCCCCAGATTCTCTCTTCCATCTTTTGTAGTCTGTTGGAAATGCTTGCATCTGTGACTCCTCATTTCTTTTTTAGGTTTTCTACCTCTAGGATTGTCTCTTTTAGTGTCTTCTTTATTATGTCTATTTCTGTTTTAAATTCCTTTTTCCATTCCTTCATCTCTTTGGTTCTGTTTTCTTCTAGTTCTTTGAGTGTTTTTCTTGTTTCTTCTTTAAAAGCTTCTAATTCTTTATGCTTTTCCTCCCGTTCTTGTTTAAGGATCTCTATCATCATCTTGAGGTAGGATTTTGTGTCTGAGTCTTCTTTTTCTGGAGTGTTTGGCATTCCTCTGTTTGTTGAGATGGGAGAACTGGGTTCTTAGTGTCGCCAGGTTGTCTTGGTTTTCCTGGGGTACATTCTTTTGCTTTCCTCTTGCCATCTTGTTGTCAGTGATTGGTTCTTGCCTTTCCCTTGTACCTGGCCTGTGTTCCTGGATCTCTGCTGTTCCTGGTGGCAGATGTTCCAAGTGCCTGTTGTGCACCCCAGAAGTTGTCGGCTGGGAATAGAGGGCCTGATACCACCGGGTTCCTGGATCCCTGGATCATGCTGGGCGGGCAGGCGCACACTTTCCGCATGCTCCGATGATATATCTCTGCCTCCCTGACTAGTCGGAATCCCTTCTACCCAGTTCTCGCCAGTCCTGTGTTGTCTGGGTCTCTGCCCTTCTTGGTGGGGATGTTCTGAGTCAAGAGTCCATTTTTTAAATATTAGTGTGTGTAGTTGGCCATGACCAAAAGACAAATACACTAAAGAGGCATTCTTCTGCCCAAACATTTATTTCAGTGAAGGCTATAAATAGGGATTGTTGTCAACCCTTGATTGACTAAATTACAGAAATCTTGACTCACACTTAATTCAACAGTTTTGAAATCTTTATTAATTCTTTGAGAATTTCATGCCATGTATTTGATCCTATCCACTTTTCCCCGTGCTCCTCCTAGATCCTCTTCTCCCTTCCTCACCCACACAACTTTGTGTCCTCTTTTTTTTCTTCTTCTAAACACGCCAAGTCTAACTTGTGCTGCCCTGTACTCCTGGGTATGCAGCTGTGCACTGGAGCTTGCTTAACTTACTGGTTCACATCCTTTAAAAGAAAATTATCTCCTTCTCCTAGAAGCTATCAATATCCAATAGATCCTCAGCTAAGGTGTAGGAATTTGTGTCCACTTCCCCCTGCATGCTAAGACTTTGTCTGGCTTGAGCTTGTGCCGGTCACGTGTGTGCTGTCCTAGCAATTGTGAATTCATGGATGTAACTGCCTTGTTGTCTCCAAAACAGGCCAATTCCTTATAGTTACTCACCACCTCTGGCTCATACAACCTTTCTGCCCCCTCTTTGCCGTAATCCTGGAGCCACAGGAGGAGGGGTGTGGTGTAGGGTTCCCATTCAAGGCTAAGCTCACTACAGTGTATATTCTCCTACTCTCTGCACCTTGACCCTTTGGGATTCCTGTGTGAATTGTAATCTATGGAAAAGGGAGGTTTGCTGATGGTTAAAAGATGCACTAATCAGAGGTGGGGGAGGGATATCTTCTTTTTTAGTGGATATTCTCTGTATTTACATTTCAGATGTTATCCCCTTTCCCCTAATCCCATCCCCCTCCTTCTACGACTGCCTCCATGAAGGTGATCCCTTTCCCAATCACCCTCTCTTACCTCAGCACCTTGGCATTCCCCTACACTGGGAAAACCAACCTTTGATGAGCCAAAGGTCTCTCCTCCCATTGATGCCAGAAAATGTTATTGTCTGTGGCATATGTACCTGGAGCCATGGGTCTCTTCATGTGTGCTCATTGGTTGGTGTTTTAGTCCCTGGGAGCTCTGATGGGTCTGGTTGGTTGATAATATTGTTCTTCCCATGGGGTTGCAAACCCTTCAGCTCCTTCAATCTTCCAGGTTTATGGACCCCACAGTGTATATATTTTAAGTTTGTCATTTTCTGTATAATCCAATTTCTTTTCAAAATGCCATTATACCAAATCCCTCTTATCTTCCCCCAAATTCACAGTTCATAAGTGAGGGTAAAGATTCGAGACTCACTCATTCCCCCTGCATGATTCTAACTTGAGATCGAGTCCGTCAGGCTGTTGCTTTGTTCTACATCACAGAATTACCAACTTCGTTGATATGGTTTACCAAATCGAATTGACTCACACTGAATTACTCAGCTGTAGCATCAACCAGGGCATGAAGAGTACATTAGGAGGAGTTCTTGTCTGTAACTAGGTTACATTCACCCAGACGTTATCAGGCCTCAGAAAGGAACAGCCTTGGCTGTAAAATGTTTAACCCAACCATTTGAAACCATGGTCCTCTGTGACTGCTAGGAGTTGGGCTTTTAACACTTCAGCTGTTCCACTGACCTATTTATTTCTGGGGTTTGGCTCCTTTGGCAGTAAGGGAGCCTTCCTGAAAAAAAAGCAGCAGCAATGAGAAAGAATTTCATTTGACCTTCACCTAATGTGCACAGCACATCAAGAGGCCATCCCCAGGATGCAGAAGGACTTGTTCTGATTTCTATGCCCTTGAATCTGAGACTGTCCTCCTAGGGATTCTCCAGGCTCCCAGTGAGCCCTGGGAGAGTTTGCAGAAGTTTCCTGGAATGCAGAAGTGGGTGGAGAGCCACAGTTAAGGCTCAACTTACAGTGCAAACATTAAGACAGTTGAAGTTCAAAGTGCTACCCCACCCTGGCAGTTAGTTTTTCTGGTAGCAATTGAGGACAGGGAGAAAAAGTAGCAGGTGCCAGGCACCAGCCAAAGTAGCCCAGGCTGAGCTGAAAAAGCAATCTGTGTGGGCGGGAGAACACAGCATATTTTCTCCAGCAAAGACCTTCTGTGTGCTTGCCATGAACAATGAGCTGACCGCATGCCTGAACACAGATCAAAAACGTAACGTGGAGTAGAAGAAGACACCCCTCCTTAGCCCCAACAATGGGCCGACTGGAAAGAGTGACTCCATTTAAAGGATGGTCCTGTATGGAGACATTTAGACCAGATGGAAAATAACACCACAGCCATCACTCTGACGCTACAACCCACCCAGCCCGAGACCTTCCTTACTGAAAGAAGTTTCTCCGATACACTGAGCTGGGGGCAATCCATGGGCTTAGCCTCATGGAGAAACACACATATAACACACACATTCCACAGCTGGTCCTCCCAAGGACCTGCTCATCACTTTTCATTTTAATGCATACAGGAACCACACTGTTCAATTTGCCATTTTTCTGGGACTAATAGATACCCAAAAGGAAGAGCCACTGTTCAGAAAGCATGGTCTCCCCATTGCTACCCCCAGAGGAACTCTCTCATGTGTTTATCTCTTTCAACCTAAGACAAGCTAGGCACAATTAATTTATTAGGAGTCCTTGACTGATTGATTCAGGCAAGTTAATTTCATGGAAATAGGCTTGACCTCTGCAGCTCAGCTATTGGCAGCCTGATCCTGAGGAAGTTGGAGTGCATACTCTCTACCAACCAACTGAATACAGACTGTCCGATAGTTTCCTTGCATCCTGGGCATTTGAAGCTGATCCGATCCGATCATTATCTTCTGATGCCTTAGTCCCCCCAGCTTTCAAGTGCCTTGAAAGAACAAAGAGCCTATGAACTCACTCGTTTGGTAACTGAACCTGTGGACTTTGGTGTGTTGGCATGTACGAATCTGAATTAGGGGCCAAGACTCTGTCTGGCTCAGTTAGGTAAGTGGTTGCCACAGAAGCAATCGGATCTGAGTTCAACCCCCAGGATCAGTAAAAGAAATCCAGTTATTGGAACCTGTACTTGTAATCCTAGCACTTGGGTAGTAGAGATCAGCTGATCACTGGCACTTGCTGCAGTCTAGCTAAAGAGGTGAAGACTAGAGTAGTGAGAAATACTACTGGAAAAATAAACAAATGAATAAATAAATAGCAAAAGAACAAGGTGAATGCCACCCTAAGGAATGACATCTGACCTCCATACACACAGGCACTGCCAACACATGCATACACATGCACACACACACATACAAATTAGACAATTAAATACACAACCATAACAGAAGAGATGGTACACTTTCTAATGCTGTGCTCCCTGGTCCTAGGATGGACTCAGAAGGAAGGGCATAAGGATCTTCAGGATTCAGGACTTGGGGATTAGATACAGTTCCAAAGCTGACTAACAAACAGAAGACTCAAAAGCAATTGACAGGCAGCAAACATCATCTGGAGCAATTATCATGTATCTTCTGATTCATCAGAGATCTGGCCATCCGAGATAAGGCTTCAAAAGGAATTTTAGATTGTTTTTCTGTTTAACATGAAATCAGAGAGATGGGCTGCTCTTATATCTTCATCCCCACTACTATAAATTAGCAGGTACCTTTCTCTTGAAATATCTGAGGCTTTTGTTATAGAGCCAAAATTGATCAAAGGTTACAACAATCTAAAAACAAAAGAAAGGGAGAGAGAATTCTCTGGTTGCCCAGTTGCTAAGCAACCCTGTCTGTCCTGGTAACTGGGTCTGAGGGCCTTCCGCCTTCATTCTCAGATATTCACTCCATATATGATATAGGCTAGCATGTTTATTCTCCTGTAAATGCCCAGCAAATAAAAAGCGATGAAGCCCTTTCACTGAAATTATTCATGTGCTAAAACCTTTTATCCACATCACCAGTGTGACTGACACTATCTTGCCAGCAAGCTTTCCAAATTAGTTCTTGCTCAGGTATTGTACTCTTGGGCCTTCTTTCTTTAATAAAAGAAAAAAGAAAAGAGCTACAGTTTTATTTAAGCCTTCTAAAATTTGGCATTATGGCTCCCCGATACTGATGATTAAGATGTCACGTCTATTACAGGCACTTTTTTCCTCTCCTAGTTGCTGTCAACTTTCTAGGAAAAGAAATATCTTTTGAATGATTTCCCCCAGTTAAAAACTTTTGGCTTGCCTTTAGAGCTGAGCTACACCGGAGAATTTGAGCGAGTCGCTATGCATGCCAGAACCACCCTAGAAATCCAAATGCAATATTGCTATGACTTGCCCTGGGAACAGAAGACAGCACCTCTTTTGAGCTCTTGGCCGATCCCCATCTTCAGCTTCCACATGACCAGCCCCCCTTCCAGGTGACCATAGCAAGAGGTACATTCACTGTCTCTAGTTTTAGCTCCAATAATTTTTTGCAGATTGTCCACCTAGTGCTCATATGACCACAGAGACCCAGAAACTTACTGATTTTCTCTTCTCCACTCACCTCATATCATATCACTGGAACTCCGAGAGTTGGAGGACATATTTATGAGCCTGAATTCCAGGGCTTTGCCCCCTCAAGTGAGAGACACAAGTCTCTACCTGTGCTCAGATCTCCAGACTGTAGGGGGAGTTTGAAGAAGAAAGGACCAGCCTTCTTTCCACTGAACAAATTTCTCTTCTCTCTCACTAACTTCTCCCCTGCTTCAACTCAGAAGTTTCTACTTCCCTCTCTTGGGGGAAATGATGAAGAAGCAACACCTCTAAACCAGAACCTAAACTGCTGGGAGTTAAGAATCAGAGAGGAGTTATTATGAAACATGAAAGCAATGAATAGAAATAAAAAACTTAAGGAAAGCCTTTGACAAAAATTATCAGACCACTTATGTGATGGGTCCCTGAAACTACACAAGACAAAAAAAATACAGTGTGTATATAGAATATAAATGGCAATATCCAGACAGAACATCCAACCATCTTTGCAGTACAGATGAAAATCTTTCTTACCTTGCTGTCAGCTTGTAGTAGTCACTAAGTCTTCTGAGACTGGATCCTCATTGATTGTTCTAGTCAGGGCTGACATAGCAAAGTTCAGAACTTACCTCCAGGTACCTTAAGTTAAAAGAGGGGCATGTTAACTTACATAATGGAGACTTGATAGGGTTTCAGGCACAGTTAGATCCAGGGCAACCAATGATGTTGTTACAGCTCCATTTCTCCATTTGTCAGTTCTTCCTGTCCAGTCTGCCCATGGCAGTGTGAAAGGCTATGGCGCGTTACTCCAAGTGTATGACCCGTTGCTGAATAATCTGAGTAGAAACAGATAGAAGTAAACACCTCCCTGGCAGAAAAGCTCCCAGGTTTTCACTGGCTTAGCCCGAGGCAAAGTCCGCTGCACCCACCAGGCCAGGGATGTGATGTCTGAACCAAAAGGATCAGGTACTGCTCAAGGAGTTCTGTGGCCCGATGAGAAGGGCAACTAACAATAAGGCCTATCCTAGAAACCCCTCTGCTATCCCTTCACCTCTTTATGCCAAGAACTATTAGTCAAAAGCTCTAGTAAGACTCCATGTCCTTCTGACATGCACTGTCTATTGACTTTCTATTGAATTTTACCATGTTCCAGGTCCTTAATGGGTTTTGAAAATAGTTGTGAACAAACAAAGAGTCCTTGTTTGAGGGTGTTCCCCTCTATTCCAGGCACACACTCCAAGCCCCGCCTTCTACCCGGGTCTTCTGTTCCAGTTTCTCCCCTGTCTAACCAATCAGCAGTTCCATCTTTAGAAGATTGCTCTCCCCACCCTCACCATATCTGTCTTCAGTCTTTTCATGTAGTTCCATGTAACATCATCAGTCTAGGTGAGGTTTTCACTTCTCACTCGCTCTACCTTCTATCTGTCTCACCCTTTGCAACCAAGTCAATCATCTCTTCTTGGTGGAAATGCTTCAGATTGCTTATCTGAAGTAGTTGTTGCTCCCTCTGTACGTCTCCTGCAGCTTTGGGGGTCCTATCCAGATTCCACACATCTTCTAACAGATCCTATGTTCTGGTTACTGCGACATGTCAGCATTCTCTAGGGAATTAGAAATTCCCGGATATCATCATGTCTTTTTAGCCCCTCCCCCTTCGCCAAGCAGAAAGCAAGTGTTTGCTAACTATGAAATGAATCAAGAAAGGCTTAAACAGATGTTTAAAGGTATCTTAGTGGGAGGTGTCAATCAGTGAGCCATTGTCTTGGCCTCTGGCCCTGACTGTTGCACATCTCTGAGCTTCTCAGTGGAAGCAAATGTAAGGACAATCATCAGCATCTGTTGCAAGCATGCTATCTCACAATGGGTCAGGGGAACAGTAGGATGGACCCTGGGGTAAGGCTCCTCCTGTTCTCCCAGAATTTCAAACAGTATGCAAAACAAAGGGGAAAATACTCAAATACTCAACACTCCACAGTGAGCCAGCAAGACACTGTTTTAAAACCCCACCCCCCCACCTTTGGTCCTATAAAAAGAAGCATTGCCCTAGATGAAGGGGCAACATCTGAGATAACAGTCTTTCTAAATTCTTCAAGAAGCAAGGAAAATCACATGCTTCACCTTGTCAGACGTCCTTAAGAGAATTTCAGACATCTGTGGGAAGTGGGAATGTCTTTACACAACAATGGTGTAGAAAGAACCTCTGGAAAATCTTTAGAAAACAAGTCATTCCCACGTGTCTGTCTGTCGACCTCTTGTAAACCTGGACATATTTGAAGATCTGACTTCCCTCAGCACACACGAGGCTCAACTGAACACGATCTCCCTCACAGCCGCACTTAAATAGAAATTTACAAATCAGGAGCTCCCTCATTCATTGCTTATCTAATTCCCAAGTGAAAAATGACCTACTCTAGATCAGACAATCAATTTAGCATGGAACCCTCTGAAATAAGAGTGGGACTAACTTCTGGACCAGAGGATGCTCTGACTACTCGAATATGCATTCGTGTCTTTGGGGAATCTTTTGGGACTGAATCAAAAATAAAAATACAGCCAGGGTATGGGTCTGTGATACACGGACAGTTGTCTTTTTTTTTTTCTCAAACTTTTAAAATCTTTATTTTTTATTAGCTTACAAAGTAGCAGGTTTCCTTGTACCTTTTTCATAAACCTTAGATGCATTTGACCTCCTATTTAACCTTAGAGTTATTCTCTTTTCCCCATCTCTCCATGCCCTTGTCCCTGCTTTGGCATTTTCATCTTTAGGAAATGTACACAGGGGTTCTAGCCCCCTCCTTAGTCACACTTTTATCTCTATGATTCTTTCAGCCAACTCTGAAGACAAAGTGACACTTCTGTAGGCAGGATCAGTGGCTTCTGCAGCCACAAGAATTTATACCTAAGAAGCATCTGTTTTGGTCTAGGTACAGGACTTGTCTCTTATTCCCTTACTTCAGTCTAGAAGTAAAAATCCTTGTCTAGCTTTCATGGATGGCAAAATGGATAGTCGAAGAGGTTAAGCAACATTGGCAGAAACCCTTGGGGAGGAAGTAGTAGACCCTCCAGTATTTATTTTGGCCATGAAATCTCTACTTTAAAGTACATTCTCTTGCCCAAACACAGAACATGCTGTAATCACAGAGAAGTACTCTCCGGGCAGCTCTAATTCCTCCCTGTAGGCGTCTCTTAACCTTGCATGGCCATCAGCAGATGGCTGTTTTTCATACAATACAGTTTACTTGGACATAATATGGCACACACAACACAGAGTGATGAAGAGCTTCAGAGGGTAGGATGTGATGTGTGGGGGGGTGAGGAGAGAGACTGAAGGAAAGGGGGAGACTTGGCCAAAAGGGAATAATAGTACAGAATGGGAGCATGATGTCTGGAGGTTAATACAGGGTGTGTGTGTGTGTGTGTGTGTGTGTGTGTGTGTGTGTGTGTGTGTGTGTGCAATAGAAGGGTGTGCCAGAAGTTCAAGGAGTCTCCACTGGCTCAAGTTTGCCTTGGATGGCTTTCTTCCTAACAGTCAACCTTAGAAAATTTGAATCTCTGATTTTTATTTGTTATTTCTTCTTCTAAATGGATTTCATGGTACCAGCTCAGGAATGGATGGAATCTTCTTACCCAATGGGACACTATGACAAATGTCCCTAAAGAAAGTTTAGGATGGTTTCCAGCTATCACGTAGTTTGAGCAGTCATTATGTACATACACAACCCCTCCCAGATCGTTTTTATATGGAATTAGCCATTTTCCCCATTTCTTTTATTGAAAAAAACCTTTTAAACCATAATCATAATTATTTTGAGGCAAGAACTAGTTTTACTGCATTCTGATGTTTCCATTGTATGATTAAAAGAAGAAATTTCCATATAGGCATCTTTGAACCTCACGTGTAATATTAAGTGGTTCTGCTAAATAGTTCAGATGTGCTGTTCATATGTTACTTGATGAGAGCTGATGGTGGTGTTAATTTGTGATAGAATCCTACAGAATGTCAAGTTCTATTTCTGGCTAATAGATATCTGCATACTAGGGGAAGGCCTCCAGTACATCTGTGACTCAGGCAAACTTTCTGCAAGAAATCTTGGGATGCATTTGTTTTTAAGGCATCTACTTAACTTTTTTTTAACTTTTTGTTTTTTTCAACTACTATATAGTCCCCTTCAGAGTGAGGTATGACTTTTTCCTAATGCTGGAGGCTGAATTATCTTGCTTAAAAACTACGGATTTGTGGATGAGGAGATGGCTCAATGGATAAAGAGCTTGCTATAAAATCATGAGGATTTGAGTCTCAATTCCCAGATCCTGTGTAAAATCTGGGTGGATAATATACCTGTTTTCCAGTAGCAAGAAGGAAGGTGAAGGCAGGAGGCTATGGGCTAGCCTTATGTACATTAGCAAACAACAAAGAGAATTTTCCAAACAAGGTGGAAAGTGAGGACCAACACCCAAAGTTGTTCTCTGATTCCATGCATATGCACGCATACATGTGCACACACACATTGCACATAGAGTTTTCTAAAATATTGTATCAGTTAACTAGTATGAATAGAAAAGGAGAGTTATTTAATTTTACAATGACTTATGTATATCTCACAGCCATTGTCGGGGACTAATACTAAAAATGGAAAGCCATTCTGACCCTGAGAAGAGAGCATGTAGGGTCTTGTCTGTGGACTAACATTGAATGTCATTGGCAATCAAGATGTTAGTAAATCAAGTAGCCTATAGACAGCATACAGTGTGGAGCATAGATGGAACAGAAAGAAGGCATCCTCAAGGAGACAGAGGGAGATGTCGAGAAAAATGGCTGAGACAAAGAGCAAATAAAATAGCCTATTGTGTTAGGGTAGTGACCCCCTACCACAAAATTATTTTATTACTACTTCATAACTGCACTTTTGCTTCTGTTATGAATTGTGATGTAACTATCTGATATACAGGATATTTGGTATGTGACCCTCAAAGGGGTCACGACCCACAAGGTAAGAATCCCCATGTTGGGTAGGGAGATGTCAGTCCAAGTCAGCTGGTATCTAGGAGCTCAGCAATAGCAGAGTAAGATGCCAGGGCTTACTCGCACGGGGACTTTTGTAAGGTGTTTCTATGGAGTAATGAGATGGAAGCCCGAGGTAGGTAAGGCAAGAATACAGGGGAAGAATTAGAAGAAGGACATGAACAAGAGTCTCAAGCAGTTTTGTTAAAAGAAGGAGGTAGGTTATGGCATCATGGATATGAGGTTTGTCTCATTTAAACAAAAAATCTCATCATGAAAATTAACTCCTACCCATCCCCTTCTCTCAAAACTATGTAATCTTTTCATAGTCACTCTTACAGGAAAATCTGCAGATTAAAACTGCCTCTTTGGTATCACCAACCAGACAACCATTGTGGTTGGTTGGCTAATTACATAATAACGCTTCAGACACCTGTTCTGAGAAGCACAGGGGACTCTCTAGATTGGAAATGAAAATTCTAATCTCCTTGTATTGGGCTGAGTGATATAGAAGAAATGTACATTTCACATAAGCACACACACACACATAATTTGGGTTGGTTAGAATAATCATACACTGGGAAGTTTCTGCAAGTTGCACAAACCAAAAGACGGTTCCTAGGTCCATAAAACTAGAGGCCTAGAGACTAATGGTTTAGCCTTAATCCAAAGTTGAAGCTCCTTGGATGTTTGCAGAGACCTGATATCTGTAGGAACTGTGAGAGCAAAGATGAGTATGCTTAAAAAGAAACAAGCTTATAAACATGTGGGCTTCCTCTCCTACTATGGTTTATTGTGTCTTGGCACCAGGCTATTGAAGATGCTGCCCACATTCAGGGAAGGACTTCCAGCCTCAGTTCGGTAACCTGCTTGTCTCTGACAACAGCCTCACAGACATAATTAACAATATGCTTGACTTCTTTCCTAGCATTTCTCAATTCAGTCCAGTTGACAGTCAAGATTAACACACTCACCCTGGCTGCCAAGAGTTCCAATGTCTATATGACCTTTATTCAGTGAAATATGAAAACAGATCTCTGGCCTGATCATGATCTATGTCATGTATTTTCTGTTTCTTGGGGACATGAACCCTACAGTACATGTTAGATGGTACTTTACACCAAATACTGTTTGTCCATGTGCATGTATGGTGTGTGTTGATGTATGTGCATGTCCATATGGAGGGCAGAAGTAAAACCAAGCTGTTATTCCTCAGGTGCCAATAACTTAAAGTTCACCAAGTAGGTCAAGCCAATTGACTACAGCCCTCTCTGCTTTCACCTCCTCTGCTTTATGTGCACATGTATGCATCACCATGACTGGCCTTTTTTATGTAGGTCCTTAGACTCAAACTCAGGTCTTCATGTTTGCAGACTGAGCTGCAACCCCAGCCCTATGCCAACCAATAATGGGCATATTTATTATTAAACACCATCTCCCCAAGATAAGTTGAGACCCTCCTATGAAACAGATAAGTTGCTTTAGTTTCCGTTTCTAGATGACACTGGCTTCTTCCTGGATTCAAAGAGAATTTGGGTTTGAAACACACAGATGGTTTAGTTTTATGCATCAGCACTATCTCCATAATCTGTAGAGAAGGCTTATTGAACAGACATAATATAAAACCATGCCCTCTTATGGTCAAATTAGAATATTTTTCTGCAGTATACATCTTGGTATGTGACTGACAGATTTTATTATGTTCTAGTGGGATGACAGGAAGGAGAAAGGCCTCCTTTCCTCAAGAACCTCAGAGACTTGAAATTACCCAGCACATTCCCTCTGGGGAAGCTCTGTGCTTCTTGAGCTATAAATGTTGAGTCCTGAAGGAATCCCTCTCAGAACTGAAGGACAGCTAATGATGTTTCAGCCTTGTGCTGACTTCGACCTCGAAGAAAAGAGTTTGAACTTTTAGGCCTATCAAAAATGAAAGCTTGTCTTCGTCCTGATCATAATGAAGCAGAAGGCTGCCCAAGCAAATCTTCATGAGTCAAATTTATGGAGGCATGAATAGCTGCTTATGGTCACCATAGAAACCCCCAAAGTCTCCACCTATTGTAAGTACTTGAGGAGAGTCCCCTTTCTCCCAAAGGAGAGATGCCCCCAAACCTGCCAGTTTTATAAGCCTGACCCAGCACTCAAAAGCCCTTTGTCTATAGTTAGACTAACTCAGTTCCTCTGTCACCTCCACTGTAGCCATGACCCATTTTCAGTAATTTAAGTGAAGATTTACATTTCTTTTCTAACTCCAGCTCTTGATGGCCAAATGCCCACGGTCCCCTGTTACCATGCCAGTGAGGTCCATCTTGAAATCTTAGTTTCTGCGGCACCTGGCAGACATAACTCTTCAAAGCACCTCCCTTCTCAGGGCTACTTCCATTTCTTAGATCTTTATTTAAAGATTTCAGATTACTTAAAGGGAGGGTTGGCTGGATAAAGTGACATGCTCATGTCCTTTGGGCCACCGCCTCCTCAGCTTTATTGCCCTTTCTGCCCTAAAGCTTCATGCTCTGCTCAGTCATTGTGACTGTCTGTCACCGTCACCCTAATTGAAACAGAATTCCTTAAGGTCATATCTGAAGTGCTTTATCTAACCACCCTGCCCACATTTTTCTACATCATTTGACACATTTGACAACTCCTCCCGCCCTCATGTCATACAACAACCCCCATACCCACTCCCACGCCTCTTTGAAATTCTCTCTTCCTGATTTCTGTAGATTTCTCTGAAATCCTTCTACAACCTCTATCTTATTCAGCCGAAGCTCTTCACACCTCTCCTCTTATACATCTTCTGAAACACAGAACCATGCTGTTGTCCTTCCTTAAGACCCACTCTTCTGTTCCTTGAATACCATTATCACCTCTCATTCTTTTAGACTGGGATCCAGGAATCTCTGAGCCCTTCCACTTCTCAACCCCCATCTCTAACCAATCTCCAGATGCCACTGGTCCTTTCTCCAAAGTATCCTCCAGACTTCCCCATCACAAGTCCGTTCTCTCATTTCCAGCCCTTTTGTCCATCAAGAAGAATAAACTTCTCAGCATACTCATTGAACCTCAACAGCAGGGACTCTCACTTCCCATGTGTAATTAAAGTTTCTGCTCTTGTCTTTAAAACTCTAAATATCCTGGTCCCATCAGCTACATTTTCTCCCAAAGTATAGTGTGAACTCTTTGCTGTAGTCAGACTTTACTTGTCAGGTTTCTACCACAACATTTTTGCATGTCCTGATTCTCTCCTCCTTGGAAGCTCTGTTCCAGCTTTCCCCATTCATTCCAGGGCCTCATCAAGCTTCCTTTTTCTTTTTCTTTTTCTTTTTCTTTTTCTTTTCTTTTCTTTTCTTTCTTTTTTTCTTTCTTTTTTTTTGTGGTACTTAGTGACATTTGGCCACTGCTTTTAGATCTAATGCTTGATTTCATTTCTGGTAGTTTCATCTTAAAACATGGTGCTGATTATTTTCTGATGGGTATAATTATATCTGCAATATAAGTGAAAGACTTGTTTTAACTATATCACCAAATTAAGGATTATGAATGCTGGGAAAGGTATTTGAAGATTAGTTTTGATAGTCTGTATCAGTGGTGGGCTTGGGGGTAGAAAATGGGATTTAAGTATAACAATATCTTCTAACTATCTTCTATTCTTAGGCTTTGTTTTTGATATTTTTGTTTTCTGATTTTTTCTTTGGTTGTTTGTTTAATTTGTTTTGCACTGATTTTTTTCTTGAGACACCATACTATGTGGCCCAGAATATCCTCAAACTCTTGCTTTAACTTCCTTATTGTCATAATTGTAAGTGTAGGCCAAAATATCTAATTCACTTTCCATTCTTTAATATAAATGATTAATGGAATGTCCTAATCTAAAGAAACAGAACTGATAGAACGTATATTTATTTACATATTAAGAGTGGACCTATTAGAGTGACTTAAAGTCAGTGGTTCAATCATGGCTGCCTCCCAATGGAAAGGTAGTTGTTCAGTCTATGAGACTGGATGTCTTAGCAGTCCCAATCTGGTGTTGGCATCCAAGAGGATTTCTAGAGAGTGGCTGTTCTTCCATCTACATTGGCATTTGAAAGAAGTAGTTTCTAACACCAAGAAGACCAAGGAGTACCTCAGCAGCAGAGTAGATGAATTTAGCAGTGATAATGAAGTCAGTAGGCAAAATCAAAAATTTTCTTTTTTATGCCTTTCTATACAGGCTGCCATCAGGACTTATGATCCAAGCTTAGGGTGGGTTTCCTTGCCCCAAGTCATCTGATCAAAAACAATCTTTCACAGGTATGCCCAGTTATTTGGGTTGATACCAATCATAGTCAATTTAAAAACCAATATTAGCCATCACATGAAGGGTTTGTTTTTTCTATTAAGGCTCTGTAGACAATAGAGGTGCAACATTTTTTCCAATCTAAATGGAAAATCTAGAACCTTCCATATTCCATGAAGACAAACTAAATATGATATAGGATAGATTCACTGACAACCATATGACACAGTTGGAAGTCTGCAATGGAAAAACACAAGCAAATTACAAACCATGTATTACTCAACAAAAGCAGTCATGGGATGGAACCAAGGTGGTCCTCAGAAGTCAACAGACAATAACACAAAAGTCTATGAGTCACACACACACACACACACACACACACACACACACACACACCACACCACACCACACCATAAAGGAACTGCACTCTCAAATGAGAAAAATAATAAGATAATCCCAAGAAAGTAGAAAAAAAGTATAATTTCTACAAATCCATTATAGTTAATAAGATAAAAATCCACCCTTCATAGAGAAGTACATATGGCAAATTTCACTAAGAAATCAGCTGAACACATGGTTCCTCAGAAAGGCAGAAGGATAAACTTTCAGAGCCTGGATTTCAATTGCAAAATAAGTAACTATGGGGTCTTGGCAAGCTCCTTAAGTTCTCTCAGCACAGGCTTGCCATGTGCAAAATGTAGATAACAAAATAAGCTTGCCTTACACACTGCTGTCAGCAATAGACGGTGTGCGATATTCAAAGGATACAGCACAGTGCCTGGCTCCCAGAACAAACAATAAACAATGACCATCATAACATCACTCTAATGCACTGGGCTTAAACAGAGCAGTAGATCTGTCTGGGGTTTGTGTTGGAATTAACTGCGGTGATTTTAGCAATTCTATTGGATGACTATTTTCATTATAAGGGGCAATCTGAATTTCTCATCAGAGGAATTGTTTCTGGAATTCTCTGAACCAAACTGTGAACACAATCAGGTGAATCCAAGCTTAGTGTTATCTGTTTCTGCAACTTTCCTAGATAGTTCTCTCGTGTGTGCTGGTGCAAGGGTTAGGGCTTTTCAAATGTCCAACACTGGAAAACCTTTCATTTCCTTTCCATTTCTTCCTTTATTACATCTTAGGAATGGGAGTCCATACCTAACAGTTAAAGCAACAAAATGTTTTGGTTACCCTGCTTCATAAAAACTACAAAAAGCACTACACTTAGGGTAGGAGGAGGACTTGGTATACATGGTTTGTTTACTTAAGAAGTGTTCTTAGGGGAAAAAAAGTGGGAACATGGGAAATGGAGATGACAGAACCCATGAGTTATGTCAACAAATGGGACTACCACTGTGGAAGCTTGTAGCTCACTGCCTTCAAGAATGTAGGATGCTGGGGAGCATATTTGTCACAGTTGTGCTACTGAGGCTTGAACAGCCTGGATCCTTAGCCACAGTTTCCTTCCAGCCTGGGTTGAGGAGGGTTCTTTGAAAAGTCAATGTAGCAACAGAGAAAGCCCACAATCATTGCCTGCAGGAAAAAGCTGTTGGCATGTAGGTGAATAATCATGCCAAACAGGTACAAATTCCCCAGGTGTGGGGGGGAGAAGACAGGATTGTCAACCCAGCACTCAAACCTTGAGTGACTTGTCCAGGGGCTCAAGGTTTAAAATGAGTGAGAGATGAGGTTCCATACTTAAAAATTCTTCCTCAACTCTGTTCTGTTTGAGATTTTTTAAAAATTTTATTTAAAAATATATAATTTATAAATTTTAGAATTTATACATTTTTAGAATTCATAATACGTACAATATTTTTTATCATACTTTGATCATATTTTCTTTCCTCAGCTCCTCCCAGATCTTTTCCACCATCTTTCCAACTCAGCTTCATGTTCTTTATCTCTCCTGAAAAACAAAACTAGTAAAAAGAAGAAAAATAGCAACAAAATTCTCCCCCCAGAAGTCAATACAGACCAACAAAAGAAAACAAATGAGACAAAAAAGTGCATAAACACACACACAAAGTGAAGGTCCATTTTGTGTTGGCCAAAAACCTTGGGGCCTGGGGCCTCCCATGGAGTATAGTTGATATACTCAGTTTTGCTTCATTGAAGAAACCTGTTTTCTTCCCAGCAGGTATCAATTATAAATATCTTCTTGGTTAGCACTGGGCTTTTGTAATCACTACCTATCTCAAAGCTGGGATTCTGTCTTTTTTGAGCCTGTCCAGGGCTCTTGTGCTGTCCTAGTCTCTGAGTTTGTATGTGTATCAGTCATGCTGTGACTGGAAGACATAGTTTCTCTGAAATCAACCACAACCTCTGATTTCTGTCTCCTCTTCTGCATAGACTGATCAGTTGTTCTCCATGTTAATTCCCATCTAGTACTAGAAGGATCCTCTCTCTCTCTCTCTCTCTCTCTCTCTCTCTCTCTCTGTGTGTGTGTGTGTGTGTGTGTGAGAGAGAGAGAGAGAGAGAGAGAGAGAGAGAGAGAGAGAGAGAGAGAGAGCCGTGTGTGGGCATGGCAATGTCATTAGGAGTCATTTTATTGCTCTGTTCCTTAAGCAGAATAATAGCAGTAGTTTTTTTTCCCCCCTAGGCCTATGATCTATCTACTCTCAGGTTCTTGGCCACTTAATAGTGCCATGAGTGGGTTACATTTTATAAAGTAAGTCTTAAATTCAATTTTAAATGTGATTTGTTGCACCCATAACTATGTGCCACTATTGCACCAATATATCTTGTAGGCAGGTCTCTATTGTAGGTCACAGTATTTATAGCTTGGTGAAATAGATAATTTTTCCTCTGGTAGTCTAGAAAGTACCTTCCATCACTGTAAATGCTAGTCAGTAGGGAGGAAGCTTATAGTTAAACAACAGTTCAATTTCTCCCTGTCTGATGGCACAATTAACTTGTGTGTCTTCAGCAATAGAGTGGGTTCCAGAAAGTAAAAATAGCCTATGTCCTGTGATATGTGGATACTGCCTAAATAAGATATAGTTCTAATGTACTGGAGCTCATCTAGATTGTATTATTCAGATACCCCTATGACACTCTTAATAGAAATGAAAATATCATGTTGGTAGCTTTCAATAAAAGAAATAAGAATTTCACGCAGTACACTTCATGGTGTAGGTGCTGCTAACTGTCCCCTGTTTGGGCTTCTCCATACCAAAAACCTGCCTCTGTTTTTCTCGATGGCAGGATGTATATAATTGGCAAGTGCACAGACTCAGGATGCTACCATTCGTGCCTGATCCACAATAGTGTAGAGATGTGGCTCTCTGAAGTCTTCAAAGCCATTTGCTTCCAACTTAAATTATGTTTTTTATACAACTGTGATGGCTACTCTCTTTTGTCAACTTGACTATGTCTATGACAAACTTAAACTCAAATGGCTGAGCACACTATGAGAAATTTTTTAAGCTGAATTATTTGAAGTAGGAGGGTCAACTTCTAATCTAGATCTTTGAGGTATAAAGACACACTTTTAATCCAGATCTTTTGAGGTGGGAAGTTTCACCTTTAATCTGGACCATAACTCCTGCTGACAGCCTATGTAAAGCACATTGAAGAAGGAAGTTCTCTAACCCTCTCCCTCTTTTCCCCATCTCTGCTTGTTTTTGCTCTCACTACTAAGTCCATTCCTTACACTGAAACTTCTTCCTTCAGTGTCTACTGAAGATCAGCTGAGACATTCAGTCTGATGGACTGAACCACTTGGACATTCTACCGGTAGACAACCATTGCTCAACTATTTTGACATGGCCTGTAAATCTACTAGATCCTTTTTAGAGAGATAATAGATGATAGATGATGGGTGGTAGATAGATAGATAGATGGATAGATAGAGAGATAGATAGAGAGATATAGAGAAATAGATAGATGGATAGATAGAGAGATAGAGAAATATATAGACAGATGATTAATGTAGTTAGATAATAAATAGATGATACATAGACTCATTCTATAAGCTCTGTTCTTCTAGAGAATCTTGACTAATCCAATTTCTAACAACAAAAAATAATATTTACACATTAAATCTCTCAGAATTCTATCAACTCTATTTCTTTTATGGTTTCTTGACAAGAGAAAAAAATCTAGATGTCATCATTTTTATTTTCAGATTCAAACATTGGGGCTTAGACAAGTAAAGCAAATTATGGGAGGTAGAAAAAAAATGTTTGATAATCACGCACACACACACACACCTTACTTGAACAGACTTCTGTTTCCCTTGAAAAAAAAGAGTGTAGCCTAGACTCTGATGTCAAACCCACAGCTCGTCACAGGTTCAAGGTGCTTTCTCATCATAACCCAAAAGATTCAGGTTTGTACTGCTATTTTTTTAAAATAAAGGCACGAAAACTTCTATTTCTTTTTCACCCTAGAAAATTGGATGCTTTCAGTTGCTTAGCCCAATTGCCATGATACATACCTTCATGGTAAGAATAGCAGGTGTTCATTGCATAGTGAGCGCTCATCTTGCAAAGAACACAAGGCAACGGTGTGAATGAATCTCACAACTGTGCTTGTGATGGGTGCACATGTATGTAAGTTCAAACATGGGAACAGCTCAACGTTCTGATAGACATCAATGATCTCTCTCTCTCTCACTCTCTCTCTCTCTCTCTCTCTCTCTCTCTCTCTCTGTGTGTGTGTGTGTGTGTGTGTGTGTGTGTGTATGATAGATGTAACTTCAATAAACATGTGCATAGAGTTCAGAAGGTAGCCTCAAGTGTTGAGTCTCAGGTCTCAGGTGTCATCTGTCTTCTTTTACATCTTATCTTCATTGGAATCAGCATTAGGATGATTAGTCTAAGCTGCCTGACCAGGAATCCCAAGAATCTGCCTATTTCTGTTTCTTCATCTCTAGAATTACAAATGTGTGACCCCACACCCAGATTTTTTTACTTAGGTTCTAGGGATCAAACTCAGATCCTCCCTGAACAGAGTTTTCCAAACAAACAAACAAAAAACAATGGCTAAGAATATCTTAGAAAACGTTCATCATCCCTAGCAATTACAGAAATGCAAATTGAAACAACTTTGAGATTTTTCTTTTCCCTCATAGAATAGCAGAGGCCAACAAAACAGCCATCAAGAAATGTTGGAGAGGAAGGGGATTTCTCACTCACTACTGTTGGGGTTGCAAACTGGTCTATCCACTGTGGAGAGTTTTCAAAAGGCTAAACATAAATCTACTGTATGATCCAGCTGTAGACCTACTTGGTACTCTGCATCAAACTCTACAGATACTTGTTCAGCCATAGACATTGCTGTGCTAGTCACAATAGCTAAGAAATGGAAACAACCTGAATGTCCTTCAACTGATTAGCAGATAATGAAAATGTCCTGTATAACACTACAGAACACTGTTCAGCTCTAGAGAAAGTGAGATCATGAAATTTGTAGATAAATGGATGAAACTAGAAAAGATCAGAGATGAACATTGACTTTTGTCTCTCGTCTGAGGTTCCTGGCTCCAACCTTGCAGATACCCTGATGTAACCACAGAAACCAGGAAAGATAGAAATGGACCATTGCGATGTGGGGATGGGGGAACAATAGAGAGGGGAGTGGAAGGTGCAGGTGATCCAATGGGGGGAAATTTAAAAATTGGGGACTCTAATTGTGGAAGGGTGGGAAAGATTTTTAAAAAGGAGGGAAGAGGGTTAAATAACAGTAAGAATATCTGGAAAATGTCACAAGAAACAATACTTTAACTTTCTGTATAAACATAGGTGGGTATTTAAATATACATATAAGATTTAAATGAGAATCTCCTCTCTGGAGATTTTTTTGGTTGACAAGAACCAAAGACAACCTAACAAAAACTCTATCATCAGACAAGGAGTCCTCTTTTGAGTTATTAGTCAGGGCTGTTCAAAGGATTCCCAAACTATTACAGGGTATTGCTGACCACTTGGGATTAGATAGCCTATCAGGGCTCATCTCTGGAGAAGAGAAGAGTCTCTCTCTCTCTCTCTCTCTCTCTCTCTCTCTCTCTCTCTCTCTCTCTCTCTCTCTCTCTCTGCCTCCCTCTCTCCCTTCTTCCCCCTCTTCTCGGTCCCTCCCCTCCCCCCCCCCCAGCAGCCACCGATTACCTATAGTTCTTCACTTACTGGTGGAGCCTTATGAAACTTTCCTCATCCACGTGATGTCAACTGGCATTGTCATTATGCAATTGTGTCTTGTTCAGGCAACTGTATTGCTGATATTTTGTGGATACAATGTGCTACGTGCTTGTCATTCCTACAGGAAACCAGCATCATGCCCCCTGGCTCTTTGAATCTTTCTGCCCTCTTTTGTCCCTGAGCCATGGGTGAAGGGTTGCATTATAGATGTGCCAGTTAGGGACGGGCAACAGTCTCCTGCTGAAAAGGAAGCTTCTCTGATGAGACATGAGAGCTACATTTCTCTGTGGGTATAAGCATTAGTATATAGAATTCAGTTGGAGCAAACTTGTATTGGTTTAGGAAAATGACAGTAGCCAATTCTCTTTTAGGGTCTATGGCCTCTCTCCAGCCATATGTTGTTAACTGGATTTACCGTAGTAGGCATAAATTCCCTCCCATTCACATATGTAGTTGGCTGGGTTTACCACACCAGGCATTAATTCTCTCCCATTGATAATATGTAGTTAGCTGGGTTTACAGTACCAGGCATGAATTCCCTCCCATTGACAACATATAGTTGGCAGGATTATAGTACCAGGCATGGATTCCCTCCCATTGAGTGGACTTTAAGTCCGTGTAGGCAATGGTTAGTTACTCCCAAGATAGAAGTGCCATGGTTGTAGCACTTGGCATGGTTTATGAGGCTGGATATTTTTGCAGTTGTCAGGTATTTGAAAGTTCAGCATTACAGCCAGGTAGAACTTTTCATTCCTTTTATCCTTTGGCAGCTTGTATAGCACCTTTGGATAAAAGCTTGTCTGCATGGAGAAGGCTTTCAGGTTATTTCCAGCTCAATCCTTCTAAGCCCATAGTTCTCAACCTATAGGAAGAAACCCCTTTGGGGTTCAAATGACCCTTTCACAGGGGTCACCTAAGACCATTGGAAAACACAAACATCTGCATTCCAATCCATAACAGTTGCAAAATTACAGTCATGAGGTGGCAACAATTTTTTTTTATTTATTTTGGAGGTCACCACAACATGAATAACTGCATCAAAGGGTTGCAGCATTAGGAGGTTGTGAACCATTGTTCTATGTCATTATTCTGAAACAATAGATTCTTATCTTCAAGTTTTAGGAAGCAACTGCAGGTACTGGCAGTGCCTTATATTCTTTTGGGAGTCTCTTGGTCTCTCTGGACCAACAATTTGAACACTCACACTGGGTTTTTGTTAGATCCTCTATAGCTCTTGGGCAAAGCATTGCCATCCCATGTGATGTAACTCTAATAATTCTCTCTCTCTCTCTCTCTCTCTCTCTCTCTCTCTCTCTCTCTCTCTCACACACACACACACACACACACACACACACACACACACACACACACACTGTGTGTGTAAGTTTATATGTATGTAAATTTATAGAATAATGTTTCCCAGAGGCCTTTTCAAGCATCCTTAGTGTTATCCTTCCTGCCTCTCTCTGCCTCTGTATTATCCTCACTTCTCCTTCTCCAGTTAAAATTCCCCAATTTTTCTCCTTTCTCCCTTTATAGCACCTTCCTACCCCTTCACTATAGTCCCTATCTTACGGCTCTCCATGGTTCTTATCTTCTTTCCTGGCTTCAGTGTTTACTGCAGGTTTTATATTCAAGTCCGGTTATTTAGAGCTAGGATCCAGAAATAAGAAGGATAGAACATGTAGCATTTGTATTTCTGGGTCTGGGTTAGCTCACACAGTATAATATTTTCCAGTTTCATCAACCTACCTGTAAATTTAATTATTTCATTTTTCTTTATAGTTAAACAGAATTCGTTATGTATATGTGTTACGTTTTCATAAACCCACTCATCAGCTGAAGGACATTTAGGTGGTTCCTACTTCCTAGCTACTGTGAATATAGCTGAGCAAGTATATCTGGAGTAAGCTGTTGAGGCCTTTGCTTATATGCTAAAGTGTGGTGTAGCTAGTTTGTATGGTAGAGTCACATTTAGTCCACACCCCCCCATTGATGGCCACAGAGGCTGTGCCACTTTGCAATCCCACCAATAATAAGTGAGTGTTCCCCTTTCCCCACCTTCTCATTGGGAATTTACTGCCAGGTGTATTCTTCTTTCCCTTCTCAAAGTTCACATTCAATAAAACAAGCAAACAAACAAACAAAACCAGGGTGATTTCTGTGGCTGGCATATCAAATAGTCTGCCTACAACACAGCTCAGTTCATTCCCAATAGTGGAAGAAAAGCTAACGACCCTCAGCCCTATAGGAAAGGCATATCTTGAATCATATCGCATCTTGTGTTTAAGCATGACTACAAGAATTTTCTTCTGGCTGCCCAGTGCTGCCTGGCAGGAAAAAAAAAGAGGTCCAGTGCTCATTTCTGCTTAAAAAAATATTCTTTGCTTTTTTGGACATTAGGCTTGATGGTATCACTGCTAGGTTTTCAGACAACTGGGCACACTTCCTCATTTTTGTCAGTGAGCTGGAAGGACTGGACTGGTCTCAGAATTGTATTCACAGAGCAGCCAACAGGAAGACCATTTATATATGGCAAAGGATACTTTGATCATCAATAATAAAATGTCCCCTAAAAGAGATACCTTCATCAGCCTTTAACACTCCATAATCCTGAGCAATGGTACACTTGGGATCTGATACCAAGGGAATGTTCATAGGTTCCACTCCTCCCTGTTTCTTGGGTGTATTAATCGATGCCAGATGACAGAAGTGAGATCCACAGAAGCTCTGATCACTTGACAGTTGTCTCTTAAATTCTTCTGCCACATCACTGAAAGCAATGATCTCTGTGGAGCACACAAAGGTAAAATCGGGAGGGTAAAAAGCAAACAATGTATTTTCCTCTGTATTCACTTAGGCTGATCTCTCTGAATTGTCCATCTGGCACAACAGCTGGGGCTTTTGAAGTTGGGAGCAGGATGCCCAATTTTTGCATTTCCTGAATACATCTTGCTATCAGTAGGGTTGAGACGCAGATCTCTGAGACAAGGCAGAAAGGATACTGCTAGTTGCATTCTTGATCTTAGCCATTTTGAACGGGGTAAGATAAAAAAATCCCAAAGTCTTAATTTGCACTTCTCTAATTGCTGAGAATTCTGAACGCTTTCTAAGGTGTTTCTTAGCCATTTTGTTTCTTTTTAAAATTCTATGTTTTTAACTTTTCATGTAATATATGCTGATTATATTTTCTCCTCTCCTCATGCTCTCTCCCAAAATCGTTTCGACCCCCGCCCCCGCTCTCTCTCTCTCTCTCTCTCTCTCTCTCTCTCTCTCTCTCTCTCTCTCTCTCTCTCATGATGTAACAAATACCTCCCACCTCTGTGACCTACAGGGTGCACTAGCCTAGGCAGGAAAGTGTTAACCAGTAGCCACCTTTCCATGAGGCAGCTGGTGCTCCCCTTTCAGAAGGAATCCTGCTCCTGGATTCATGAAGAAGCCCATCCTAGTTCTTCTACATGGGTCAGGCAATTTGGTACATGTGACCTTTGTTTGAACAAAGGTCTGGTCCAGAGGTCAGCTCATGCAGCAGCATCCGAGCCTGCCACTGATGCTCACTGACCTCCTCATCATCTGAGAGCAAGAGGCAGCGTGGGAGTCATCAGGCAGACAAGAAAATGAAGCAGGGCAGGGATTGGAGGGGGAAAGACAGTAACAGTTTCTATTTTTTACTATGAAAAGAGATTTTTTGACACATTAAGTAAAAGAATTTTAATACATTAGCACATGCAGGAATAGAACAGAAGAAAGGAAAAAAAAAAAAGAATGGCTTTTCCTGCTGCAACTTCTCACTGCTCCAAGATGCCTTTTGGTAAGATAAATGGCTTAGTCTTTACCCTGGCTTTTCTCTCCCATGAGCATCTCAAAAACAGATTTCCTTTTTTCCTATTCAAACCATCAAAACATGGTTGAAGCGGATTTCAAGCTACACAATAAATGTAGATGTGTACATGTGTGCACACACACCACTACATATTCCCCTCCATACTGCTCTCTAGAACACACTGATTTTGCCACTTGGGAGGAGGATGCTGCTCTGGTACTATGTACATATGCAAATGAAGATGTTTGCCTACTTTTCATTGTAGAAACTGGATCTAAATCCAAATGTCTTTTTATTTATGCATTTATTCTTTTCTCATACGATATATCCTGACCACATATACCCCCCTCCCCTAGATCCACTCTCTTCCATTTCCCTTCAGAAAAGAGCAAGCTTCCCAGGGATAGCAACTAAACACAGAATAACAAGTTAAAGTTAAACAAGGCACAAACCATACTATCAAGGCTGGGTGAGGCAACCCAGTAAGTGGAAAAGGATCTAAGAGCAAGCAAATGAGTCAGAGATACCCAGCTTGGTGGTAGTGGCTCACACCTTTAATCCCACCACTTGGAAGACAGGGGCAGGCAGATCTGAGTTTAAGGCCAGCCTGGACTACAGAATGATTTCCAAAAGTCATTTTTTTAACATTCCAATCACTGCCCCCACCTTGTCCCTCCTCAAAGACTCCCTCCCTTCTCCCTCTCCACTCTCCTCCTCAGAGAGGGTAGTACCATCCACTGGGTATTCCTACACCCTGGCAAATCATGTCTGCAGGATTAGGTGAATCCTTTCCCACTGAGGTCAGGCAAGGAAGAAGCTTTGTTGCGGAACGGATTCCACAGACCAGCAACTTTAGGGACCACCCCTACTCCAGCTGTTGAGGGACCCACATTGAGACTGAGCTACACATTTACTACATATGTTCCAGGGGCCTTGGTCCAACCTAGGTATGCTCTAGAGCCCCCAAGGGTCCACCTTAGTTCAGTCTGTTGGTCTTCCATTGAGGCTTTCAACCTGAAAGTCATTTGTAAAGAACAAAAGTGGTTCAACCAGAACAGACTAAACTATTCAGCTTTAGAAACATATTAACTATTTATAGTCCTTCTCCCAACCAATCTTTGCCTTGTTTGTATCCACTTGATTTTTATAAAAGCCAACTTGAATAAACTTAAAAGTATCCATAAGGTAAAACTGGAGGGTAAACACTGTGACTCTTCTAACCAAAGCTATGACTTTACTTTAAAAATCTACATTTCCTATGAGCAAGTAATTACACAGGTCATACAGGTGTGTGAATGTTTATATACAGGAAATGTATAGTAGCAAAATAAAACAGGCGGAGAAAGTATCTAATGACAAATGAGCATAGTTTTTTGAGCAGTGATACACTTTGATTTAAAAAAAAAGTCTGTGAAGGTGATGACAACATAGAATAATGTCAAGTAAAAACTAGCTGCTGACATAGGATGTGAGGGAAGCATATGTCACAGAAACACATATGCCAGTGTAAGAAAAAAAATCTGGCAAGATAAAGTAAGTCATTGAAAATGCATATGACATAAATTCCAATTGCTTATCCATGCTACATTTTTCATTCAACAAATTATTAATGCCTAAAAAAAAAAAAAAAAAAAAAAAAAAAAACATGAAAAATTTTCTCAGAAACTAAACTTCCCATCTCTGAGATCACTTTGATCATTGTGCTGCCCTCTACCCACTGTGACAAAACCACTCGCTAACCCGTCCGATACCTTAGTGTTAGGACGAGCTGCCTGAATGGGAACCTCCAGCTCTGAGCATGTGACTAATGTTTGAGAGCCCTAGTGCTGGGCCTAAGCTTCCACAACCCCTTGCTAGGATTCTTTAAAAATATTTGCACAGTTATTGGAGACACATCTATCTCACTCTTTCCTTTCTTCTTTCCTGGGTAATAAGAGAGGAAGATCGGAGTCCGAGAGGGAGAGCCTGGTCTTTATTTGATGGGTTTTTCGTTTTTATGAAAAATTGTAAAGCACAGGTATAGAAAGAACAGAGAATAATCTTTGGTCAGTGTGTTACTCCAGCCATTTGAGACTGGCCCAGAGCACCATGAACCCTAGTAAACCAGACATCAGCTGGCTAGCAAGTATGACTCACTAGCCAGAAGGTTCAGGCCTGGGGCTCCCCCTCAGCAAAGGTTGAAAGGTGGTGTTCAAGAAAGATTGCAAGACTCGTTCGTTTAGTCAGAAAGCTCCAGGTGATGCTTGGAGTTTGATATGAATCCTTCCAACCTCTTAAATCGACCACTACATATTGACTGAGTACTGACTGTTTGCTAGGCTTCCTGATAGGCGTTTTGGGAGATGAGCAATGAACACTCTGTCCTCCTCAGTTATGGCCACAAGCCCATGGGTAACAAAGTGGGAGCTGTCTGAATGCAAACAGTGTGAGCTAAAGGAAGGCGGAGACAGGACACTCTGTGGGCAGTAAGGCCAGGAGGGCTTCAGAAACTAGTAAGACATAAGCTGAAATCAAGAACAGAAAATAGTGCTTGCTAAGAAACCAGAAGTGTATTAGGACACAACATACCCAAATGTCAACACCTTTACACTATAGCTGACAGAACAGCTGGGCTGGGGTGTGAGCTCCCTCTCCATGTAGTTAGTTGTTCGGAGTTCCAGCTGTCAAGGCCTCTACTATCTTTTATACATGTTCTTCAAGGCCATTAGGGCCTCAACATAAAGCCAGCACATAGAGGAAAGATGGCCTAGAGTCTCAGAAGGATGTTTATATAGTACAGGCAGGACAGCAGTTCATGTCACTTGTCACACATGCCTTTGGGCTAAAGTAGGCAAATGGCCCCACCTAGATAAATAGTTACAGAATTGTAAATAATGGGAAATGTCACAACTTTGAATACCTACCCATTTAAACAACCATTCAACCAATGCTCCGTACAGGGATTTGACTTTTATCAGAATCAAAAAAACTGGGTTGAAAACCTTCTGCAGTGTCCTTGTCTTTGTGAGGGGAATCTCTCTAACAACCCTTTGAACTTTTCCAGCAAAATCTATCAGGCATTCTGGGCACTTACAGCCAGAAGGAACTGGCACCCTAGAGCTGAGGTGATCACCCCTTCCTCACACACCTGGGAGTTGTGGAGAACTGGACAGGAAAGTCATTTATCCTTCTTGGACTCGAGGGCAGAGGAGCTTCAGAAAACATGATCTTATGTGACAAAGGCCATGCAAATTAAAAGCAAACTTTGGGAAGGAGATAGCTCACTTTTCTCTATTGTGAAGGCCTATGTGATTCCTGGAACTCATATAAAGATGCTGTTTGTGTTTGTAATCTCAGCACTTGAGAGACAGAAATAAATGGATCTCTAGAGCTCACTGGGTCAGCTAGTCTAGCCTAAAGCATAAGCTATACACACACACACACACACACACACACACACACACACACACATGCATAAAATTGGTAAAGACTTGTGTGAAAGTTGGTCCATTAGGATGTATTGCTCTAATGCACTCTGCTGTTACTCTAACTAGTTGTATGACTTGTGGTGTCTATATATCTTACTGCTCAGGTTTGCATAATAGAAAATGAGGATATAAAAATATGAAGTGAAGAAGGACTTCACAGAAGAGACACATGACTATGACCCTTCTTCAGGCCAAGGTATTGTTTCACTGCTCCAAATGGTCTCATTATGCCTATTTAGAAACACTGCAGCACCCTACTTACAACCCTCACCATACATGAGAGAGCTCACTTCAGATCGCAGCCTCCACCTTGGGCTTAAGATATGACAAGACGTCAACCACGGATTCATTGGTGACTGTTTATTGGTTTCCAAGTACCATATATCCTGGGCATCATCTCTGTGGCAAGGGAGATTTCATGGGCTCACTAACTACCAGTGACTACAGGAATGGTGTGGAGACACTGGTTTAAACAAAATCAAAAAACTCAAGTTTGTGGACTTAGTGAAGTCTGCCAGAGTGCTTCAGCTGGTCTTTCCTTCATGGATAGGACACACACTTGTTTGAAGAATATATATATATATATATATATATATATATATATATATATATGTGTGTGTGTGTGTGTGTGTGTGTGTGTGTGTGTGTGTGTGTGTGCGTGTGTGTACATATATGTATGTGTGTGTGTGTATCTGTGTGTGTGTATATATATATTCTTCTGGAATACACTTCTCTGGAATCTAAATAAAATACTCTTAATTTATTAAGCAAGCAAAGACACTAAGTATATACAATTTATTACTGCTTTTCAGGTATACTAAAGAACCTGAATTAAGTAATCTTCCTGTGACCTATCTTGTTATCATCGTACGCTATAAATAGGTTCAGGCCAAGTGCATAAAAGGTCTAGGAATAAAATCATTGAAAAGGTGTCCAGAACCCCCTGGCTTTCCCAGTACATCTCTGTCCATTTGCTGTTCCTCTCACTTGTCATCTTCTTCAAGAGATGGTTTAGGAGCAACAATGCCTATCACACAAGGAGTCATAGCTTAAACAGCTAAGGGTGACAATTTAGCCCATAAGTTTTTATCGAGTGCTAAGTACATATTAGACACTGAAGACCAGCTCTAAGGAAAATGGCAGTCTGTGCCTTTCAGATTTTCTGAGAGCTATGACTCAGTTCCTTTTTAGACAGACACAGATAGGGATACCCTGAGAGGAGAAGGGTGGCTGGCAACAATCTGACCTTACATGTCTGAGGTGGGACATATCCCCATGTCTGTTAGCCATGAGGCTAGGCTGTCGCATGGCATGCTGCTCTCCAGCTGGCTCACTGGGTTTTCTTGCAGCTTTGGCAATGGCTAGCCACAGGACTCTAACATAGAAACATAGAGACATAGGGAAGCTCACAACAGAGAACTATGATGTTCACACAGCTTTGACTTTTGTTTGCTATAGGTACATGCAAAGCAGCTCTCCAAGTGCTTTTGGACTTTGATGGAACATAGGAATTTCAAAGACAAAAATGCCTCCTAAATATTTATATAAATTGCCTAAGAAAAATTCTCTTTTTAAATAAGAATATATTCTAACACAAGAATACATAATTAAATATTTATTTATATACTATATTTTATTAAAACATTATATATTTATTATAACATAATTAAATACATATTTAATTATACCTAACATACAATAGTTCTGAGTGAGAAGACAGATGGCAGATAGATAAATAGAGAGATAGATAGAGAGATAGATAGATACACAGATACAGAGATGACAGACAGAAAGATAGATAAACAGAAAGCTAGATAGACAGACAGGTAGACCGGCAGGCAGGCAGGCAGATAGACAGACAGACAGACAGACAGACAGACAGACAGACAGACAGATAGATAGATAGATAGATAGATAGATAGATAGATAGATAGATAGACAGATTGAAAGATAGATGATGGATAGATAGATAATTGATAGATAGTTTGACAGATAGATGATTGTTGGATAGGTGGAATGTTTGTCTGTGGCTTTTTCAGACATCTTTATTGCTTTTCTACCTTTCTCTTGTATCTCTCTGTCTCTTCCCTATTTTTACCATTTCCCCCTTCAAATCACTTTAGTCTTTGTTGCTCCCCACATGATGCCCTTATACATTTCCTAAACTGCCCCTAAATTCTTTTCTACACTTCCTCTTTTTAGATTACAAGGGACTTACAGAGGAGCAAAGGATGAATTAACCTGTGGTAAGGGCTGGGAGAAAGTGATCCAATTCAATTCTTAGCCTCTAGACACCCGTAATTTTTAAAATTGAGATTTAGAAGATAGAAAATCATAGGCATGTGTAGTACACAGGTCTGTAATTCCTGTACTTATATCAGACAATGGGTCTGATATAAGAGGATTCCAAGTACTGGGCCATCCTGAGCTCTAGAATAAAATCCTGCTATGAAAAATAAAGAAAGGAAAGAAAATTTAAAAACAAACAAACAATAGAGAATAAAAGAAGTAAACCACATGGAAAGATTAGGCAATGGCCAGAATTCATTATTTACTTTCTTACTGGAGATTCGCTTCTTCCACGTGGCATTGAACCCCATTACAAGTCTATGAGTAAGCATTATCACCTCCCTCTGTCAGTGAGTGGCATTTGGCTCTACACCAAAGTCTATCTGATGCTAATCATCATTGCCTGACCAGCATATAGTGATAAATGGCAGAGTGTTTCTGGGAAACAGTGATGGGAATAAGAAAGAGACCATGATGGAAGCAAGAGGAGAGAAGAGGTTCAGGTGATAACAAACCATTGTTTAATGAGCACATGTCACACAGGAGACATTCTGGCAGGTGTCTGAAATGAAGATGCCCAGCACATTTATTCTCTGGCCATCCCTGACCAGGGTGGGGGCTCAGCAGTTACTTAACTTGTCAGGCCAGGAACTGAGCAACACTGGTACCTATTCCTTGTCCCTTGTCTTTCATTGCCAGTGACTTCAGCATGATTTGTCCTGCATGCCATCTGAAGATAGCCAGGTTGCTATTTCATACATTCCTACATGTATACATTTACATACTGTGTATAAAGCATTTGACATAGCCCCTGGTAGATAGCAGATGTTGGCTAGTGTTTCTTATCACTACAATTTATTTTGCCAGAATATTGAAATAAAAGTGAAATTCACTGGGGTCATCAAATAATTAAATCAAATACAGGAAATCTGAGTGGTGGGTTTATGGACAACTGGTCTACTATCTTTCCCTACACACTGTGTGATTTGGGCTGTCTGTGTTTTTCTTCATGCTAAATTTTATTGTCCTTGTATCTAAGTTTATAGGTCCTTCAAAACCAAAATTTAACAAGTTTTCTGTTATTATATCCCAAGATAAAATTTTAGAATAAAACTATACAATAGAAATATAATATAGTTCATACATGCAATTTTAGACATTTGTACTCCAGTATATATTCCAAACATTATTGTGTCCACACATAATCAATATAAGATTAAAAACAGGGTGCTTTGCTTTCTTTTGTTCCACCAAACCCTTAATATATGGAGGTTTTTATTATATACTTGCAGCATCTCTGACTTTGGACAAGCTATCATTTTAGTAGTGCAAGCAGCCTCATGAAGCCAGCAGCTAGTGTTTTTAGACATTCCACCTTTAACACAAGCTGATATTATTCCTTTAAAAAGCAAAATATTCCTGGCATTAATTGTGGGTGGAGGAGTGGAACATTAGAGTAGCAGGTGGTCCCATGGTCTCTCTGCCTCCAGGGAATCTGGAAAGAAGGAATCTGTTACTGCCCAAAGCAAATCACAGGAACCCATCTAAAGCCCTGCTGATAATACATTCATAGAGTTTCACACCCCAGCACACAAACAGGCTCTGGCTAAACAGGCTTTTAAAGAAAATACCATCAGGTCTGTAATCACTCCCACCAACACCCACAACACATTTCTCAGCCAACATACTAAGCTACATCCCAGCACTCCCTTGTAAACAAGCACCAAAGCATACACCTTTTCTGGTAATGACATGGTTCTAAACAATTTATTTCTTTTTTAAAAGTTCCCTGAGCACCCACTATGTTCTATGATGAATAAGAATGGCTCCTGAATGCCTTCAAGGAAGACCTAGAAGTATTAGACAAGTTTTCAACTGGTCCTTTCTAGAGTTTGAATCAGAATTGTGATGAATGTATCTTAGAATGGGAACATTGATAACTGCCTATGCCAGGAACTGACTTTGCTTCTATTTTGTTGCATTTGAACACCATATATTTTTCTATATATATCTATATAGATATATATATAGATAGAAAGATAGATAGATAGATATAGATAGATATAGATAGATATAGATAGATAGATATAGATATATAGAAATAGCATGCTGCAGTGGTTTGAATATATATATTAAAATATATATATATATATATTGAAAAATATATATTCATACCCATCCTCTTTTAGATACCCATTAGCTACCTGCATCCTCACAATGGCCAAGACAAGAGGACACTTATGTGACAGTCACATGTCAATCAAGGACAAGCTTATGGTCCCTAGCTGATTTCGTCCCAAAACCAGACAAAGGGGAGAGGGGTTGTTATTGCCACACTTAAATCATCTTCTTTTATGAGGCCATGAGGAAAGATGTCCTTCATGTCACCTCACTTGATGACATAAAAAATTTTATCATTGCACCATATGTTGCAAGGACCAAGTATAGATTTTTGTAGGAGACAAAAATCCACACAACATTGTTAGTAGAGACTGAAAGAAAACTGTTAGGAGGTGTGGCCTATTCAGAGTGGGTGTGGTCTTTTGAAGCAAGTGTGTCACTGTGCAGGCAGGCTCTGAGGTCTCATATATATAAGCCAGATGTATTGTGGTGCACACTCTTCTGCTGCCTGCAGATGAGGATGTAGAACTCCCAAATACTTCTCCAGTACCATGTCTATCTGCAGGCCACCATGCTTCCTGCCATGACAACAGTGGACTAAGCCTCTGAAACTGTAAACCAACCCCAGTGGAATATTTTCCTTTGTAAGAGTCATGGTCATGATGTCTCTTCACAGCAACAAAACCTTAACTAAGACACATGCTTACTACAATGCAGATACTCTCTACTCTCCACGACCCTTTGGAACCAACCATCACCACCTTCCTTTTATAGGAATGGAAGCTGAGCCACAGGTGAGTTAAGGAGATAGAGGACAAACCAGGACCTTAGCCTGTGACAAAACAGAGAGCCTCTCTCTCTCTCTCTCTCTCTCTCTCTCTCTCTCTCTCTCTCTCTCTCTCTCTCACACACACACACACACACACACACACACACACACACACAAATGGCAGATTGAGGGTTCTTCTGTTCTATTTATATGAAAATCAGAAATAGTCAAGGAACAGGTCCCTTGGTGCTGACGGAGCTCTTGCACCAGAGGGCTTCTGGCTGGCCTTACAAGTCCATAGAGGCTTATAGCTCCAGGTGCTGCCATGGCAGCCATCACGGTTTTCCCTGGTCCATCTCTGAAATGGCTCAGCTACTTTCTTGCATGTGCTGAGGAGACATGGCACTAGAATCCCTAGGATCTCTTCTGATCTTTGTTCAACCTGATCGTTCCACTCTACCCATGATAAGGACCATAAGCAGGCAATACAGAAGATACTTTTGAGAAATATTTATTTGAGCTTGATGTTGTGAGACCACAACATAGTGAACCATCCACTCAGCAGAAGTGAGACATGCCCTGTTGACACGACTAGAAAGTGAGTGTGGCTTTCTTGCACTCTCACTATTCCACCAATTACATACAGCCCTTTGAACACATGGTGGCCATTTCTATGATTCATAAGCCTGAAGTATGCGACAATCCTAAGCCTTGCTTGCCCCAGTCGTAGTTCCTTGCTTAGTCACTGAATGGATGTGGAACAGTTGCTGAGTTGGTCAGGAGGGAACCTCTATTCATCTGCAGCTTTTTTTTTAAAGGTGTAGCTGGGACAGAAGTTACTAGGAGTGAGATGAGTTGAGAAAGTGGGAAGAGAGAGTCTGTGTATCTTTTTTAAAAAATAACTAGTAACAAAAGAAACTAGGGAAGTAATAGCTTGAAGCCGACAAGGCAAAGGGAAACTCATTCAAATGCTCACATCCTGAAGCTGAACATCAATGAGAAAGAGCAAAGAAATGAAAATAAGAGAGAGCAGAGGACCCAAACTCCTCCTCGAGGTGTTTAGTCAGCGTTCTTTCAGTACTATGGAGAACTCCATAGTGAGGATTGGCTGCAGTGGGCTCTACTGGGCAGGACAGTGCTAAGGACCTGGAGTGGTCATAACTGGAGTGAGGACTCTGAAGCGGGAGTCCTGGCTTCAGCAGCATCCAAGTTGGAATGGTCCATGCAACTGAATTTTCTAAGCGTGACCCTGAGGTGTTTAAAACAGCTGAACTGTGGGCTGGGCGATCTAGACCCTTGCCAGGCACTTAGAATAGGATTTCTTGTGACTGACAATAACTCAACAATGTGTGATCCACTGTCCTCTCACTAATGTAACTGTCCCCCTGAGACGCCAGCCATAGCACCCTCACCCTGCTTGGCAGCCGTTCTCCTATCACCTGAAACATGGCTGGTCACCTCCACTAACCCCCCATGTCTCCATCTGAAGTTGCCCTTGCTTTGGAGTCTTGGGAAGGCTCTTGGGTGCAGACCCAAATCTCAGAACTGGTAGAATTGTTTCAAGTCCCACTCCTAGCTTTGGCTAATCCACCTGTATTCCTGGGGCCTCTGGGTCTATCCCTTTCTCTTTCCCTTTTATGCGGAAAAGATATTATATAATTTTTGTAGGCAAATCAGGCTGATTCCAAAAATAAAAACACAGTTTCTTTCTAAAAGAAAAAAAATTGTTTAGTTCTCCACATTGATAAAAATCAAAGCACATAATCTGAGTGTTTCAGTAGAAAGGAAACATGGTTTGATACAATCCAATGTTCACTCATGATTTAGAACTGTAAATGATCTAAGGCTGGTGTATACATCAATGTAGAGCATTTGCCTGGTATGGGCAGGATCCTGGATTCCATGACCTATGACAACAATAGAAAATAGAATTGAAAATCAGAGAAAAGCCACTCACCTGGCGTGCAGATTGGGTTCTCACAGGAAAAGAGTGGCAAGGCCTGTGCTCCAGTAATTGCTGTGAGATCTAGTCCTCTAGCTAAGTCAGTTCTGTTCCTAACTGATCACAGCCTGTTGCTTAGCCCATGGGTATCAGAACTTCTGCAGGTAGGTAGCCCCATTCTAGTATGCTGTCAAGTGACTCTGGTCGGGATAAGAGGGAGAAAGATGATCCTTTATTCTACAGCTTAACCAGGGAGCAAGCAGAAACAGATCTGGGTCTTATGCATACAAGTGCCACCTGAAAAACAAACACCAAAGTCATCCTGACCTCTAACCATGCCATCTAATCTAACATCCCAAGTTAACTCTTGACCCTCCACACACTTTCCTTAGAATAGGAACAGGATGGGCAACCCAGTGTTGCAGAGACATCAATGAACTGAGCAATGGTTCTCAGACCAGGTGAGACTCTGGAATCTCCCACCTCAGATCCGAGCTTCTGGAATAAGTAGGGGCAGATATGTTTTTCCCCATTTTTATTATTTCTTGTATTTTTGAGATTATCACATAATCATATTATTTCTCCCCTTGCTTTCTGCAACCCCCCCTCTACCCTCCCCTCACACCTATAGCCTCTCTTTATATACATATGTATATATATATATATATATATATATATATATATATATATATATATATATATATATCCCTAAATGCACAAAGCAACCTGTTCAGTCTGCATCAAGTTACTTCAGAGTATGTGTTCAGGGCTGGCCTTTTGGTACTGGTTAACAGTCTACTCCCAGGAAATGTTACTACATAGCTAGGATGCCAATCCCCTGATACAGGATACAGGAAATTTGGGGAGAAGAAAAAAGTATTTAAAAAAAAAAGAAAAGCAAAAGAAGGCACAGGAAAAAGAAAAAAACCTTGCCCCTCACAAAGGATTTGCTAATATTGGTCCAGCTCTTAGCCCCCTAAGAGGCACTAAATCTTTCCCCTTCTGCTTCCCGCCCCCTCCCACATTCAAAGCAGTCTACTAGAAAGGGGGAAAATAACAGTAGTGTAAACCAATTTTTCCTGGTTAAGAATGCTCTACAAGGATTGTTTTATTGCTTTATTTGGAGTTTGATTTTTTTTTCAGCATGCCAAGCAAAATTGAGCATTAGTATTCCACACACCTTCAGAGGTGACCTTTGGTATTCTAGGAAAGAGGCGTAACAGACTGTTCACATTGGAATCATATTTGATGCTATTTCTTTCCCAATAATGATTCCATAATTCAGGTCATTATTAGGAGCATTAGAGCGGCTCTTTGAGGCCATACATCCAGCCCAGCAGCCCATGAGGGACCAAGGATGCTCCATTCAAGGAACACAAACTTGTCATCACATGAATCTGAGTTTCTCCCTCAACACGATCCCTTTCTAACAATAAGAACCCTTATGTTACCCATCCGTAAAATGGAAACCCTGAGTCCCATCTCCACAGTATAACAGAATTGTGAAGGATAAATAAATCAATGACAAATGCCACTCCCTCTTATTAGAGTCTAAAATCCTATATGGTTTTAAGTCATTTCTACACACAAAAGCATTTTATGTTTTTGCCACTAATACCTGTTCTTTGGCTTCGATCTCATTTGGAGGCAGACTCAGGGGCCACCCTGGCAGGAGTTTTCATGTGTCAAATATATTTTCCTAGCAGTTTGCCAGAGTGCCAGGAAGTCACTATTGACATCCATTAAGGAGAAAGCAGCATGGTAATTGGAAGGGGACCTGTGCTGGCAGTTTTCTGTCCACTTGACCCAAGCTAAAGTCATTTTGCAAAAGAGAACCTCAATTGGAAAACAAAATGCTCCCAATAGATTGGCATGTGGGCAAGCCTGTGGTGCATTTTCTTGATCGGTAATCGATGTGAAACCGCGTCAGCTCACTGTAGATGGTGCCATCCATTGGCTGGTGGTCCTGGGTATGGTAAGAAACCAACTGTAAGGATAAACTTAGCAAGATAAGAAAAACTGAGCAATCCATAAGGAGAAAACCAGTAATCAGCATTCTTTGGTGGCTTCTGCTTCCCTTTCTGCTCCCAAGTTTCCATTTTGAAATCCCGCCATGATATCCCTTTACAGTGGACTATAATGGGGACATGTGAGATACAGATCCTTTTCTCCCCAAGTCACTTTTGTCATGGGGATTTATCACAGCAATAGACAGTGTAAGACAAACATTAATAGCAAGGGTAGAATATTGCTGTGACAAATCAGGGCATGTGTTTTAGAGATGGTTGTGGAGGTGTCTGGAACTTGGAGAAAGTCATTGGGTACTCAGAGCTCAGAGGGCTGTTCCATGGGAGCTTGGAAGGTAAGCATGCTGAGAGCAATGTAGATGATGTATTCAGAGAGAAGTGTTGCACATTCCCTGAAGACTTGATCAGGGCCATTGCTATTTTTAACTAAGAACCCCCAACGTGAAAACTCTGCTTTATTGGACCAATGTATACTAACCAGCGGTGGCTGAACCAGTTGTAAACAAGAAGAAACCAGCATCATTGAGGCAAAACCTTCCTGGAAGTGTTTCCTCTTTGTTATCATACAGAAACTGTGGTTCCAAGAGGTACATACCAGCAGCCAGACTTGGTAATGTAAGAGTCACTGAGGTGGTACTGGGTTTGAAGGCATCAAGGGGTCATTGAGAGATGCTGAGGCTTAGCACTGTATGGTAGGACTGGAGTCCATGAAGAGAGGCCAGCTGAGGACATTTGGTGAAGATGCAGCCTCAACCGCAGTAGAAGGCTCAGGAATGTAAGAGTTATGGAGAGAAGTTGAGGTTTGGCACCATGTGGCAAGGTCAGAGATCATCAAGAGAGCCCTAAAGTGGCTATTGGTGTGAGTGCAGTTGTAGCAGGAGATACAGCATTTCAAAAGTTTCAGTACCATGGAAAGAGCACAAAAAAAAAAAAAAAAAAAAAAAAAAAAAAGCAACAGGTGTGAAAGGGAGCTATTCCAAGCCTAGGAAATAAGCTGTGTGTGAGGTACAGGGTGGGTTTGAGACGCAGAATTAGCTGTTCGGGCCTTTGGAGACAAGAAGGACTGTGAGTGGGTCTCAGACATCAAATATTGAATCTGTCATACTGCTGAATTATTGCTCTGCTTTTATCTGGTTGTTACTGTTCTCTGGCTCTTCCTTCTTGGAGTCAGAAAGTAAGTAGCTTACTTTTTTTTTTTATTTTGCATGCGTTCATAGTTGAGGACTTTTGGAGTTTCAGAATGTCTTTATAATTTTAGAGAGACTGGATATTTTAAAGAGACTGAACTTTTAAATTTTTGAATTTTTAAAGACTGTGGAACATTTGGAGTTTGGGATGTGTTTTATATTGTGATATTAATATGACATCTTGAAGACAAAAAGAAAGGAAAAGTCATGGCTGTACAGTGATGTGTTTAAATGTCAAACTGACAAGGGGTCAATTGTGCTGGCCTGGTTTTTACACTTTTGTTTTGTTTGTCGACTTGACACAAACTAGAGTCATTTTGCACAAGGGAAGATGCCCCCTCTAGACTGGCATGTGCACAAGTCTGTGATTCCCTTTCCTGGTGGTTCTGGGTGCTATAAGAAAGCCTACTGAGCAATCCATGAGAAGTACTCCAGTAAGGAGCTTTCACTCTTGCCTCTGCTTAAGTTTCTGCCTTCATGTTCCTGCCTTAGATTCCTGTTCTGAGTTCCCTTCATGATGGGCTATGATCAGGGCATATGAGGTGAAATGAAGCCTTTTCTCTCCAAGTTGCTTTTATCACAACAGGATTACAATAGGATAATATGTCTACATAGTATGTTGTATTATGAAGTAAGGTATTATAAAGGTCAGATGACATTTCATATGGTACAAATTCTCAATTACCTATACAGTTCTGCACAAACATTTGGCAACATCTGGATTTACCCTCTAATATCGGTGTGAGTGAACGCCTGTGTGTTTGTAATGTATGTATTCAGGGGATACATGTATATTCCTGTATATGCATGTTGTCAATGCAAGTATTTGTATGAAGATAAGAGAACAACCTTGGGTGTTAGTTCTTGCCCTTCAGCTTGTGTAAGGCAGTGTTCTTGTTGTTCACCGTTACATAAGACAGACCAGCTGGACTACAAACTTCTGAGGATTATCCTATTTCTGCTTCCCACCTCACCATAGGTGTGCTGAGGTTGCAGTCACATGCTACCACATCTGGTTTTAGATAGCTTCTGGGTATCAGATACTCCTCAAGCTTGTGCAGGAAATATTTGATCCACTAAGCCATCCCTTCAACCCCAGAGATACTTTTGATAGTCACAACGAATATATAGAAGAGAAACCAGGCTAAATACTCTACAAACCACAAGAAACCACAACAAAGAATTATTTAGTCTGAAATATCAATAGTCCCAAGATTGAGAGAGGACCTGCAACCTAGAGGGACTCAAACATTATTCTTAAAACCAAGGTCACCGAGAGAAGCACTCCAGGGTGTTTCAGAGCCATTACCATCTTATTAATGGTTCCTTGGTTCTCCGCCCAACAGATCATTGGGAGGCCCACAACACTGAGAAGCCTTGCTCTAAGCAAGTTCACAGAACAAGGTCCATTGGACACTGTGAAGGAACAGGTCTCCCAAGCCACTGAGTACTTGGAAGATACCCTACAAAGAAAAGGATAAAGGTCAATAGCTAGGGTTTCTATTGCTGTAAAGAAACACCATAACCAAGGCAACTCTTATAAAGGACAACGTTTCATTTGGACTGTCTCATATATTTTGAGGTTCAGTCCATTATCATCATGGGAAGCATGGCAACATCCAGGCAGCCATGGTACTAGAAGAGCTGAGAATTCTACATCTTGTTTTAAAGGCAGCCAGGAGAAGACTGTCTTTTTCAGGCAGCCAAGAGGAAGATCTCATCTGCACTGGGTGGAGTCTCAGCATTGGAGAAGACCTCCAAAGCCCACCCCCACAGTGACACACTTCCTCCAATTAGGCTATACTTCCTCTAATAAGGCCACACCTCTTAATTGCAGCACTTCTCATGGGCCAAGCATACTCAAATCACAAGCATAAAGAAACCGGTCTAACATCTCCAGCCCGACATGACTAGCATGGGGCTCATGCCATGTTCACCCATGTTACTCTTAGTCACTCTCTCACCGGGTTTTTCAGATTAACTTGATTGGTTTCTGTTATGTCCTGCTCTTCCTGCAGAGTGCAGATCCCACTGTCCAATCACTGCCTAAGAAAGTGACTTAAGAAAAGAATATTATTCCCTGGCTTCCTTAACTAGGCGGTCTCATTTGATTATTTGTTCATTTTGCCCTTGATACTTATGGCACCTCCCACACTGGTTGTTTCACTTAAAAACAAACAATAACAAAAACAATAATAATAAAACCCAACAGGAAAATACCGTTGGGGCAAAGTTCATCTCTTTCATTTATGTTGCCATTCCATCTGATTTGTTGTCCATCATCATATTTATCACACGATGCACAGTGCTTGGCACCTATAGAATCTACACTTATCTGTTGAGTGAGGGGCTATGGCTCCCAAAGGTGATAAAAGATAAAAGGCACCATCAAAGCAAACAAACAAGACCAAAAGTAACAAAGGCAGAGCTAGACCAAGGAGGATGAATGCTTCCTACTACACGGGGAGCTTCCACTGTGCCAAGACTAGCTTTTGCCACAGTGGTATCTTTCTGGTACAGTGTCTGACTGTTTTCCCATTTCTCCGAACACATACAAGTGTCTGTCTCAACAAAAGATCATCAGGAAGTCTGTTCCCCAGAACTAAATCCAGCTTCCTTATGTTTGGCCAAGCAGCTACTGAAACCCACTGGCAAGTTTTCTCTAATTGAAAGCACTCCCCTCCTCCCAGACCTCAAGAAGGCAACTTTGAGCTATAGCAACCCTCCGTCACAGACATCAGGCTTACCCTGTTGAGGACCCATTGCCAAGGAACTCCTGAAAATTACAGAGCCAACCTCCGCTTTCACAGGCTGTGAAACCCATACCTAGCAACATGACAGGGCCAGACCATGCTGCTGAGGTCAGAGGGTTGGGGGGGGCGCTGACCTATAGATAAGGAAGTAACGTTCCTACTCCCATGTCCTGGGCAGTGGATTTCTGAGAGCTCTCAAGGGGAACACAGGGCTTCTCAGCGTCAGTACTCCAGTGATGAGTTCCAAGGCATGGTATCCTTAAGGAATGTTTTGTTGATGTTTTTTGGGGAAATACTCAGCTTTTGTTCGAATGAGATTCAAGCCAACTTGAAAGGTGAAATGTGCTACTTTTTTTCTTTTTATGAAGTCATTAATGTCACAGCCAATGAAAACAGGTTTTCACAAGCTGTATTATCTACTGTGCGCACTACTATTTTGAAGTGGAGGGTGGAAGGCATTGAGTGGAGGACAAGAAGGAATCAGGGAAATACAGAGAAAGCAGAAAGAAGAGGGAGAGACAGAGAAGCAATGAGGGGAAAGAGTGCTCATTTGGAGGCTTTATTATTGTTATTATTATTATTATTATTATTATTATTATTATTATTATTATTATTATTATCATTATCATTAAATTCTGACACTGGGAAGCTCTGTGTACATGGTTGCCCACTCTCTCTTGCTGAAGCCTGAAGGCAAACCGAGATGCGTCAATTACAAAGAAAATCAATGAAGATGCTGTTTGGAGGTCTTTTCACCATTCTGCACAAATAGTATCCTCTGCTCTGTAGAACTGGTTCATTTACTTTCATCCTCTCTAGGGAAAGCTGACATTTTACTGCTGTGAGGTATCTGAAGTGAAATCACCTTTGTCTCTTACTTGTTCCTCTGAGCAGTTTGGTAAAAGAGCATCACATGACCTGGTTGGGACTATAGGTCAGAAGGGTAAGACCTCACTGGGCCAACTTTCGGCTACCCTTCTCTCTTCCAGCCTGGCCTCTGTCTACACCACATGCTCCAGGTTCATGAGACTTCCAGAGCTGTGAATGTCCATACATTTCCACACTTGTCCTTCTATGTCCCATATCTGTTCATCCCTAAACTAGTGCCTGCACCAGAGCTAGTATCTTCCTAAGTCAATGGCTTTGAGAACAGAACCTTCCAGCAAGATAAACCCAGCACCTACCCAGGTCCTACCAAAACTCGAGGAAAAGAAATACAAAGGAGACAGCTGGTAAAAACATAACAACCAGCAGGTGAAATTACACAAAATTGGAATAATTTCAGTAATAGAAAAAAAAATTTCTGTAATAGTTCCCTAAGACAATGAAATACATAATATTTGTTAAAGATGCTACAATATTTATGAGTTGAAGAATGCAGCCACCTGCTTGTGCAGAAGAACTTCTTTGATTGTGAAGTTGTGTATTTGGATAGGAGATACCCTTCTCCTTTGGTCCTACGTTCAACTTTCAAGTGTTTCTAAGAAGGTAAAGGCTTCAGTCCCCATGTTAGTTTCTAACCAGCACTTCAACAACTTCACACAGGCTAGATTAAAGTGACAGAATCTTATTCTCTTGTAGTTCTGGGGCATCCTAAGTCTAAATAGGTCAATAGGACTGAATTCTTTCTGCAAAGGGACCTTTTTCCTTGTATTTTCTCCTTTCTACAAGTTGTCAGCATCTTTGCCTCAGAAATGTCTTCCATTTTAAAGAAGCACAAGATTTCTCCACCACCCCTCATTTTCTTCCATCCTTCTCTACCTTCCTTCTGCTTTTCCAACTCTTTCTTTTGTCAGATCCCCTTCTCTGTCTCTGACCCTCTAGTGGGGACCTGGTGGTTACACTGGACTCCCCTACTATCCCTGCTTCCAAAGGCTCTAGCCACACCTGTAAACTCAACCATTTTGCATCTAGGAAAACAGAGACACTGGACGAAAGGGTCAAAATGTGGATACAGGGGAGGCATTTTTCTGTCTATCATATTCCTTAACTTTCTAGTATGGTGGATGATGTCATCAGATTCTTTCTGGATAAATGACAGGAAGAAAAGTGGGAAGCTGGGTAAGTGGAAACTGTGCTATAAAACAGGAATAAAGGTGTGGGGTTGAGGGTAGGACTGACTTAGTGTTCATTCCAAAGACTTACTTTCTGACTTCCAAGAACATGGCAAGGTTTTTGGTTATGGTTGTGTTTGCAGTCTCCCTCAACCCCCATAATTTCTATGTCTTTGCCAGGAGTTCTGCTGAGCCAAAGCTTGGATCTGAGAAAGCTGGATGAATTCGATTTGCAAATGCCTTCCAGGCTCATTGGTCCATTCTGAGATATCCTTTATATTACTGTGGCCTGAGACTCCCATGTCAGCAATCACCAAATTCTGACAGGTTTCCCTGAAAGCAAACTACCAAATGGACCGGGCATTGTGGTTTCTGTTAAACCACATTCTAGACAGTAAAACACATCATTTTACTTTGATCTTTGATTCAGTAAGCGTAGGTATTCAGAAAGGCAGTTGTAAGCATATAAGGACCTCAACTGCTGGCCACTCACTGGCTATGACAGCTTTGCCATGCCTTCATTTATGTATCTAAAGATTTGTGCAACCTACATTGGTAAATGAATTCAATAAGTTCAATTTATTTTTCTACATTGAAACACTACTCAACTTTAAAGAAGGAATTCACTACTAGTGCATGGGAGAAACAAATGTATCTCAGAAACATTTTGAGGGAAAGAGATAAAACAACATATTTGAAATAGTCCTGTGTGTAGGAAGCTGAGGAACTGGGAGCCACCTTGGGAAAAGTCAGAAAAGTCATATGTATGGAAGGGGAATGGCCAGGAAGAAGGTGGGGGGATGTCTGTGTTTCTAAACATATGCTTGAATGGAATTATGGTTGTTCCAAATTGTCTGTGTGCATGAACTCGCATACATGACATCTATGCATCTCACTGGAAATAAATATGCCTTGTGTCAAAGAGCAAAATAATAGCTAAAAAATAGGATAGATTAGAAACCTTGTGTGGAAATTGTGGAAGTGGCTAACCAATGGCTGGTCTAGCCTGACACCCACGCTACAAGGGAGAACTCACCCCTGACACAGCCAGGAAAGCCAAGACCCAGAAGTTGGATAGCCCATAGATCTAGAATAGAATCAAGCGTGCATGCCAAAAGAGAAAAAAATGTCAATGAAATGATGCCAAATGGTCTTCTGCTTTACTCACAGATTGGTGCCTGGCCCAATTGTCATCACAGAGGTTTTGTTCAGCAACTGATGGGAACAGATGCAGAGACCCACAGCCAAACACTAGGCTCTGAAAATTTCATAGAAGAGGGGAAGGGAGGATTGTAAGATCCTTAGAGGCCAAGGGCACCACAAGAAAATCTACAGGATCAACCAACCCAGGCTCACAGAGGCTCATAGAGACTGAACTTACAACTATGAAGTTTGCATGGGATTGACTTAGACCCTGTGCATATATGTGACAGTTATGCAGCTTTGTCCTCTTATGGGACTCAGAACAGTGGGAGCACGGGTTGTCTCTGACTCTTTTGCTTGCTTTTGGGACCCCTTTCCTCCTACTAGGTTGCCTCATCCAGTCTTAATACAGGTGTAGTACCAAGTCTTGCTACACCTTGATATGCAATGTTTGGTTGATATTAATGGGAGGCCTGTCCTGTTCTGACTAGAAGCAGAGGAATAGTGAAGAAAAAGGTGGAGAGGAGGTGGGGAGAGACTGGGAGGAGAGGAGGGACAGGAAGCTGCTGTTGGAAAGTAAGCATAGATAGATAGACAGACAGATGGTGCATAAGAAAAGAAACCCTTATGTGTGCATGCAGTCAGATACCTCACCTACAGGAACTGATGGGAAAAGCAATATTCAAAGAGAAAATGGCTAAAGAATTGATGAGAGATGACAAGTCCTCCTCTAGAATGCATGCACCAAATGCCAAGAAAAATGCACAAAGATAAATCTCCATTTAGACATTAAATAGTGACACCGCAGAATATTGTAAATAAAAATCAGGGAAGCTATGAGAAGGGCAGAGGAAAAGCTTCACCTACAAAGAGATGTTCATTAAACTGAACTCAATCCTTCTATCAGTAAAAATCATATATGTGTGGATGCCAGTGTCTCCAAACTGTTGAGAGAAGAGGTAATAACATATATAAATATCCCTTTCACTTGTTCAAGAATAAAGACCAAACAAGGCATTTTAAATATATTTTACAGAAACTAAGTTTTGTATACTTTTGCACACATTTTCCACCTTAGTAAAAGGGGACATTCCACTTTTACTTACAAGGAGTGCTCCAATAAACCTAAAAACTGTGGAACAGATTGGTAATTTTCCTAGCTACCAACTACAATCAGCCAAAAAGAACTTTCATTTTGTATTTTAAAAGATAAAACAGCATTGGATCTAGGGAGATGGTTCAGTTGGTCAAGGGCTTGCTGAACAAAAGTAGAGCCTAAGTCTAATCCCAGGAACTCAGAAGGAAATGCTGGACACAGAAGTATGTGACTGTGTCCCAGCCATGGAGAACCATATCAAGGGCTTGCTGACCAAACAAGTCTAGCTAAATCAGTGAGCCCCAGGTTGATGAGAGACCCTGTCACTAAACAAACAAACTAATAAGATATAGGCTGAAAAATTGAGAAAGATGCTCTGTATTCACCTCTGGCTTCCTTACCAACCCCTGTACATGCACAAGAAAACACACACACACACACACAGAGAGAGAGAGAGAGAGAGAGAGAGAGAGAGAGAGAGAGAGAGAGAGAGAGAGAGGAAGGGAGGGAGGGAGGGAGAGGGAGGGAGGGAGGGAGGATGGGAGGGAGGGAGAGAGAGAGAGAAGAGAGAGAGAGAGAGAGAGAGAGAGAGAGAGAGAGAGAGAGAGAGAGAGAGAGAGAGAGAGAGAATAAAGGCAATATAAACTAAATAGTACTAATTCTAAAATTCAAAATTCTTCAAATGCTTTTGGAGTACAGATAAGAAACTATAAGTGAGAAATCCTACATCTAATCTCATATTACAGATTGTGATCAAGCATAGTCGCACCAATAAATTGTATAAAATTGCAATCAGGTTATTGTATTAAAAGTTTATGAAAGACAAATATTTCATTTGGACCAGGATCTCATCTGCAATATATATATACATGTATATGTATACATATATATGTATGTGTACGTATACATACATATATGCACGTGTGTGTGCATGTGTGTCTGTGTGTGTGATATTCCAAAATCTAAAAAAATACAAAAATCTACAACATTCAGGCTTCTTAGCACTTTAATAAGAAGTACGTAATGACTATAATGGGTGATCCGGGTAGACAACTTGGAAACCACAGAGACTGATAAGGAAAATACAGAAATTATCTGGAGTTGAGCACCTGGATCACATTGCTGTCTCCATGATGGATACCTATGCTACTGCATATTTCTCTCTCTGGATGACCTTTAATTATATGCACTTTTATATGAATATAGCCAGTCTTACCTTTGGGGTTCTTTCTAGAGTCACTACTTTGCATAATGTGTTATAAATATCCTTGTATATGTCTTTCTGTAAAAGTTGCTATTTTGTTGAGCTAGACCCTTGCAAAGGCTGTCATAGAATATTTTGGCTACTGTCACAAAATCTGACCTTTTGGTAAAGATGGGCCATGACACTACCCTCAAGGCATCTAGGGATTGCTAATAGTACTGAGATGGAGGGACTCTGCCTAACGCTAGTCCATCCACACCATTTACAACTTCCAGACCTAGACTCCAATTCAGCAGAATAAATCCACCTGATCTTATCCCACATTTGCCCTCCTTCCAATACTCAGCCATAACCCTGGTTGCATATCCTACCCTAGTGAGCCCTGACTGTGTCATTCTCAGCCTATAGCTTGGCACTGGTTGCATATGTCTGTGTACCAGCCCAGGCTGTTGAACTGGTTTGATCCAAGCCCACCTGCAACCCTTATACAAACTCAAAGCCTAGCCTGGGCCACACATCCCATGTGCTCATTCAGTCTGGTTAGACCATTTCTCAGTGGAAATGTTAAAATCCAGAAGAGACTGAAGCAATGTACTCCGGAAACCAAGAGCACAGAAGCCAACCTGGACATACCCAGCAAAATTACCTGCCAGAATGAAAGATAAAAAGGGACTTCCCCTGACATAAACTGGCTAAAAGAATTCATGTCCATGAAACCACACTTACAGAGAATACTAGAGCCAAGACTTTGAAATGAAGGCGAAAATGAATATAATCAAGAAAATATAGGAAGAAAAAAATGAAGCCATAATTAATGAAACACATAATGGGACTGAGAACACAAACAGAAAAAAAATGAAGGCAGTCAACACAGTCTTTCAACTATAAATAAATATTAATGACCTCAACACCCTGATAAAAATACAAATTAGTTTAATGGATTAAGAAATAAAGTCCAGTCCAATATGGTGCTGCCTATAAACTCACCTGTGTGGCTGTTGACAGATTCACTTTCTTTTAGGCATTTGGACTAAGGGTCTCCATTCCTGGATGGCTTTGATCCAAAAGCCATGTCAAGCTTCTTGCTGAGATGGCTGGACAGTCAGAAGTCTGCTTCAAGTATTACAACCAGACAGGCTGCCTCCTGACTGTCCAGCTGTCTCTGCAAAGGACTCTCTTGTTTTTCTGACCCTATCTTCTACCTCCCCAACAATTTCTCCCTTACACACCTCCTTACTATTTTTCAAAGGCAATATGCACTCAGGGGTTCTTCTCTTGCTAGTTGTTTAATCCAGAATGTTCTTTCTCCAAACTGAATGGCTCCACTGCCCACCCCTTCACCTTCTAGAGACCAGTCTGTAGAGAAAATATCTTGTGTATTGTATGGATGCATCACCTGTCAGTTAAAAGGCCTATGGTATGTGACTTGGGCAAGAAATGGAAAGTGGGACATCCAAGAGGAGAAAGGATTCTGGGAGAGAGCCATGGGGAAGATTCGGGGAAGTTGTGAGGAGACAGACACATGGTACCTGAGCACAGGAAACAAGCCAGACTGTAGTCTAGAATGAATGGCTTATCTTTAGTTCTGAGATAGTCAGAGTAGAGCCTAGAGATAGGGCCAAGGTATTTGTAAATATATTTTGAGTCTGAGTCTTAGTTTTGGGAACATGGGGCTAAGAGGCAGAACCAGGCCTAAATTCAGCAACTGTCCACGACTATTAAGTTGTGAGGGGAAAAGTAAAAAATGAAAGAGCAAAACCTTCTCTCCTGGTTGGTACTGCCACCCTAGCTGCCATCTTCTCCATCGCTTACTGTCACCCAGCATAGCAGGCTATCGTCCATTTGTCATGTTGTCGATTTCTGGCTATGCACCACTATGTGCATCTGGGCTTTGCGTCTGCTCTGAATACATTCCTGGCTCCAAGGACACATAGCAAATAGCAGGTACTCAATAAATACTGAATTGCTATTTACTGCGATTTTTACAATACTTTATAAACTAAAAAATTTATGAATGCATATAAAAGAAAAAAGAAAAAAAACCCATCTTTCCTTGTCTAAAAGAAATTTATCTGACTTTAAAGAGAGTATTCTTATTGTACTGCCTGGTATTTTTGTTGTTGTTGTTTTGTTTTGTTTTTGTTTTTGTTTTTGTTCATTTTGTGTGTGTGTGTGTGTGTGTGTGTGTGTGTGTGTGTGTGTGTGTGTGAACTTGACACAGCTGGAGTTATCACAGAGAAAGGAGCCTCCCTTGAGGAAATGTCTCCATGAGATCCAGCTGTAGGACATTTTCTCAACTAGTGATCAAGGGTGGTGCAATCCCTGGGTTGGTAGACCTGGGTTCTATAAGAAAGCAGGCTGAGCAAGCCAGGGGAAACAAGCCAGTAAGTAACATCCCTCCATGGCCTCTGCATCAGCTCCTGCTTCCTGACCTGCGTGAGTTCCTGTCCTGACTTCCTTTGGTGATGAACAACAATGCAGAAGTGTAAGCTGAATAAACCCTTTCCTCCCCAACTGCTTCTTGGTCGTGGTGTATGCTGGAATAGAAACCCTGACTAAGACACTTACTAAACCAAAAAAATTGGAGAAAAATAGTCCAAGCATATAAAGTCAGAAAGCAAGTGGGTGTCTCTATCCTAATTATCTGAAAACATAGACTCCAAACTAAGACAAATCAGGAGATAGACCCTTCATTCTCAACTTTAAAACAGTTTGACAAGAAAACATTAAAACCCTAAGCAAATATGCACCAAACTGTGACACACCCAATTTTGTTTTTAAAAAAAGAAAAGAAACAAAGACACAACTACAAAAAATATATATATACTCCTCATGACTGTAGTTGTAAAAATCCTTAATTCAATACTTGCAAGTTGAATACAGGCATCTGTTGAAAAGGTTGTCTACCGTGATCAAATTGGCTTTTTCCTGTAAGTGCAGGGATGATGCAGCATGCTTAAGTTAATAGATATAATAAATCATATAAATGAACTTACACAGAAATAGTGCTATCCTCTCAGAAGATATGGAAAGGGCCTTTGACAAGCTCCGAAATGCCTCCATAGTGTAAGGTCTACCTAGAGAGAATAGAACTGAAGGGAAGATGTTTCAACAAAATAAAGGGTGTATTTGGCAACACCACAGCCAAAACCATCTTAAATGAAGAAAACATGGAAGCCATCCTGCTAAAATGAAATAAAGAGACAAGACATGGCTGCCCATCTTCACCGCCCTCTTGAAACATAGTACTTGAGGAACAGCTAAGCACTAAGGGAAAAGAATAAAACTAAAGGAATACAATTGAGAAAAGAAGAGATCAAATTACTATTTGCAGATGATATGTTACACATCAGAGAAAAAAGTTCACCCCAAAAGAAAATAACAACATTGCCAACGAAGCAGCATGGCACAAAATTAACTTTAAAGAATGAGGGGTTGTTCTCTGGGACAATGGCAAGTGTGCCGTGACAGAGATCGTGGTAGGCCATGCATGACAGCCTCAAAAATATTAACCAGTAAAATAGGTAAGAATAAATCTAATCAGGGATGGGGAAAACTCCACAACAGAAACCTTAAGTCCCTGAAGGAAAAGGTTGAGGAAGACCTCTCATGTTCGTGTATTAGTAGAATTACTATTGTGAAAGTGAGCATTCTATAAAAAGAAATTTAAAAATCCAATGCCATCTCAATTTTTTAAAAAACCCATGACTTCTTCACAAAGAGAGAGAGCCTTCCTAAAATTAGTATGGAAACACCAAGGGCCTTGGATAGCAATTCTGAGGAGAACTGTGCAGCAATGACTACCATACAATGTTGTAAGTCATACGTTACAGAGTTGTCATGGTAAAAACAGCATGGCACAGACACAAGACCAGAATCTAGTTGAATGAAACAGAACAAACAATGCAAATATGGCTACACGTCAGACAGCCACCTGATACGTGACAAAGTCACACTGAAGAAACTTAGGTGCTGTCAGGAAATAGTACGGGGAAAGTTATTGACTCATATCTATTACCCGGACCAAACATCAGCTCCAAATGGATCAATTATAAACCCTGAAATGCTGACACTGTTAGAAGAGATCACAGGTAATTCCCAGGAAGTTGAAGGTGTAAAAAACGTCCTTTCTGAATAGGACCCCATTGTCTCCGGAATTAAGACTAACCGTTGGCAAATGGATTGTCAAAAACTAAAAAAGCTTCTATCTATGAAAGGAAATGATCAACTTCAAACTGGGGGTGGGAATCACAAAGAAAGTTAGTAGTGAGAATATATAAAACACACACACACACACACACACACACAAAAGGTCAAGAATCTGAACAGAGACTTCTCAGAAGAAGAAAGAAAAATGGCTAAGAAATACTTTTAAAGAGTTCAGTATCCTTAGCAATTGGGGAAATGTAAATTAAAACTACTCTATTGTTTAACCCCAGTGCTCTATTTCCCTTACTTGTTTTACTTTTCTAGCTATGACTTCAAGGGCTATATTGAACAGGAGTGGGCAAAGCGTGGACATCTGGCTTGCTCCTACTTTTAGTGGAAATTCTCTATGCTTCCCCTACTTGGAATAATGCTGGCTGTGATGTTGCATATTGCCTTCATGCTATTGATGTGTGCCTGCCTATCCCGATGCTCACCAGGACTCTTATCATGAATAGATGCTGTATTTTGTCAATGGCCTTTTCTTTATCTGTTGAGGTGGCTACATGGTTTCTGTTCTTTTGTCAGTTTATGTGGTCGGTTACATTTACTGTTTTGTGTGTGTTGAATCATGACTGAATCTCTAGGCTGGGGCTGACTTGATAATGGTAGATAATCTTCATTGATGTGTTCTTGATTTTGGTTTGCAAGTATATTATTGAGAGTTTTGCATCTGTTCATCAGAGAGATTGGCCTCCCCCCCACCTCTCTCTCTTTCTCTCTCTCTCTCTCTCACACACACACACACACACCCCTTAGGTCTTTGTGAGATTTTTAGTATCAGGGCAATATTGGCATCACTAAACAAATTTGGAAATGTCTCTTCCTTTCTATTTTGTATAGTTTAAGGAGTGTTAATGTTTGTTAGTCTTTGAAGACTTGGTAGAACCTTCACTGAATCCATCTTAGCTATTTTTAATTACTCCTTCTATCTCACTGGATGCTGTAGATCTGTTTAAATTATGACTGTATTTAAATTATTTACTTCAACTCAACTAATCTCTGGTAGGGCATACATGGGATCCATTTTTTTTTTTTTTTTTTTTTTTGATTCTCCAGTTTGGGGGAATGTGGCTTTTACATAGTATGTGCTTATGGCCTGTGTCTGTTGTAAGGCCTCCATTTCCACCTCGATGTCTACTCCTCTTTCTTTGAATTAATTTGGCAAAAAAAAAATGTCAATTCCTTTTTTACTTTCTCAAAGAATTGTTTGTTTCACTGATTGTGTTTTTTGTTAGTTATTCATTTCAAGCTTGATCTATATTATTTTTCCTCATCTAATGTTGGATGTTTTTGGGTGGCGTTCTTGTTTTTCAAGAGCCATCAGGTACTTTGTTATTAATCTAAGATTGTTCAGATGTTTTATGCATGCACTTAGTGCTATAAACTTCCCCTTTGGGATTGCCTTCACATATTTTGATAGGTACTGTTTTCATTTTCATTCAGATTCACTCAGTCCTAGGAATATTTTAATTTCTTTCTTGATTTCTCCCTTGACCCAATCATCACTCAGTATTGTGTTGTTGAGTTTTCATGAGTCTGTGTATTTTCTGAAGTTTCTATTTTTATTCATATTCAGCTTTTGTGATCAGATAGAATGCAGGTTGTATTCTGATTTTTCTGTAACTACTGGGACTTGTTTTGTGTCCTGATCTGTGGTCAGTTTTGGAGAAAGTTTCATGAGCTCCTGGAAAGAAAATTTGTGGTTTTGTGTTTAGGTGCACTGTTTTGTAGATAACTGTTGGGTCCATTCTATTTAGTTTGCACTTCTCTCCAGAGGGTCTCTTCTTAGTTTTTGTGTGGATAAACCATCTGTTTCTGAGAGTGTGACAACTCACTAATGTGTTAGCAGTGCTCTGTGGTGGATCTAAAGTTTTAGGTCAAGTAGGATTTCTTTTATGAAATCAGGTACCCTCGGGTGTGGTATATGAATGTTTAGAATTGTAATATGCTCTTGGTGGATTTTTCCTTTAATGCATAGGGACTGTGCTTCTCTTCTGACTAGTTTTAGATTGATGTATATTTTATGTGATCTCTGAATAGCTAGGCATGCTTGTTTTTCAGATTTGCTTGGAATATACTTTTCTACTCCTTAACTCTAAGATAGTATCTATGGTTGATAGTGATGTATGTTCCTTGGAGGCAGAAAATAGAACAAATATTTTTAGATATTTTATGTATTTACATTTCAAATGTTATCCCCTTTCCCAGTTCCCCCTCTCCCATCTCCCCTCTTCCTGCTTTTATGAGGATGCTCCCCCTCCCATCTACCCACTCCCTCCTCACTGTCCTGGCATTCCCCTACCCTGGGGAACCAAGCCTTCACAGGCCAAAGAGCTTCTTCTCCTATTGATGCCAGACAATGCCACCCTCTGTTATATATATGGCTGAAGCCATGGGTCCCTCCATGTGTACTCCTTGGTTGGTGGCTTAGTCGTTGGGAGCTCTGGGGGTCTGGTTAGTTGGTATTGTTGTTCTTCCTATGGGGTTGCAAACTCTTCAACTCCTTCAGTCCTTTCTCTAACTCCTCCATTGCGGTCCCCGTACTCAGTCCAATGGTTAACTGTAGGCATCCTCATCTGCATCAGTAAGACTCTGGCAGAGCCTCTCAGGAGACATCCATATCAGGCTCCTGTCAACAAGCACTTCTTGGCATCAGCAGTAGTGACTAGGTTTGATGGCTAAATATGGAATGAATCCCTGGGTCTCTGCAGTCTCTGGACAGTTTTTCCTTCAGTCTATGCTCTACGCTTTGTCCCTGTGTTTTCTCCTGTGGGTATTTTGTTTTCCTTTCTAAGAAGGACTGAAGCATCTACATTTTGGTCTTTCTTCTTTTTGAGTTTCATATGGTATGTGAATTGTATCTTGGGTATTCTAGGCTTTGGGGCTAATATCCACTTATCAGGGAGTGCATACTAGGTGTGTTCTTTTGTGACTGGGTAACCTCATTCAGGATGATACTTTTCAAGTTCCATTCATTTGATTGCAAATTTCATAAAACCATTGTTTTTGATAGCTAAGTAATACTCCATTGTGTAAATGTACCACATTTTCTGAATCCATTCCTCTGTTGAAAGACATCTGGGTTCTTTCCACCTTCAGGCTATTATAAATAAGGCTACTATGAACATAGTGGAATATGTGCCCTTGTTATATGTTGGAGAATCTTTTGGGTATATGCCCAGAAGTGGTGTAGCTGGGTCCTCAGTTAGAACTATGTCCAATTTTCTGAGGAACCACCAGACTGATTTCCAGAGTGGTTGTATCAGCTTGCAATCCCACCAACAATGGAGGAGTGTTCTTCTTTCTCTTCATCCTCACCAGGATCTGCTGTAACCTTAGTTTAGAACAAATTTTCTAATCTTGGTCTGTACCTCTTTATGGGTAAATTGACACTGTTTCTATTGAGGATCAATATTTAAAAATGTGTATTAATTCTAGCCATTTTTGTGGTGTTGTTGGTTTTTTTTTTTTTTTTTTTTTTTTTTTTTTTTTTTTTGATATCTTTTGATTAACTCTCCTAAAACTGATTATTTATTCCCTATGCTCCTTGGCTATTTATAACCTTTTTATCCTGAAGCATTCTAGTATCCTCTGTAAATCACTGAAAGTTTTCCATACTCCTTCAATTACAAATGATTGTATTGCTGGGTATAATAATCATGACTGGTGTCTGTGGTCTTTAAGAACTTGTAGAACACCAGTCCAGGCTTTTTTGGCTTTCAGTGTCGCCACTAAAAAACCTGGTGCTATTCTGAATGGCCTGCTTTTTTAAGGGACTTAGTTTTTTCCTCTTGCAGCTTTCAATACCCTGTCTTTCTTCTGTACATCTAGGGTTTTAATTACTATTGAGATATCAGGATTTCTTTTCTGGTTCTATTTGCATGGCCTATATGCCTCTTGAACCTCATTAGGCATCTATTTTCTTAAATTAGAGAAATTTTCTCACTGCTGATTTTTATAAATATCTGGAGGGCTCACCAGATTTTATAGGTTGTTCTTGAGTGACAAGGGCTGGGGTTAGAGTAAGAGTGGGCAGTGACTTTTGGAGGTGGGGCTCAGGATGCTACCCTAGTCTTACATGTGTTAGAGGCCAAAGTGAGGGTCCCTACCTAGGGTGGCAAAAGTAAGGGCAGGACACTATACAATCCAGGTTGTTCTGGTGTGTGAGGTGCTAGATGAGCAGACAAGTAGACTGGCTTTGGAGGTCTCCGTCCAGGTTTGGCTCACAGGATATTGGGCAGTCTACAGAAATCAGTGCAATGGGTAGAATGAAAGTGTTGTTTGTTTGTGTCTTTATTTGTTTGTTTATTTGTTTGTTTTAATGGTCATATTTTAGAAATGCTCAAAGCATTATTCTGAAAACCTGTCTTTCCCAAAGTGGATTTATATGAGAGCAACTTAATAATTAATGCAAGACTGTAACACATGAAAAGAATATTCCAGGTAAGTAGCTGAGAAATATTACCATCTTATAGCACTTGGAGGTTTCAAAAGATCTGGGCCCTGGTCAGCAGTGGCTGCTTCCTCACAGAAAGGAAAAAAAGAAAATGAAACAGTGCTAGAGGGTCCTAGACACCGGCCAACTATGAAGTGTTTCTAGCAATCATAAAAATCCCAAGACTGACAATGAAGAAGTCTTAAGGTCCAACCCCAGAGAAGCTCCAACATACATACAACAAAGACACATGCACCACAATGATCATAGCAGCCCTATTTATAATAGCCAGAAGCTGGAAAGAACCCAGATGTCCTTCAGTAGCTGAGTGGATACAAAAAATTGTGGTATATTTACACAATGGAGTACTACTCAGCTATCAGAAACAATGACTTTATGAAATTCATAAGAAAATGGATGCATCTAGAGAATATAATCCTGAGTGAGGTAACTCAGTGACAAAAGAACAGATATAATATGCAGTCACTGATAATTGGATACTAATCCCAGAAAGCTCTGAACACCCCAGAAACAACTCACAGACTATATGAAGTTCAAGAAAAACAAAGACCAAAAAAAATAATAAATGAAATGAAAAACCATTATGTTTAATCTTTACACACCAAACAGGTTACATCTTATTTTACATGTACTTTATGCTAATTGTAACTAGTAAGATTTTAATGCATACCATCAAACCTTTAAAAAAATCAAGTACTGACAAAAATGTACTCATATACTTTTATGCAAAATGTTTTTAAAATCTGTACACTTATCTTTGTTTTTTAAAATAAAGTTGTTCAATTTAAGAAAAAAAAAAAAAGAACCAAAAAAAGGCACATTAAATGTCATCACAATGGGATGATAGACTATCTTCAATCTCTGATGTTAGAATACCAGCATATGCAGCCATGCATGGCTTTTTATGTGGTGCCATGGATTCAACATTATGTCCTCACCCTTGCAGAGCAAGTGTTCTTGCATGCTAAGCCATCACCCTAGCCCAAGAGAACCCTACTCTTTTGAGGAGTTTTTCTATAAAGGGAACAGGAAAACACATTGGCAGTTTGAGAAACTTCTAGAGCCAAAAGAATTTCTCTTAAAATGGAAGGGATTAAAAAATGGTGGGAGAAAACCTGCAGAGAGCAACAATATAATGCTGTAAGACAGAGGAAGTGCTCAAGCAAGACTTTAGAGAGCAAGAGTAGGTGGATTTACTGCACAAATACAGAACTAAAAACATCCCTGGCTCCAGAAGAGACAATAGCTGGTGTCGTGCTGACATGTGCATTGTGGAATAGAACATGGGCGGCTGTGGACAATCCACTCTAAATGCTTCCACTGATCTTTCTGTGGAGTCATAAATTCAGAACAAGACTCAAGTACAACAGCCCAGAAAGGAAGAAAGGGGTACAAAAGTCATCCATGTGGGTGGGACAAGGAGCGGCTCAACCAAAATAACACAAGTAGGATCTCAGATAATATCTCTCCACCTCCTTTAAGATGTAATAAGAATTCAGCCTAATAACACCAGAAAGCACTCAGATGAGTGCCTGATACACTGAGGGCACAGTGAGCATCTATTCAAATTTCTTTCACCTTCCAATTTCTCTTAATCTCCCAGAGTTGTGACTCTTCTTCTATCATCACTAGTTTAACTGAAGTGCTAGCTTGTCTCTCTTAGATGCCTCCTGACATGAACTACAGGAAATAACTGCATTATTTCACAACTATCAGAGACTTTACCTGCCAAGAACATCTTGCACACACCCTGAGAGGAACCATCCCTGGCAGGCAGCCTCTCCTGGCAGCAGACCTGAGCCTGACAGAACACTGTGTCCTGTGGAAAGGGGAGCCCTTTCAGATAGGTAGCGTTTTGCTACAAATGCCAAGTCTGCCTGGGGATTTCATCAGGACCAGGTATGAATACTGATATTCCACTTCCTAGCGTTTTAAAGTAGAAGTGCATACACTACAAAGAAGAAATAAGAATTTGTCGCTTTTGTGTAGATTCAGGGAATTTTGTGCAGGACTTCTGTCTCAGTTAGGGTTTTACTGCTGTGAACAGACACCATGACCAAGGCAACTCTTGTAAGGACAACATCTAGCTGGGGCTGGCTTACAGGTTCAGAGGTTCATTCCATTATCATCAAGGTGAAAGTATGGCAGCATCCAGGCAGGCATGGTGCAGGAGGAGCTGAGAGTTTTACATCTTCATCTGAAGGAAGCCAGAAACAGACTGAGCATCCTCAGGCAGCTAGAAGGAGTGTTTCCAAGCCTACCCCCAGAGTGGCACACTTTCTCCAACAAGCGCACACCTTCTAATAGTGCTGCTCCCTGGGCCAAGCATATGCAAACCATCACAGCTCTCTTATGATGAATTATTAGCTTTGAAGATGAAGAAGGGACTTGAGATGTAGCTCAGTTGCTAGAATGTCAAGTATGTGTGGAGCTCTGAGTTCAGCCCCCAGCTCTTTTTAAATAAGAAGTGGTAGTGTATTTCTATAACCTAAGCATTTGGATAATAGAGGTAGGTGGCCCAAAGTTCAAAATTATCCTCAACTAAATAGGGAATTTGAGATCAACCTAGAATACATGAGACCATTTCTAAAAAAATCAAAAGAAAGATAAAGAAGAATCAGCCATTCAGATGAGAAATCAGATGACTAGGGAGGTATTAGTGATACGGGTACAAAGTACTGTACCAGAAATCTAGAGAGACCTAGTGGAGCCTTGCTCTGCCCCAATACACCAAAGTACCCTGCACTTCTCAGATGCCATGATGAAGAAGAAGATGGCGATGGTGGGGGCTGGAGAACTGGATCAATGGTTGAAAGCATCCTGGGTGATCTTCAAGAAAACCAGGTTCAGTTCTAGAACCCACAGGGCAGATTACAATTTGCTATAACTCCAGTTACAGAGGATCTGATTCTCCCTTCTGGCTTCCAGTGGTACCTGGCACACAAGTGGCGTACATACGTGTAGGCAAAAGACTCATTAAAACAAAATAAATGTTTAAATGAAATTTAAATGGTTAAAGATGATGGTGAGTATAACAGTGATGACATAATCTGTTGAAACAGTCCTTGAGGTTCTGAAGCCTGAATCCCAAAAGGAAGAGAGGCTGGACAAGGACAGATTCCTGTGAAAGCATGAAATTTGCTCTCCAGAAGCCACTATCTATGCTGATTCATTTTGCTTTGTACCCCAGGATGTTAGCCTGAGTCTTGTCTGCTTCAGTGAGCTTCCTTGCCACCTGGCAAGGGGGAGACAAAAATAGAAACACACACACACACACACACAGAGAGAGAGAGAGAGAGAGAGAGAGAGAGAGAGAGAGAGAGAGAGAGACATAGAGACAGAGACAGACAAACAGACAGAGAGATAGGCAGACCGACAGACAGAGATAGGAATAAAGTTGTTTATTACAAAATACATGAAGTATGAGAACAGTATTAGTGCCTAGGAAGCAAGACACACATGACACAGTGCAGACAGAAAAGCCTGTTGAGCATAATGGAGCAAAGCAAGCACCTGGGCTTTAGCAACACAGACCTCAATTTAAACTCCTCTAGAGTTTAACTCCTATATTTAAACGTCGAGAGCTCAGTGGAGTCTATGGTACTCACAGAGTCCCCTGGGGATCCAGATCTGATAGATAAAGCGGAGCATCTTGTCTATGCTCAGTGGATTTGGGGAATTTGAGGAAGACCCATGTGAATTCGAGGTAGTGATCCCTGCAGTGCACCTGACACAGGTCTGATCACAAAGGTCGTACTGAACTCCATGCTTAGTGAACTTTCTTTTTTATCACCTCCTTACCTACAGCTCCCACTTCCTCGGTGTGAAGCTTCATTCCCCCCACCACTGGAGATTTTTTAACGTACTGAACTTGAAAATGTTAGAATAATGGCAAAGAAGTAGGGCAGGATGAGCCCCTGCCCTCAACTATCACTCTTAGAAGTCTCTCCTCAAAACATCCCAGGGGGGGGGGGGGGAAACATCCCAGGGAGATGGACTCTCCCCTCTTTATATTACTTTTGATGATAGTGTTTTATCACAGCAATGGAAAAGCTAACAAGCAAAAGCAGTCTACATATTCAATGCAGTCTTTATCACAATCCCAATGTAATTCTTCACAGAAATAAAAAAATCATAAATTTCATATGAAAAGAATAGACCAGAATGGCCAAAATAATAATTAACAACCAAAACAAATAAAAATCCTACTAGAGGTATCACCATCACAGACTTCAAGTTATACACAGAACTATGGCATTAAAAACAGCACAGTACTGGCACAATGGGGATAGAATATCTCTACTAGATACCACAGGTTATCAAATAAACATGCCTGTGCAAGAAATGGGGATGGGCTAGAGAGATGGCTCAGTGGTTAAGAGCACTGACTGAGTTTAATTCCCAGCAACCACATGGTGGCTCACAGCTATTTGTAATGGGATCCGATGCTCTCTTCTGGTGTAAACAACTACAGTGTATTCATATAAATAAAATAAATAAATCTTTTTTAAAAAGGAAATGAGGTACTGATTTTTTGAATCATTGGCCAGTATAGTCACATAGAGCCCCAAATGTTACAGGCTACTGACAATGCTCTTGGATACCATGCAAGACTTGAAAATAAGTCCTATTGCTGAAAATGCCACAAACTTGAGTCATAGAACCTGGAGATACCGTGTGGGTACTTACCTTAAAGTTTCATCCTTACTTGATAACTTTCATAGATCTGTAAGGCATTATTCATACTACTGGAAGAGAAAAGTAATCATAATCTTCACTCAGCTGTGAACCCTGAGAGCTACAGTAATGACTAGCCTGGCAAGACATATCCACCGGTACAATATTGGCATGAGAGTTGTGGCGGTAACCAAACATTCTGGTTTGTTTTAAGGCTTGCTCTACAAGATGGAAGCCATACTTGGCATTGTTATTGGGACCAAAAACCTACAACGAGACAGGTCATAGAGGAAAACTTGCTACTATTATTCTTCTAAGTGGGAATAGTATTAAACAAGCTCTTAATGACTTGTCATTATATCAGTAGATTAATACATCTTCCTACCTTCGCTAGAGAGTCTTCTATGTACAGTAGATGAAGGTTGATATAGAGACCCACAACTGACCAAGATGCAAAAATCAGGATGCTCCACCTTAAATGGAGCGCCTCTTCCTCCCAACATTCAGGAATCATCTCAGAAAATAGATGGGAAAGTTTGAAAGCTAGAGAGATAGTGGATAGCTACAAGAAAAGAATATCTTCTGGGCATAGCAGGGCAGCTGCATATAGGAACGAACAGTTGTTATAACAACAGGCACAAGACCTGTGCAGGCCCAAGCCAGACAAAATCCCAGCATGAAGAGGAAAGATGGGCATATAGTCCTCCCCCAACCTGAGAAGCTATTGGTTAAAAGAAAGTCCATCTGTTTTCTCTAAGGGTAGAGGCCCTGGTAAATCAACTATGCTCCAGTGGAAGGCCACATAGCTAGAATATTTAGGCAGCACAAATAGCTTGATGGATTAAAATTGGATACAAATTTAAGTGGGTAGAGAAGGCAGTCAACCTGGAAAGAGTTAAAAGGTAAGATATAGTAGAATACATTGTGCAAAATTCTCAAAGAACTAACAAGATATTTCTCAAGAATATGGAATTATCATAGTGGGGCTAATGTGTTAATAGTTACTGGGGAGAAGATAGTCTTTTCTAAGGTATTAGCTACAAGCTGCAAAGTCTCCAGACAACCAAATTTCACTGTAATGATCCAGTTGTGAAACTCAGAATGCCAAGAGTGCTTGGCCCTAAGTTGTAACTATTTGAAAGATACACGTCTGATGAAAACAAAGAGGGCAGTAGATATCAGGAGCAGGAAGGGAGCTGCTTAGAGATAGCAGTAACGAAACATGGATCAAAATGAACACTTAAACATGTACAGTGACTAATGCCTTACAGACATTAACCCACTAAATCTGTTCAGCTACCTTTGAGGGTTACTACTAGTTCTCTTGTAAAGTTGAAGAGGCAGACATGAAAAGGTCAGGTGATTTTTTTCTACTTAGTCATCACTGTATTCACTTGCAGGTCCTCAGGAAAATTTACCTTAGGCACAACTTGATAACTTTAACCTATTTTCCATTCTTAATCTTGGGGGGGGGTTGTTCAAAAAGACAAAGAAGAGAACAGCAATAAGATGGAGTAAGGGGGATAAGAATAACAAAGTACACATGCTAGAGGGTCATTAAATGACTTTTAGCCTGGTCATTGAGAGGATTCTGGTTAGATGCTACAGTCAGAAAGGAGAAAACACTGGGTAGATGGCAGGTGCCTTTAATCCCAGCACTCAGGAGACAAACGCAGCTGGATCTGTGAATTCCAGGACAGCCATTGCTACACAGAGAGACCCTGTCTCAAAAAGAAGAAGGAAAAGTAGGAGGAGGAAAATGAGAAGGAGAAGGAGGTGATGGAGGAATGATGAAGGACAGGAATGTTATTGCATGGTAAAGCAGGGGTGTTACCAGATGAAGGGCAGATTGAACTACAGTGATCCCCCATCTCAACATAAAGGAGAGCATGGAGGGAGTCACAGAGGAAAGAAGCATATGAAAACAATATTTAAGACAAATATTAGGACTATTAATATTAATATGATTATGGGTAGACAGAATCTCATGTTCAAAACCTTAGGGAAAACTTAGTTTTTCTAAAGGAATTATGGGGGCCTGAAACTGTGAATCTAACAAGTCACTGATACCCAAGCAAGCTGGTTCAAAGGGTACTCCTGTATAGCTACAAAGTCCACTCCCCGGTGACACACTTCCTCTATCAAGGCCACATCCCTGATCATGCCACTTCTGGGTTCATTTACATTCAGACCACTCTACTGTGGTAGCTCCTGAAGATATAGCTTCTGCTCAGCACAGCTGATTCTCCATTGCCCAAGCCCTTGAAAGTAAATGAGTCTTTTCACAACCTTCTCACTAATTCCCTCTTCTTTGTGTGACTGTTTAGTAGAAAGAGCAGGGCTAAGGATGTAGCTCAATCAGTAGATGCACTAGCACAGAATGAACTAAGATGTTAGAGAGTACTTGTAATCCCAGTGCTCAGGCAGTAGAGGCAGGAGGTTCAGGGGTTCAGAGTCATCCTTGGCTGCTACAAAGTGAATCTGAAGTCAACCTGGGAGACATATGACCCTGCCTCAAAAACATTAAAAACCGCAAACAAATAGGAATGATGAGTTGAAAGGGCAACAAACCAAGACACCAATTGTAGTGGTGCATGCCTTTAATCCCAGGAAAAGGCAGGAGGATTGCTGTGAGTTCAAGGCTAGCCTGATCTACATAGCAAGCTCCAAGACAGCCAGGACTATATAAAAAGACCCTTTCTGGAAAAAAAAAGAAGAAGATAAAGCAGATAATCTTCTAGAAGTCAATGGAAGAGTCAATTTAATAAAAATATTAGTTTCAAATTACCCCCAGACTATTACCTGAGGAAAAGTCATTGGCTTTACCATTAGATCTGCCATTGCCAAACTTCTAATGATGCTTCTATCTCCACTGAGCACCCGAATCGCCAAAAGCACACAGATACCTAGGAAATGTCCCCAGCATCTGACTCAGTTGTCTGCTGCTGGGATGTAGGTTTATGTGCTATTTTTCATTGCCCCAGGTTCTGTGCAGGTGGCATTAAGAACTACTTTAAAGAAGGTGAGGGAATCATCTGTTCGGTAGAACAGTTAGCTATTTCACAGTATGTACAAATTTCAAAACACGGCATAAAGAATAAATGGGTGCCAGTTTTATTCATTAACTTACAAATTAATCGAAGAAGGAAATTTGACATGTTTGTTGAAAGCCAGCAATTCTGGAAGAGGAATAAAAAACAGAGAAGAAACAAAGAGGGGTGTTTTTCTGAAGAGATACTAGCAGTCTTAACATAAGGCATGGATATTTAGCCCCCCTGTTTTGCTGTGTGATTTAACCTTATCTGAGTCTTATCTGTAAAATCAGGATGAAAATACTTGCTGTGCCCAACTCACAGTTTCCTTGAGAGGTCAAGGAAGGATAATAGATGTGAGAGCACTTTGGGAAAAAAAAAAAAGGATTGAAGTGCTATAAAAATGTAAGATTTATATGGCTGTCAGTTTCTTTTCCCCAAAGATGGCCCTAAAGATAGTGATTATCAACTGTAAAGACCTGTGAGGAGCCAGCATCCCCTTCCACACTGAGTTCACAAAGACAGTATCCTTTGATGAGTGCTTACAGCTACTATCTGAAGGTCTAATGCTGTTTGCAAACTCTTGCTTTCTCACAGCTAGCCTGGCACCCAATCTATTATAAATGCAGTTTCCAGAGTCCCCCAAATCCTGCTTAAAATTGCAAAATAGACCAGCCATCTAACATGAAACTAAAAAGAACAAAGATGTTACTGCTGTAAAGTTTAAAAAGTAAATTTTATGTTGTGTGGTTCCCACTTAGCTGTCAATGGAAGGCCAGAAACTGAAGAGCATCAATGAGAGCGGGCAGTACTACAAGTCAGGAGTCTAATTCCAGAGACAGAAGGTGAAGGAATATCCCAGATCAGCGCCAAAAGCAACATCAAATCCAATGACTGCCTCGAGGTCTATCTCAGTACCCAGGTAAGCCCACCCTCATACTGTGCTGGACCTACAATAACCAGAGCAGAAACCTTATCAGTTACCTGTTTGGAACAAACAGTAACACCTTCCAGTGTTGCTGAGGCCCCACAGACAGGTTTTCTTTAATCATAGATGACTGTAGATATTCAGAGTTAGATTGCATCTTACTGTGGGTTTCATGTTGTCCTTGGATACAAAAATATCAGCAAATAGGGTTCTTTGTCAAAGATATAGCATGACTTAATGCTTGGGTTTCTTTTTATTCTAACAAATTTATTTAAAAGTGCAGAGGAAAAAACAAAAAGGTATATCAAGTCTCAACTAGGAGCTAAGACAGGTGTCTGGTAACCAATGTGATCAATTACCCTCCCTGGCTATGCTGCTGCTGGCTGTGTCTTCTTGGCTCTGCTTACTATCAGGGAGAAGGCACTAATTCATTCTTGACTGCCTACATCTCCTTTGTCCTTCTCAGACAGAAGTACAGAACCCCGAAACCAGCCACTCCTTCATCTTATATCATTTCCACAAGGCCGTAAAGCAATAGAATTTTGAAGCAAAGCTATAATGGACACTTCTCAGATTTTCATGGGTGTTCTCATCCATGCAAGAGTCCATTGCCTTGGGGAAAGATTTTTGTATAAAACAAAGTGATCAGAGTCTCTTTAGGTACTCCATCTTTTGCTCCTTGCCTAATGAAAAACATCCACATTGAAGAAGCACTGTTCACATTCCAGTATTTGCAGTCCAAGCTTCTCACATGGGAGGCAACTAAACTTGCTTCAAAAAAGGAATAGTTTGGTAGTCACTTTAGCACTTAGGAAGAGGCAGGAAGCTCTGGCATTCGTGGTCATTCTTAGCTATTAGAGAGGGGAAACCCAGCCTAAACTATATAAGATTCAGTCTCAAAAATGGGTAAATATAAAATAGTTGCAGGAATCAAAACAACCCTGAGATTCTACCTCACACCAGTCAGAATGGCTAAGATCAAAAATTCAGATGACAGCACATGCTGGCAAGGATATGGAGAAAGAGGAACACTCCTCCACTGTTGGTGGGGTTGTAAGCTGGTACAACCGCTCTGGAAATCAGTCTGGAGGTTCCTCAGAAAATTGGACATAGTACTACCTGAAGACCCAGTTATTCCACTTCTGAGCATATACCCCAGAGAAGCTCCAACATACAACAAAGACACATGCATTACAATGCTCATAGCAGCCCTATTTATAGTAGCCAGAAGCTGGAAAGAACCCAGATGTTCTTCAGTAGATGAATAGATACAGAAATTGTGGTATATTTACACAATGGAGTACTACTCAGCTAACAGAAACAATGACTTTATGAAATTTCTAGGAAAATGGATATATCTCAAGAATATCATCTTGAGTGAGGTAACCCAGTCACAAAAGAACAGACACAATATGCAGTCACTGATAATTGGATACTAACCCCAGAAAGCTCTGAACACCCCAGAAACAACTCACAGAACATATGAAGCTCAAAAAAAAAAAAAAAAAAGGCAAAAGAAAAAAGAAAGAAAGAAAAAAAAAAAAGGCCAAAAAGTGGAAGCCTCAATTCCTTCTTAGAAAATAATAATAATAATGATAAGTGTATAACATCCTCTCAGAGTGGGGTACACCTAGACCTTAAATTATTAATAACTCAAGAGCTAAGAAGATAGCCTTGTGGCAATTTTTGGTAGTTAAAAATCATTATGTTTAATCCTTACACACCAAAAATCTTTGACTATTTCCATGTTATGTTTTGTTTGACATATACTTTATGATCTTTATAAATAGTAAGATTTCAATGCATAATATCAACCCTTTAAAATATCAAGTGCTGACAAAAATATATTCATATGTATTTACACTAAAATGCTTTTAATATTCTGTACATATATCTCTCGTTTTTTTTTAAATAAAGTTATAAGGAAAAAATAGTTGCAGGGCAGTGTTACATGCCTCTAATTCTAGCACTGAGGAGGTAGAGGCAGGCAGGTCTCTGAATATGGGGGCAGTCTGATCTACAGAGTGACTTTCAGGACTACACAGAGCAACCCTGCATCGAAAAACAACAACACAATTGCTGAGTAGTTTCTGGAACCTTGGACAAGCTGGCTAACCTCCACCGATGTCTTTCCCCATCTATGGAAAGAAATAAAAATAGTATCGTCTTTGGCATCACTAGAAATGAAATGTCAAGTCTACCACCTAGAAGATGGCATATTTGATTTGTGTGGCCATTACTGAGACTGAATATCTCAGTATAAGGAGGTGCTGTGGTCTCTAATCTTTGTGAGTCCTCTGTGAGCAGAAGACAAGAAATCTCAGCCATAGGTATACGCTTATCTTGGTGACCCATGCTCAAGGAAAGGGATGTTTAGCAGTTCATCTCCAGCAGTTCTTATTGTCTCCTTGGAGGAAGTAGCACTCATCAATAAACCAGCCAGCAGTGGTGCACTTTTCAAAATTACATGGAAATGTTACTGCTTTTATACTGCTATTATCACAGGCAAACAAAACAGGTGTTTCTTTTTCCTGTTCTCAAAGGCATGCTGTTGACAATTACAGTTTCAGAAGCACAAAATGGAAAAAAAAAAAAAAACTACCCAAAAACTCAAGATGAAAGGTAAAATTAGATTTCTTTTTAAATCCCACCCTCTCCAAGTCTCAGCTGCTCTAATGGGTAGTGGGGGTGGGGGGGGGGAGAAGTGGTGATTTTTCTATGCCCATAGTCACTGTGATAAAAAGACACAATAAACAACTGAATAGCTTAAGACTTAACTGTAAGGTTATTTTTCAAGTAGCTTCTCCAAATGTAATAACTTAGCTTCCAAAAAAAAAAAAAAAAAAAAAAAAAAGTAATCACTGCAAATATTTGAAAAGTCGAAACTCTATGCGAAGGCCTGGGAGATTAACACAATTGAACATAATAGCCCCCTTCCAAACTATTTCCCAGTAACTAGAAAGAAAGAAAGAAAGAAAGAAAGAAAGAAAGAAAGAAAGAAAGAAAGAAAGAAAGAAAGAAAAGAATGAAAGAAAGAAAAATTTTCAGCCTTAAGACAGCATTCTAAATATATTTTATTTATTCAATGAAGAAAAGAGACTGTGAAGTTCTTGTATTCCTTTCACAGAGACCATCTGAGGTTTAAGAGAATCATTTGTCTAGAGGCACAAAATGAGTAATTCCTCAGCTCCCAGGAAACATAATAGCTGAGAATATCTCAAATCTTAAAAGCTATGTAAAAGGTCTTTATAGAGATACAGCCAAAAAAAGAAAAAAAAAAAAGCCTCAAAACCAGAATCATTTTAAATGTCTCTTGGCGTTTACCTGTGAAAAGTAGACACATCTCACATGCCTGAAATGGCTGATATGGAACACATCTAGACACCCAGTGGCTGCCTGTCCCCAAGGAAATCTCTGAAACACTAAGGAAGAGGGAAGTTCCTGTTCTTGCTCCCTTTTTTCTTTGTTGTATACATGTGCCTGTGTTGTTAACCTAATGTACTTACTCCATTTCACAACCCACGGCCTCTTCTGTAATTTAGAGAGCTCCTGCATCCAGGGGTGCTGTGGTCTTCAAGTCCAGAAGACCAGCATTCTCCCTGGCCTGGCCCTCAGGCATGCAGTCAGGCAGATCCCCAGTTGCTTTCTACACAGAGCTCTGAGCCTGGGGAGTTGCTTTGGCACCGACTGAGTGGATGGATAGAAGATATAATTTCTAGCCAACACTGCAGGATAGTTAGCTCACACTCTAACCCCACTCTGCCTTCTCCCAGCCCCAGAGAGCTTGCAAAGGGAGCATTTTGGTCTTCTCTTGACTGCCTTCACCTTCCCACAGTTGCTTCTGTGCACATCTTCTCTCAAGAACCTTGAGATGCTATAACTAAGGAAGTTTATTCTTTTCCTCTGGGTCCTGGTATCCCAGTGCAACAGATCAGAAACAGAGCACTTCTGGAGCAAACTAGCTAGCAAGTTTCTTTACTCTCTAAATTTTGGGTCTTCCTTCTTTAAATTGTGAAAGCTATTGCAGAAAAATCCTGGCTTATAATAGGATTGTACTCCTATAGACTCACTATAAACTGAAATTACCATGGAGTTAAATATATTTAAAGTGTTCATACACTTAACTGAGCAAACATCATAGCTCAGTCTAGGATATCTCAAATTCACTCAGAGTACCACCATCAGCCTCCATTTGGGTAAAATCCACCAGCATGATACATATTTTAGAATAAAGTGTTGACTGTCTACTGGGATTTATTGAATGTCTCACCTCTTCACCCTATGACTTGTGTGTCTGACTAGGAGCTGTGACTCTCACTCATCACAAAGGATGATCCTACTTGAGTCTATCTTGCTCCATGCCATTGTAAAGATGAGACTTAAAAGTCCAACCAGGGTCAATCAGGGACCTTCTGTATGTTTTCAAAGGAATGACCAGACATTGAACAACATCAATAATGGAAATGCCTAGTACCATATGCAACACATGAGACAGAAATGTTAGATGAATGTTCAGACCCATCATCTTGGTCATAAAAGAAAGAACTAGTCCCTGTTTCCACCTTGCCTGGAATGCTGAGACTTCTAACCCACCACCTGTCTCAGGGTCTACTTATAAACTGTGTGATCTAGCAGAAAGTGGGGGCAAACCTTTAGCCTCTGGTTTTCTCTGTGTTAGCATACAGTCTTACTTTATAGCTCAAGTTGGTCTCCAGCCTATGATCCTCCTGCCTGAACCTCCCAAGTGTAAAGATTGTAGGATTATGCCACCATGCCCAGATCTTCTTTCAAGATCTTATTTTTCTTACTCATGAGGTAAAAACGACGTATACCTTCCTCATAGCATTTGGGCACAAGGAACAAAAAGTGGTTGATGCTTAAGTGTTCTGTAGATCTTGGCTGTTTCCAGTTCAGTCCAAAGAGACCCATCTTCTCCCCTGCCCCAAACCTTTGTTTTCCTGGATACCCACTTTAGCTCAGCCCAGCTGTTCATGCTGGCCCTGTCCTCTCCATCCCCATCTCTGAGAACCTCATGCATCTTTCCAAGATCTATTTATCTGTGAGCTTTTGTGGCACTTTCTCTGACCTCAGTGACTTTTCCTACCAATGGGTTTATACAGTGCTTATCTTTTATTTGGGAAAATATAAGAGATGGAAACTCAGAGGACCCCATGGCCATTGCTAGACTAATTAGAAGCCATGATGCCAGTCAATAACAAGTTCCAGTCACATGTTCCAGAGAACAGTTTTCCAATAGGCTCTTCCCTGAGTCTCCTGCCCTTTGATCTCTGTGACTTATGGATAAGATGACTAGCCATCCACGAAGTTAATGCCTCCTTGCCTATTCAGAAGTAGTTCATGAAAGAAATGTGTTCTTCATTGGCAAATAAACACACTGGGCTTTTTGTTATGTTGACAGGATGAAGAACCACTGAACACACCTGTTGGCATCTGTATGCTTTATATACTGTTCCACAAAGCTTCTCCACCTGCTTCTCCATTCATTCAGAAAAAAAAAGTCAGTCATTGCTCTATGAAAACTTTGTACACTTGTGAACATTTCTGCTCCTCAAAGGGTGCCTGCCAAATTAGTGTCCCCCTAAGCCCTTCACAATCTGATTTAACTGCTTCTCTAGGCTCCTCTTTGGGGATAACTCTCACAGCTTTTGCTGGTTCCAAAAGCCTACCATAATCCTTTCTGCCTTCCTCACATCCCTTTACCTGGGGTTTCCTTTCGAAATGGTCTGCCTGGCCTGGAGTTCAATATGTAGGTTAGGATGGCATCAAACCTATAGAAATACACCTGCTCCTGCCCCTGCCCTTGCCTCTGCTGGTTCCTTTCTAAACTCTTTCACTAGTGGTCCCTGCTTACACTATAAACCCCACCCTTAAGGGCTCAAGAGATGGCTCAGTAATTAAGAACATGGGCTGCTCTTCCAAAGGTCTACGGTTTGACTCCCAGCACCCATGTGACCTGTGTGACAACTTACAGCTGGCTGTAACACTAGTCCCAGGGGATCTGATGTCCCCTTCTGGCCTCCATGAACACTGAACACAGTTGGTACACATGATCTATACACGCAAGCAAAATATTTGTATACATAAAATTTTATGCATAAATTTTTTAATTAAAAAAAAACCCAACCCAAATAGTGCCTAGTAAAGAACTCCACCAATTTTGTGCAACATAGGTCAATACCCTGTTCTCTCGTGAGTCCATTGTTGTTTGGCCTTTCATAGAGCACCTCCTCAGGTATGCATCCTTTCCTACAGGACAGTCAGCACCATGAGGTCATCCTTGCCAGCATCAATATGAATAACCAATGTATTTTATTTAGTGAATTGAGGGAAGAAAACAGAAATGAATGGATGGATGGATGGAGAGATGGATGAGTGAATGAATGAATGCTAATATTTATAATAAAAAGCATCATCCTTTCTAGGCTTTCCAATGACTTGGTGCCTGGAATTCACCCTGGTGAAGAGACACAGAGGAGTAAAATCATGTTTGCAAAATGTGAGCAAGAGAAAGTAAATACCCTAACCAAAGTAACAAGTCCCATAGAAAAGTTTAAAACCAAGATATGTTTATTTTTTTTCTTTTTACCCCTTTATTTCCAAGCAGAGACAACTTTAAAAATAAAATTTTAAAACTTCGATAAGCATTTTGGAAAGCCTTACTTATTTGTAATTTACTAAAGAGCTATAATCTTAGACCTGGAAAAATCTTGCCTCCAGGAGGGGTAGTTCGTTTCTGAAGTGCCACTGTCAAGATGAGAAGGTTCATAGAGCTTTGCTAAGCAGAATAAAATGACTTTTTAATCTTTATGTGGGTGTTTATCTGCTTGTATGTCTGTAAACTACTTGCATGCAGTGTCTACAGAAGCCAGAAAAAGACCCCTGGGCTAAAATTATAGATTGTTGTGAGTAGTCACATGGATACTAGGAGTTGAACCTGTGTCCTCCAGGAGAGCAAGTCCTCTTAACTGCAAAGCCATCTCTCCAGACCCTAGGTTGTTGGTTAGGAGGTGGAGGTGCTGGGTGGTGGTGATTTGAGACAGGGTCTCTTTCTGTATAATCCTGGCTATCCTGGAGTTCTCACTATATAGATCTCACTATATAGATCTCACTATATAGATGTCCTCATGCTTCTGTCTCCGAGGTGTGTGCCACCACACCTGGCACCTAGAATAACATTACAATACAGGCAGAGTGAATTGATATTATATGTCCCAGGAATGTTTCATTGAAAAAGGGGGGGGGGGTTCTTGATCTTTGCCATTTTCTGCAGGAAATTTCTTCGAGGTACATCCTTTCCCATGCATCCCGTAACCAAGCTCTCAGAGGTTAGAGAAAGATGTCAAGACTTTGGCCCATTTGTCTCATTCATATTTAATAGTCACAGTTCAGGCAAAGATGTTTATCCCATGCTAATTCGGGGCAGGCTTTATCTTGGTTCTGCAAATGAACAGCCCAAAACACAGAGAAGCTAGTACTTCAACTATTGCCACAGAGCACACAGATGCCAGAGTCAGCTCTGAAGTCAGGTGTGGCCATACCCACTTCACATGACACTCCCCCCTCCCCATTCAATAAGCATTCTTCCAACATATGGAGTTTCTAGATGGTTGTCATAAGATCACGGTCCTGTTATTATTTTATACTCATACAATTCCTTCTTCTAAGAATACAAGAGCGGTTATTTAGACTTGGGATTTATCCATCCTATTTAGGTATCATGTTTTCACTCTGAAATCCCACCTTCCCACCTCCCCACCTTCCATGTGCTTGGTTTTGAACTCTTGTCCATTTGAGGGGTCTAGAGAACCTTTAAGCGGTAGGCCTGGCTGGTAGAAATTGGTGTAGGATCTTGAAGGTTGCAGATTGTCTCCAATCTCAGTGTTCTTTGATTCCAGATTTGCAGCAGAGCAAAAACACCTCTGAGGCTGTAAACCTGCCCGAGCCTTCCCCACCATGGTGAACTGAAACCTAAACAGTGAGTCAAGACAAGCTTGTCCTTCCTCCGGTTGTTTCTGCCAGGCATTCTGACCATACCAAAACAAAAACAAGACACAGCAAGTACTCAACACTTTTCTAAAATTGTGTATGTGTACAGGTGTTTATGTGAGTATATGCACATGTGCATTCGAGTGCTCATACGTGTAATTGTTCGTGTGTGTAAATTCTAGAGGTTGGCAGTAGCTGTCATCTTCAATATTTACCATTTTAGTTTTTGAGTCAGGCTTTCTCATTAAACCCAGAATTAATCCATTGGCTACAATAGCTGACCAGTGAGCTCTAAGGACCCACCCATCTCCTTGTTTCCATCTCTACCTTCTTAGTTAGCAGGGCAGTGCCTAACTAAGTTTTATGTGAAAGTTAGAGATCTAGACTCCCTCAGTCCTCACACTTGTGTGACAGTCACTTTACCAACTGAGCCATCTTCTGAGTTCCTGGATCTTTTTAAGTAACAAAAACAAACAAACAAACAAACTCCACAAGGAAAAGATTATCTGTGTCTCCTTGACTCACATCATCATATTTTGGTACAAAGGTCTTTATCTGCTCCCCTTTGTCACTGACAACAAAAGTAACCTGTGTGTTTCTGACCATGGCCATGTACTTGGTGAGAGACCTTGCCTAGTATTCCCTCAAGCCCAGGCAGTACAGGGGAGAAGACATGGCCCTTGCTCTGCAGAAGCTCACAGCTTCCTTTAGGTGAATTTACAGTCCCTAAGGCAGAGCAAACCATTAGGGCTCTCCCACCTTCATAAAGGCCTCTTGGAGAAATCTCAACTTGCTTCATGGAAGAGGTTCTCAAAGGCCAACTTCTCACCTTGACTGTCTTTCAGTAGTGTTTATTGGCCAACACAGGGACAACCAAACCATGGGTAAAGGCAGAGTAGAAGAGACCATCATCTGCGAAGAGCACAGCTAGTGAGACCGGCGAGTTTCCTCTGATGGTGACTGAAAGTGTGTGCATTTCTAAAGGATATTGAGAGACGGCATGGGATGAGACAATATAGTCAAGCAACGCAGATTTATTTTCTTGCCACCCTCCAGTCAAACCTCTCTTGCCTAGGTCTTGAGCTCCTGCAAAAGCCATTTTGTGCACTTATAATGGCCCTGGCTTCTGGGAACCTTAAGCCACCTAAGGATAAATCCCAAGAGTGAACAACAGAGACCCAGTCAGGTTTAACCGGTCCAAGTCTGATGCTGGAGTACACAGACAACCACTGAGAGGAGACTGAGGGACACCTCGATCGCCTTAAAGCTTTGCTTGTACCTATCTTTTAGGTAAGTATATAAGTAGAGAGCACGGGGAGATATTCTAGAATGTTCTCTAGAATGTCTTTTTAGTGTTCCCAAGGCAGGCTAGCCCAGCTGCCATTTAGATCTTCCTTGCAGAGATGATGATGACAAAGCTTTAGAAAGCTTTTAAACGGTCGCCTTCCTAAAAAACATCCTCATTGCATCTCTGAGAAGTACCCAGCTGGTGTTTGTCCTCCACGGTAGCAAATCAGGTTATTTATCCTCCTATTTCGTGGTGTATTTTATAAAGTAATGAATGGTTCATTAAACTAAGTTTGGACATCTGTCTCCCAACAGCCTCCTACTTAGCAGGTCCTGGAGGCCATTGGAGTGGGGCCTCTCTCCGTCCCCCCACCCCCACCCCACTCCCAAGCCGTTTTCTCTCCTGCCCTCCCTCCTCCTCGTCCCTCCCCTTGGTTATTTAGGAGATTAGAGTTCATTAATTAAATCCTGTGCTTAGATCGAACTGTAACACTATTCCAATCACATTTATCTTTCAGGCGGCGGTGGAGATGGCAACCTCGCTGGAAACGCGCGGGGGAGCCTGAGCCGGCAGCGGGAGACGCACTGCTCGACGAACTCCACCGCCTGCCACGCCGCCGCGCAGACCCTCCATCTTCCGGCTCAGCTCCGGGCCAGGCTCGACCCTGCCCCGGGGTGGGGAAGGGGGCGGCTCCCGCTTCTCTCGGGGTTCCAGGTCGTTCTCCACCCCCGGGCCCTCTGCGATTCAATTGCCTGGGTTCCCCCCTCCCTCGCCACACACACTCACACGCGCCCGCGAGCACACACGCACGCACACAACACACTCACACGCTAGCGGGCTGCTAGCCGCTCAATGGACCGATTTCCCCGGTTTCCCTGAACCCAGCCTAGCCCGGGATGAGAAATTGCAAAATGGCCCGAGTCGCCAGTGTTCTAGGGCTGATCATGCTCAGCGTGGCCCTGCTGATTTTATCGCTTATCAGCTACGTGTCCCTGAAAAAGGAGAACATCTTCACCACTCCCAAGTACGCCAGCCCGGGGGCGCCCCGAATGTACATGTTCCACGCGGGATTCCGGTGAGTGTGGGCCTCTGTTGGAGAGCCCTCGGGTATCTCGGGTCGATGGTTTGCTTGGGGAGGGGGCGTCAGAGAGAGTGTTTGGGCTTCTCGGTAACTGCGTGGTCCTTTCATTCCTTCTGTTTCTGCACTTTATTTTTTTTTTATCCCAAAGCTCCTAAAAGCCTTTGTCCTAATCGATCTGATTGAATTTCTCCTATTCTTCCTCTGCGTCCCCTCCCCCATTTCAGAACTGGGGTGTTGGTGGTAGAGCGAGAGGCGACGTTTGGACAGCGGGGGTGGGGTTGTTGAACCCGGAGATGGGCAAGGCTTGAGGTGAACGACCTGGCCAAGCACTAGCGGCGGACTCAGCAGGCCTAGTTGGAGCGATCTAATGGCGCAGGCGCGGCACTGCTCTCGCATCCCTTCTCTCCTCCCCTTTCTCATCTAATGATGCGCAGGTTTATTCTCTTGAAGCCCCTAGGGGGTTCTTCCTGGACCCTTCCCCCTCCTTTCCTGGATTTCTGCAATTCCTCAGCCCCTGCGGGAAGCAAGCCTTCTGCTGAGGGCCGCCCACCCTCGCCGGGTCGAAGTCACCGCGGGGCGCAGCTCCGCACAGCTCATCTGGAGCCCCACCCCTACCTGTGCCCGCAAGGAGCTCTCCCCGCACCGCCTTCTGCCGGGCGGGTGGCAACCACAAGCAGCATCCTGTGGGCCAAGCTGGGCCAGGGCTGTGTAACTTGAAGAAGCTGGGCCTGGACAGAAGAGCCTGGCTGCAGGAGGCCTCTGAGAGTTTCCAGCTAAAGGCTGGAGGTGAAATCAGACTTGGGCGTGGGAAGGAAAAGGTTAAGGCTGGAGTCCCCCAACCCCCACCCCTTTCTCCTGAGTCTCGCATTTCCTCTGCCCTTTCACCAAAAATCAATTCTCCGAGCCTGGGGGTGGCGGGGTCCGGCCGGCGGCTGCTGTCCGCGGTGCTGACTCGTAGTCCCGCTGAGCCGAGGACTGCAGCCCAGGGCTGGGCTCCGACCCTTGCTCTCCGCGTGACCGCCATCTTTCTCATGGTCTCTCCTGCACCGGAGGGCTAGACAATGGGGAAGAGTTTCCCCTTTTCTTCCCTTCTTCCAGGCTTGTGCAGGAGCAGAGAATGTGCCAAAATAGAGGGGCTGTGGGGTGGGTTTGCTTTTGTGCCAGCTGCCCCCTCCGGTTGATGCTGGAGCTGTCACTCTCTGGGCTCCCCTCCCTGAGGCCAGCACCTATCTGAACTCACCCTCCTCTTCAGGTCACAGTTTGCGCTGAAGTTTCTAGACCCGTCATTTGTGCCCATTACGAATTCTCTCACCCATGAACTCCAAGAGAAACCTTCTAAATGGACATTTAACCGGACAGCGTTTTTACATCAAAGGTAGGATAGGAAGAGAGGTTTTAGTTGTTGTTGTTGTTTTTAATTTTGAAACTCAATAAAACAAACAGCACCAAAAAAAAAAAAAAAAAAAAAAAAACAAAACAAAACAAAAAAATAAATTCAAAATCGGTGCCACACACACAAAGGTACAATTCATTTCACCCCACCTGCGAGTGTAGGGGCTTTGTCTTCCTAGCCCAAATGCAAGAGGAGGTACTTCTTAGCCATTCCTCTTAAATGTTTGTAGTATCCTCTAAAAAGGAAAAATCAGGTTGGCCAATACCTTCGTAATTTGGCTTTGACTGAACACCACGATGTCTGACAATACCAAAGTTGTTTATTTAAAAAGAAAAAGAAAAGTTTTATCGCAAGCAGATGATCTCCTTTTTAAGTATACAATCTTACTGAAACACAACCTTTCCACATCACTCACTAGTAGAGATGTGTGATGTGGGCTCAAATATATGTATGTAAACATGATTTGTTTTGGTTTTGCCTGTTTGTTTTTATGAAACTTTGGCAGCTTTTAACTTATTATAAACCTAACTTCATTCTTATTGATTGTGGTGGCCTGTTTTTATACATGAAGAAGGTTTTTCTTTATTGTTTCATTTTGTTTTAGGTGGAGGGAGAAGAAGGAAATTAATTAAGTTTCAGTGATTTTTGATCCCAGAACCATAGATAGCCCCCACCCAGTGGAATTGTTATGGCACTAAATGCAATGTGAGCCATCTAGTGTATTTATTAGGGCTGTGAATACTTATTTTACAAACCAAGAAGAGATATGTGGTTTTGCCCTGGCATTTATTGTCACTGTAATATATATATATATATATATATATATATATATATATATATATATATATGTGTGTGTGTGTGTGTGTGTGTGTGTATGTGTGTGTGTGTGTGTGATATATGTAATATATATATAATCTACTGACAGAATGAAAAGAAACTCATGGTATCAGAAAAATGTGTGGGTTTTTTAATATGGTATAATCATAGGATTATGGCTATGGTTTTTAAAGTATTCATGCTTCATTATAAAATAGTTTCTGACCATTAATTCTAAACCATGGAGGAGGTGCCTTTCAGTGTTAGGTTTTGGGATTTCCACTTAAAGTTAATTTTGCAGACAGCACAGTTTTCAAGGTAAAATACCTTATACCAAGCACACCAAGTACATCTCTAACTTGGTTACAGTGTTTTCTACACTGGGTCAAGTATTTCTAGCAATCAGTCAAAAGAACACTTTCTTCTCACAACTTCAGGCCTGTCAATCCATTTCTTAGGAAACCTTTCATTAATTTTTACCGTATTGTTTTAAGTTGCTTTTTAAGAGCTCCAAGAATTATGCCAGTGCCTGGAGCTGAGGTGACTGCCCCAGTCTATGTCATCTTAGAAGTGGATAATAACTCTTTTCACCTGCTATTGTTTAAGCAGAAGGCATTGGAGTTTCACTTTACCCTCGTCTCTCGGGAACCTGCAGCAAAGTTGCAAGTTATCATCTCTTAAACTAATTTTAAGTACCTCAGACTTTAACAGGAGATAGTTTCACAGAAAGCTCAGTATGAAATCAAGCTGAAGTCAATTCTAAGTATCACTTCTCTCTTATTATCTTTTTTTTCAGATTTTAATGACCTTCTTTTTTTCTCTAAAGTCTTACCTATATCCTGCTAAATTGTGATTCCATATAATCAAACAGGGAAAATAGATCCCTGTTTATTCAGCAAGCCTCAGTGAGGTTAACATCTCACTTCTATTAAGTATTTAGTCACGTTCACTATGCTTGCCACTGTCACATTTTAATAGTAGATAGTGCTGTGCCATGTACTGATCCGTATCTGTTTAGCTTTTATTTAGACACCTGTAGTATTTGCTATTGGTTTGGGCACTACAGTCCAATAGCAAGCAAGTAGCCCCTAGTTACAAACTCTAAGTCACCAATGTTTACACATTAATGTGAGCTCTTTGAGGCCTGTGTAAATCGTCTCCCTGTGTTCTCTAACACAGTTTGGCATCTGCCTCCTCCTTAATCAAATACACTCTTAGAGTGGACCAGAATACCAAGAAATAATAGGTAAAATTGTACACTGAATTTACTAGCACCCAAAGGTTACATTCAGAACTTGACTGAGCTACGTTGCTGTGTGCCTATCCATTATATAACAGGCTTCCATGGGGAGCCCGAAAATCTGAATGCCTACTCTTACTTGAGTTGAATGTGCCTAATATTCTCGTCTGAGTTAAATGGAAGCCTAAGGTAGAGACTTGGTTCTTTGGAGGAGAATGTACTTAATAAATCTTTTTTTTTTTTTATTTTAGGCAAGAAATTCTTCAGCATGTCGATGTAATAAAAAATTTTTCTTTGACCAAGAATAGTGTTCGGATTGGACAACTGATGCATTATGACTATTCCAGCCATAAGTATGTTTTCTCTATTAGCAATAACTTCCGGTCCCTGCTCCCAGACGTGTCACCCATTATGAATAAGCGTTATAACATTTGTGCTGTAGTTGGAAACAGTGGAATCTTGACAGGGAGTCAGTGCGGACAAGAAATAGATAAATCAGATTTTGTTTTTCGATGCAACTTTGCCCCAACAGAGGCTTTCCACAAAGATGTTGGAAGGAAAACCAACCTCACAACCTTCAATCCCAGCATCTTGGAAAAATATTACAACAATCTTTTAACCATTCAGGACCGTAACAACTTCTTCCTCAGCTTAAAAAAGCTTGACGGAGCCATTCTTTGGATCCCTGCCTTTTTCTTCCACACGTCTGCAACTGTAACCAGAACGCTAGTGGATTTCTTTGTTGAGCACAGAGGTCAGCTAAAGGTCCAATTGGCTTGGCCTGGAAATATCATGCAACATGTCAACAGGTGTGTATATTTTATTACATTTAACTCAGACCCCACCAGATGGCAAATCAATATTGTAATCTCCTGGGCACGGGAGTCATCCAACTTGCTAGTTGTTGGGGTTGGTTGAGTTCTTGAGGACAAGCTCTTATCTTTTTAATGAATGATTCATGCTAGTTAAAAAGTTCAGTTTACCCCAGCTGGTAACCAAGTGCTAAATGAAAAGACTGTTCATCACTCTTCTTTTTATTTCCTGTCCCCCTCTTAGTGTGCAGTCATGGAACTCACCATCCACTAAGAATTTCCCTTGTACCAATAGGTATATCCTGGTAATACCAGGGACTAAATCATACAAAGCCTATTTTTAAAAAATTGTAATATTTAAAAAAAATGTTACAATTGACTTTAGAATATCTTTTTGTTTGATGTTCAGGAGTTGGTAGAGTTTCTGGATTAAGAGCCGGTCTGGATAAATCCTAAAGGGCATGATCTGCTTTTATCACAAAATGTTTGTGTGTTTAAGGAGCTCACTGCTGTCCCTTAAGGTGTGATAAAGAGACTGGCCTGAGGTGCAACACTTTCATCTAGTGCAGTCACTGTCAGTTCTGGCTGTTTATAAGAATCAGAGTTTTTAAGTATAATACAACTACCTAGGCTGGCCTTGAGTCTAACGTAATACGGGAGGTAAGGGTCAAGCACTTGGTGTTTTTAATAACACCTTAGATGGTTCAAATATGCGGCCAGAAATAAGACAATCATCAATGGCATTTTTAAAGGCAAAATCAATTGTACAGCGTTTTTATTCTTTAACTCGTGAGAACATCACCTAAACCCTCATGCCCTCCTATGTAAGGGCTCTAGGTATTACAGCAGACCACAGTTATTATTTTAAGTTCGGGTGGGTTCTGGGTGACCAGGGGTGCATGCTGTAATAAATATTTCCTTCCTGTTGTTTCCTAAACTCTTCCAAGTTTAAGATTTGTTTAGTGGAGCTTCCACTGAAAGAGAACTCAGAGTCTAGTAAATTGGTGTGAATCCAAAAGGAAAGGCACTTGTACTTCAGTACTTGTACTGAGAAAATGGGTGTGATGAATAATTACCAAAGGATAACACACAGACAGGTACCATTCCCAGGGAGGTAAGAGATGATAGAACTGAACCCCAAAGTCTGACAACAGAATGCGAAGAGTCGGGTGTGTTTAAAGCCATTATTGAACATGGGAGAAACCAGAGTTCAAACCCACCTCATTTACCAACGTATTCCAAATCTTTGACTTCATCATTTTGCTCCATTCTGCTCCATTTTTTTCTCATTTTTATGACGTTTTAAATCTCAAGCAGAAGGGAACAGGCCTGTGTACTGGGGCTGGGAAGTGTATCTACCCACGAAACCCAAACGGTCTAGGAAAATCTAGCTCCTAGCCCCGCTCACGGACTGATCTGACTGAAAACTTCAGTGCCAGCCACTGAGTCTGCCTGTACTTATTGTTCTGCAGGTACTGGAAAAACAAACACCTGTCACCCAAACGACTGAGCACAGGTATCCTTACGTACACTCTTGCGTCTGCAATATGTGAAGAGATCCACTTGTACGGGTTCTGGCCTTTTGGATTTGACCCTAACACCAGGGAGGATCTGCCCTACCACTACTATGACAAAAAAGGAACCAAATTTACCACCAAGTGGCAGGAGTCTCACCAGTTGCCTGCCGAGTTTCAGCTGCTCTATCGAATGCATGGGGAAGGGCTCACCAAGCTCACTTTGTCACACTGTGCCTAAGAACTCCAAGTGGAAAGTGCCAATGGTTGTTTAAAAAGTGCCCCCAAACCAAATTGAATAGTCTCCAGAACAGAACCCATAGACAATCTGGCAAAGCCTGTCTGCCACTCACAAGGAAAGACGTCTTCTCTTCCTCTTTTGCACTGCTCTTTGAAGGGCCTTAGCAGACTTAGGACAGGTGCATTGAAACTTCGTGATTTAGACTTGATTGGGAAAGGTTATATTGTGTTTGGAAGTGTGCTGCACAGAGAATAGCTTGAAATAGTTCCAAGCTTTTATTTTAATAATAAACTTGACTCCTGTGTGAATGGGGACCATGGCTGTCACCTCCTCAGCCCTACTTTGATACAGTCCTCATAACCAGAAGGCGCTGGCCAGCTTCAGCAGGATCTCTTTTGCCAGGGGGATCAGAATCTTCAAAAACAAAAACAAACTGGTTCGAAGCTAGAATATTCTCTCTCTCTCTCTTTCTCTCTCTCTCTCTCTCTCTCTCTCTCTCTCTCTCTCTCTCTCTCACACACACACACACACACACACACACACACACACACACACCTCCTGTTACCCTACTACCGTTGAATTTAATAATTTTCTAGGGACACTTCTGGATTAGCTTTGCTTGTATGTGTTTGCATCCGTACCTGATGTGTTCAAGGCTCTGGATAACTTGGATGTTTCATGACAAACTGAGCAAATCTTAATGACTTCTTCATGAAGAATTCGACAGGAAATCTTCAAGTCCTTACTTGTCCATTCTGTTATTGTACAGCACGGTGGTCTATTTGGATAGAGTGGCATATGCTACAGTGTCTCTTTTTCTGTCACAAAGGAAGCCCGCAGTGTAGGTGGCACTGTGTCTGCTGTCAGGAGTGCAGTTGTGGCAGATCCTACAAAGGCTTTCTAGCTTAGGCCTTTAACAATTTTAGTTCAAGTGCTAGGTCAGGCACTCTCTCAGAACAAAGAGGCATTGGGTTCATTTAAAAACCTGGAGACTATGAAGAAAGAGGAAGAAGAGTGTTTGCAGGTTGTATACTCTGTAGAGATGTGACCTTTGGAGAAGCACAAGAGTTGGTGTGGAAGACAAACTATAGCTTTGGCCAGACTGGTCCCTGTGTGACACGTTAGCATTAGTCATGTCAGATCCTCTCTGTGACATCCCCACCAGCAAGCATCTAGACATGCTTGCTTTCTTTCCAGCAGCTGAAGATACTATTCTCTGTCTCCGAGTCTGTGTCCCTATACATTGAGCATTTCAAAAAGAAAAGCCATTATCCAGTGGCAGGGCTTGTTCCTAAATAACCTTTGGAATCTGAGATCAGTTGGCCATTGTTTGCATGTGTCAGCTGTATCAGTAGAAATCACATCTCTCCCATCCCTGGCTTTTACACTGAGCAGCACTTTGTTCTTCCAATTCAACCCAAAGTCTGGCCAAGTGGATGTTAAATTTTAATAAGACTTTCTTTTCCTTTTTACGAGTGCCTGTGGAGCACATTTGTTATATGCTTCAGTGGGGTGGCTTGTTATTTTCCAGAAATCTCATCTAGACTGCTTACGGTGTTGTAAATAATTTTTAAAACCCTTGTTATAGTTCAGTCATCAGTGTGTTGCCCCTCTTTGAGAAAAAAAAAAAATCATTCCTGAAAAGAAGTGGAGTAAGGAGACACACGTTCTTATGCTTGTGTACCTGGTCTGGGGGCGGCACTATTCTTTCCAAGGAGCTAAATCAACCCCAGATACAACCTAGTGAAAGAAAGCCATGCAGATCTAAACACAACACCAACTGTGGCACATCTTACCTCCTTGTGAATCATTCAGACAGAGGAGAGGAAATCGGGATAAATATTTCAAAATAAGAAGAATGCACAGAATGGTAAGAAAATTAAAATTATAAAAAAAAACACGTTAGAATTCATAGACATGGAAAACGAACCATGGCTGTGCCCTGTCACTTAGAAGAGTGCAGGACACCAAGCTGCTTCTCTCCAGGTGGGTGTGGCTCATGGAGACTGGCAGAACTGCAGCAGCTTTCATGAGGATTGAAAGGCCTGGCTATTCCTACGCCCTTAGTTTATTTGGTTGCAGCTAAGAGATATTAACGCTAAGATTATCCAGGCCAGGCTCTCACTCCAGAGCTGGGATTTCGGTGTACCCGTCAGGATGTACTAAGTATAACCTTGGACTCTTTGCTCTAAGCAAGGTAAAATACTCAAAGACTAGAAGCTCCCCAAAGCTGGTTAATTAATTTAAGATAACTATTTAAGTTTAATCTTATGAGAATGTTGTGGTTGTTTTGTTTTGTTTTTTGTTTGTTTTGTCTTAATGGATCTGTTTACCTCAGTTGTATCCTGGACCTACTGCTCTGATGGTTCGGAAATGCAGCCACCAGTGATCTTACAGTTTTTTTTTTTTTGTTTTGTTTTGTTTTTTTGTTTCCCAAGACTATTTCAATGTGTGAACCACTGTAACTGCTTTCGTGAAAGGAGGGTTTTTGTGTTAGAAAGGCTGCCAGAGCTTGTTGGCTCTCCCACAGTCTCCTGGCTTGTAGGCTCAAGTGCAGTGGACAGAACAGAGGGACCACTGTGCTTCCTGCTTATGTAGCTATGGGTTCACACCCCTGCCCTTCTATGCTGGCTCCACTTGGTTGGACTTGGTTGGTATTCTTCTGTTAGAAACATATTTATTTTTTGGCTACCTAGAACAGAGCACACCATCAGCTATGTAGCTAGATCTCACCGTAATGCTCCCAAGGACGTCTGAAAATAACTAATTACTTAGCGGAGAAGAAAAGGAAATTTACAAACTGCTGGTAGCATGAGTCAAAAGGTGGTTATCATGACTTCCTCCCACACCTAAAAATTTGGGGTTGTGTATGAGCCTATGAAGCAGGGGCTCCAACCCAGGGCTTTCTACATGGTAGACAATATTCTATCATTAATCTACATTCCCAGACTGTGTTCTTGTGCTAAGTACCTTTAACCATTATAAAAATGCAGTCTGTTTAATAGTACTGTGTGTCTACCAATGCTGAATATGACCACTGTACCATCTATCTCTGACCTGATTATCAGACATGGGCTATAGCAAGGATGCAGAAAGGAAAACCCCACTCACTCACCCAGCCTCCTGGTACCAAGGCTGTCAGTGCCAATGAATGTGAGTGCCCAGGCAAAGCGAATGTTGCAGAGAATCCAATGAATATAAGTATATGCTTTCTAACTTCAGGCAGGGCCCAAACACTCAGACAATAACTCATGGCCCCAGAGAAGCAGGAACAATGGAAATGGGGAGTCATTGAGTTTTCTAGCCCATCTTAAATTTACAAATATTAAAATTGAGATGCAGAGGGAGTAAGTCATTTTTTCCCAAATTTCACATAGTTAATTATTGAAGTTATAATTTCGTACATTAATCTTATCAGTATCAAAGATAAGGTCAAAGGAAAACAGCTTAAATCTGGAATATTTGGAGTATAAACATAGTGGAGAGGGGCAGAAGGGGAAAGATTACTAAGTGCACTCGCCTGGGTACACAGCAGTAGAGGAGACACCCAGAACAGAGCAGCCTGCTGAAAACTGCCCACTCTCCTCTGAAATGAGAGAGAAGCCTCCAGTTACATCATTGTCTGATAAATCCCAGTTCAGTTATTGATGGTACACAGCTGACGTTTAAAATTGTACCTGATAATATATTCATCGTAATAAAATTGTGTGTGCATGATTTAGAAGCTGAAGGATAAAAGTGGCTGTGTGCTTCTTGCACATAAAACTTTCAGCAGGGGCCCCTTGAGTTAAGAAATGTTGTCCATCTTGTAAGTAATTTCAACAACAGGCTTTGGATTATTGTATTGGTTCATTTCGCTAAGATTGTATGAAGAGAAAAGGAACATTTTGGTGGTTCCTCATTCCTTTCAAATGACATTCTGAGATCTTTTCTGTGTCATGCTGGGTCCTTAAGACTCCCTTTCCATAACTGTTTGAACGTATCAGACAGATATTGGCTTACCTTCTACTACTTCTCAACTGTGTATAACTGACCTTGTGACCAGAGTTAGGACTGTATATGTGACCTAAGAACTCTAATGGAACACCACGGGTGCTGGGAATCCAGGGCATCTTGTCAGTCTGTCTAAGCTACTTAATCCATGGACCATTTAACCAAGGCCAGCAATGAATTGACACCAAGGACCAAAATGACTAACCCTGCCTCCCTCACACTCTGATTGCTTTGCCGCATAAATATAATATTTCAAATGGGAAATGTTTTTGAATGTTATTTGTTATGTAATACTGCTGAGCATTTATTTTTATTGTAATGATTTGTTAAAGATATGTGTGGTTGAATAGATGTTTTAATCCTCAATGAAGTTCATTCTCTTATTGTTAGGAGAACCCGTAAAGAGCCTGAGACTGAGTAGCCGACTCTGGTTAGAGTGGGGTACTGGGATTAGAACCTGGTGGATGCCAAAGATGTACCAACAAAAATGTACATAATGAGGAACACTTTGAGATAGAATTCTTGCTCCTCAATCCACATCTCTGAGTCATCATATCCTGAGATAAGTCCAACCTAAAAGGATCCCTGATTGGTTCTGATATGTCTTATGGAAACAAATAGCATATTTCACAGTCAACTGTATCTATATGGCTTTGACCAGAGCAGTCTTCATGTATTTTCTATCAAATATCCCTTGAAGGTATTATAACACATGACAATATATACATGGTATGAGTAACTCAGCCTTCCAATTTCTGGCCAAACTGACCATGCGCTAACTTTTAAGTGCACAGTAGTGATTTGTCAGCGGAGTCAGAATAGATAGGAGCAGGCAGACAAAGTGAGGAGCATAGCTTTGAGCACTTTACTCCAAGCCTAGTTCTTTATATTCCATTGTCTGTTCCAAACAAAGAGGCACAGCTCAGACCATTCATCTTTATAAATGGATAAACCAAGAAGCAGAGAAGTTAAATGATTCATTCAGATTCAATTTGGGATTCATTCCCAGCGGCTGAAATATTCCTCAGGTGGTCTGATTTCTCCAACTCCGAACAATGCCTCAAATGGAGGAATGCTTGGAGAATGTGATATTTGAGCTAAAATGAAACCAGCCTCCCCCCCAAAAAAATAAATTCATAGAGCTAAAATTCTAAGACCAATGTACATAAGCAGGTGGTCAGCTATTGCTGACTGTCTTGTTCCAGCCTGTGCTGGATAAGGTGCCACTTTCCTTGTGAAGTTCCAAGCCATGCTTTCCTCTCTTTACTGTGCACATGAGAAGCTCTTGTTCATCACAGGCACCCAAAGGCCACCTTCGATCAACAGCTGCTCTAGGGAACTAGCATTTATAAGTTTCCACGTATTCGTAACCCCATCAGAGCCAACTTCAAGATACTAACAACATCAGCCAGCTCAAATGTGCTAAGGTTCCCAAGGGCCAGTATGCATCGGATTTGACATAAGAGCTGGTTCTAGCATAGCATTGCCTGAACAATTCTGCATCAGCAAGTGCCAGACAGAGGCTGGGAGCGGTGGCTTTAGGGGATGTTTAAACATCCCTTTTCAACACAACAGAAAATCTACCTTGGTTAGTTCACTAAGTCCTAGAAAAAGAATGTGTTATGGTACCCTTTAGATGAAAGCCCTAAGGTATCCAAATAGTCTTAGTTGCTGGGATTCTCTTAACAGGTTCTCAGCTTAGGAGATTGGCTAGAGCTCTCCTAATGTCAAGGAGGGACCCTACAGGTGAGCGTTCCCTAGTTTAATTGCCAGTTACAACCACATTTGGATGAGTTTTTGCTTGCCTGCTTACTTTTTATCCTTCTGACAACACAAGACTCACAGGCTTTCATCAAGCTGTAAAGAAGCCGGCAAACAAAATGCTGTTTGGCTTACTGAGTTCCATACACCTGTAAAAAGTCCATGGCTCAAAGTCTACACAGCCCCCAAATGGTTGTTCCATGACTAAAAGTCTGCACTGCACCAAAGGGAGATGCTCAGCCCAGTGCCTGGAGCTTTCATAAGTAAAGAGTTCTCAAAGATGACATTATAATAATTCAAAGATATGAATCACTTTGTTGAAGACCTTTGGACAACTTCAGAGGCTGAGTGAGCAGCATTGGTAGAGCAAAGTTCTGGGTGTTGCTCTCTTCACAACTTAGCTAGCTATGTCTGGCCTCTGAGAAACATTCTACCAAGCAACCGGTTGGTAGTTCATGGCTCTGGGGAGCAGAGATGCTGTCCCTCCACATCATTAGTTATAAATGCACTGAGGATGTACACGTCTAACACAGTGATGAGACACCGAATGAGCTTGACTTTGCAAAGTAAGAGATTTTTCTGGTGAAAGTCATTCTTGGGTGGGCTCAGTAAAATTCTTTGAAAGGCAAAAGAAAATGTGCCTAATTCCTCAGCCAGTGAAAGGCCATCTTTTGGGAAATGAATCAATGTTAAATCACAGAGGACCAAATCTACTTTCCTCACATAATAAAATATCCAACTGGTACTGTAGTTATTTCTATACAGTATATGTTTGGAATTCATGCTAGACACTGTGTATAAAGCCTAAAGTATACCTCTGCTTTCTGGGAGTTTTGTGTATTGTCTTTGAGACAGGGTCTTGGTGTGTAGCTCTGACTTGCTATATAGACATGAGGTTGTCCTCCAACTCATGGAGATCCACCTGCCTCTGTGAGTGTTGGAATTAAAGGTGTGTGCCACTACTCTGGGCACTGTCTTCTGTTTTTTCTTAATTGTCATTGAAATGAGCTTGTTTCTTTATACCGAGCAAACTACACTTTGATTCAAATGGGTTAGGTATGTGTTCAGGGATTTTCAGTCCTTCCAACAAATCATATTGGCACAATCCTCTGTCTCATTTTCTGACCAGAAGAGAAGTCCCTTACCATCACAAGGAAGGTGACAGAGAAACTCAATTTTATTATGAACATATTTAATGCTATCTAGCCTTTCCTTTTCTAAATAGGAAGGTGGAAGAGAGAAGTTGGTAGTCAATGGAAGAGAGGTTTTAACAGGTAAAATTAGTGAGGCACTTGCAAATGGTTAGTAGGTTTTGTGGAACTGAAATATTTGCCCTTATATTAGAAATGTTGTTGAACCACAGTTCATAAACACAATATCACATGTATATATGAATTGAGTTTTGCCCCTAGAGCTCCAGTGGATTTTATGACCAGCTGAGATGTAATCACCAAGTGTCAGTAAATGGCACTGAAACCTTCTCACACCTAAGACAAGTGGTTCCCAACTTTCCTAATTCTTTGACCCTTTAATACAGTTCTTCATGTTGTGGTGACCCCCCCCCCAACCATAAAATTATTTTCTTGCTACTTCATACCTGCCATTTTGATACTGTTGCAAGTTGTAATATACATATCTGATTTGCAATATCAATATGTGACCCACAAGAAGGGTCATGACCCACAGGTTGAGAACCCCCGAACTTGGACAAATATATTAAGGCATCACAGTGCAAATGTGCCTTTTTCAGATGGGCTGGTTACTCGATGCCACACCAAGGCTTTGAAGAGCTAGACCATTTCTGTCTCAACTGTAAGTCAGCAACCTCAGTGCTGAGATTCAGAAGTGGCATCTCTGCCTAGGTAGAATGAAAACCACAGATTTCATGCTATGCTTGGAGATCTGGACAATCCACTGTAAGAAAACAAAAAACAAAACAAAAAAAAAACAAAACAAAACAAAAAAAAAACTGTAAGTTAGAAGTGAAGACAGAATATGGGAGAGTTCCTCACACCTTAGTTTTCACCTTTGACCATTTTAAAGAATGGGATAGGATGAAGTAGAACAGAGCCCTTCATATTATAATGGTGGAACTAAAAGCTTACCATGTGAAGGGATGGTGAATGGTAGTTACCAAAGGAATGAACAGGATGACCAAACATGTCAGGTGAAAGCAATGCCTCTTATGATGGCAGCCCTTCCCCCACCCTCACTGACACATTCATTTTGAGGAATGCCATTGTCTATGGACAGGCTTTACTCCTCAGCCACACTGGGCATTTTGTGGTCTTGAAGAAGATGAAGAAGAAGAAGAGGAAGAAGAAGAAGAAGAAGAAGAAGAAGAAGAAGAAGAAGAAGAAGAAGAAGAAGAAGAAGAAGAAGAAGAAGAAGCAGCCTTAACCAATCAGAGTCACATCTGTCTTGTGAGAGGCAGCCTTACCTATCCATGGAAAGAAGCTGCTAGAGAGTGGGGGCCACAGAGGCCCAGAAGCCAGCGCTGCTGGGCTGAGCACCATGTAAATATCTCCTGCTTCTATGTGAACAAGAATGATCACCTTTCACAGAAATAATTGTGTGTGTATTGTGACTTTAGTTTGTGAAGGAAATGCAAAAGACAGCTTCCCAAACATACCTGTTGAGAATGAATGTGCCTGCCTTGTTGCCTAGTGTGCCAAACACAGTACTGGATGCATTGTTTTTAAATAAACTGTTTTATTGTGCATTGGAAAATGTTGCTGTCTATCTTTGTCCCGTACATCTAGCATCACTAGCAGAATCACATGTAAAACACATACACATCTTCCCCTTTTCATTACCAGTGAGACCTTCTCTTAACAGCTTCCAGGACAAGTCTACATAAGTTGGCCCTGGCTGTCTATAACCGTAAACCATCAGTAAATGCCAAAAATTCCTACATACACTTTTTCCATAGGACCTTTGAATGTTCTAACTACTAATAATACATTACTCCTGACAAGTACAATTATAAGTACCATTTTATTTAATCAACAATTGAGTGCTCCACAAGTCTGGAGATGGAGCTCAGTTGTAGAGTACACAGAGCATCACATAAATTAAGTATGGTGCCATATACCTATAATCCCAGTACTCTGGAGGAAGTAAAAGTACCAGAAAGCTAAGGTCATTCTTGCCAACTTGGGCTATATGTGACCCTAGAGAGAGAAGTGGACAGATAGACAGACAAAGACAGAGACAAACAGAAAGACAGAGGCAAAGAGAGATATAAAGAGATAGACAGACCCAGAGAGACAGAAACACACACACACAAAGACAGAGACCTAGAGACAGACCGAGAAGGGTGACTTAGGTATGGTGGTATGTGGCTACAAATCCCAATGCTTAGTGGCAGGAAGTTTAGGATTTTAGGGCCATCCTCAGCTACATGCGATCCATCTCATGCATGAAAGAATTGAATGAGAAAGCCTCTATAGTGGTACATGTGACTAATGTTCTCAAGATTTTAGGTTGATCTCTGAGAGAGGAGAGAAGGAGAAAGAAATAAAGATGAGAGAGAGAAGGAGGAGTGGGGGAGACAGGGAGGGAAGAAGAAAAGGAGGAAATAGGAGAGAAAAGGTGTGCTAACAAAAGTCGTTCTTCATAGCACCCTCTTGGCTGTCACCATCAGCCTCTCCTCTCTCTGTGAGGCTCTTCACTAGAAATGATACTTCCTTTGTTTAGCTGTGCTTCGCACTGTATTCTAAGTTCTACAAGCAACTTAGCCCATCTAATTTACCCCATACCCTTGGTACCAAAAACAGTGCCACAAATTTCAGGAAGCTGGCAAGCCATATCTACAGGATGCAGGTAGGTGGCTGGATGTGTAACACAGTGTACACACCATTTCAACTCTTTTGTTATTTCCCTCTTGTGTCTGCACCAGAGACACCAGAAGCCCTGGCTCTCCTCTGGCTGGTCCTGTCTCGGGAAGCAGGGTGAGCTAAACTCAACAAGAAAGTATAAAGGAAAGAAAGGAAGGAGGGACGGGAGAGGGGGAGAGACAGGGTGGGAAAGAGGTAGCCAAGAAGAGGTAAAGAGAGGAAATGGGATAGAAAATTGGCACAATCACAATGCCTTTCTTGAAGAAATCTAAGGGTTTCAACATATCACAGGGGCATGTTTTATCCTGAATGACTCAAGGGATGCCAGGAATGCAGGTGAAGCCACACAAGCTTTGCAGGTCCAACACACAGCGAGCAGAGATCAGGGGATTGTAAATTGTGGGCATAGACTTCATAGAGGGACTCTGTCTTAGGAGAGGAGAAATGTGAAGGTAGGGGAGAGAAAGGGCCAATTCAAGTGAAGATGATAAAAAAATATTAAAGTCCAAGTGTACTATTCGAGGTTTTTATTTCCTGAAAATCATATTTGAAGATTTCCCTCCAACCCTACACATATTCACCACACCAAGAGAGACAGAGAATAGGGGAGGTGGGGCAATCCAAAAACAAAACGTTTCACGAACTTCAGCAAAACATGAAATTGACATCAAGCTTATCTGACCCTATGGCCCCAGACCCGAAAAAGTAAAAAGCAGTATGGCTTTCTGCTTCCACCTAAAAAAATTGTTGAGCTCCAGCTGGGTCCAGTCGCAGAGCAGAGGCCACTGTTACCAGTGCTTGCTACTCTAGTGTGGGGTTCCAGTGAGTGCTGTAGGATCATAGACCACGCCTCTCCTGCCACTAGCTCACAGGAATAGGAACTCAGGCTGTGAAATCCTTGAAGGCTTTGAATGCAGGCAAAGAAATCTACTAGGGTGGTTCTGAGGGGCGTGGCGATCCTGAGGGGCGTGGCGATCCTGAGGGGCGGGGCGAAAAGAGAGGGATCTGACTGTCCCCATGAGCTACCCTAAGAATCCAAAATTGAAGCACTTGGTCAGCTTTCAAAGAAGGGGACCGAACTGTGCTTTGATGTCCGCTCACATCTTTCCACTCCAGCTAAGAATATTTAAAGAAACAGACTATCCACTTTATTTTATAGTGATCAGACATTAACGAAACAGCAGAAAATAGAGATTCACACCAGAACATCTTCATGCCCTTCAACCCTTGCCCCTGTTGTTTCTGTGGGTTTTCTGTGCACTATAGATTCCCCTGCCCTTTCTGCCTTTTTGTTTTTATAAAATTGAACCAGGAGAATCTTTCTATGTTATTAAATATTAATGGATAAACTCACAGAATGAACATTAGAGCACCTTAACTTACTTGGCCGATTCTCTATTATTGCTTCAAGTTTACAGAATTTGTAATTTCTCATGGTTATAGACAACACTCTAAGAAATATTAGACGCTTAATTATCTCTTTGGGGTAATTTTTTAAGAACTTCAAACAAATTTTATGAGAAGAATTTTTCAGGCTCTGGGGAGGTAACGTAGTAAAGTGTTTGGCGTACAATCACAAAGACCTGAGTTCAATTCCCAGAATCCAAACGGAAAAGCTTAGCACAGGGCCAGCAAGAAGGCTCAGCTGGTGGCTGCACTAGCAGGCAAGCCTGTAAACTTCCATTGGATTTCTGGGACCCACATGGTGGAAGGAGAGGATGCTATGCAATCTGTCCTGTGATCTCCATGTGTGTGACACACACACACACTCAAACACAAAAACACATAGTAAATGAATAAATTTAAGAAATAGAAATCTAGGCATGATAGCACGCATCTGTAACATCATCAGTAAGGAGACAGCAACAGGAGGAACAGCTGGTTCTTGCTGACCAACCAATCTAGCCAAACTGGCAAGCCCCTGTCTAAAGAGAGACCCTGTCTCCAAAAACAAAGTAGACAGTACCTGAAGAATTGTACCTGAAATTGAGTTCTGGTCTCCACATGCACACGTATGTCAACTACACACACACACACACACACACACACACACACACAAATCTTTTTAGAGCTAGGCAGAAATGTTTACATAAATATTTAATAATCAAATTTCTAAATGTTTTCCTAGAAAACTTGCAGAAATGAGATGAAGAATTCTATATGTAGCATAAAATGTTATATACTATATATATATGTATATATAGTATGTAAAAATTTATATTATATATAACATTCATACTCAGGTAAGTAGCTAAGCTATTGTATGCTTCTTATATTCATTTACTATGTCTCTCTTTTAGGAGCTAAACACCCTTCACGCACTCAAGGAAAACTCATCTTCTTGTATTCTCATTACTAATCAAATAAGAGAAACCTAGATCATGTGGGAAAGACAGTCCTTCAATACAATGATAGATGGTTCTTTCCTTTATTCTAAGAGTATGTTTATTGCTTACTCAATCAACCAACCTAATAATGCTTACAATTTACATTAAGTCCCAGTAAGTCAAAATGAGGACCGTTAACCAAACAATCTACCTTGAACCTCCACAAAGTGTACAGTTCAGTTGTCTCTGCTGAGCTTCTTTCACTCAATAGCACCAGTTCTACATGAGAAATATGTTAAATTCAAAAATGCAACATAGATCTTTCAAGACAGATATTAAGACTAGTTAGAGTGGTTGTCACAAAAATCCAAACCAATAATTGTTTCTCTCATGAGTAAAGTAGATTTGCATCAAGAAAAAATTAGCAATATATTCAACTCTGTGTGCCTTCTAGTTTCCATCATGGCAACTCTTTAAAAGATGATATAAACAAATGACAGTGGCCTTGTTCCAATAAAACTTTATTTGTGATATCAGACAGCAACTAGATTCGGTCCATTGGGTCCTAATTTGACAACTTCTGCCTTAAGTGACAAGAAGAGACTTTATTGTGCTAAATACTTAATTTGATCTTTATCATATTAGTTTCTGAGGGTGGTCACAATTAATTTCCATACTGTTAGTGGGTTAAAATAACACATAGTTCTGGAGGACAAATATGTGTGGACAGGTTTCAGCAAGGCCTATTCCTTTGAAAGCTCTGACACATAATTGTTGCATTCATCTCTCCTTAGATGCTAGAACCCTGGATGTTCCTTGACTTGTAAATGTAGATTTTTGCCTCCATCTTCTACCCCAAGGACACACCACTGAACTTAGAGCCCAACTGAGTCTAGGACAATCTCCTCTCAAGTTCTTACTCTGGATACTTTTGTTTCAAGTCTCATTATAAATAAATTTACGTTATGAGTTTTTAGATAAACATACAATTCACTTATAATACACACATACAAAATAATTCAAGAACACATAGCAGGCCAAATGATGTGTATAGGCTCTGGTTGCCTTGTGATAACCCTCTGTGATGTTTTAGGCAGGTTTGACTCACATAGACTCATGTGTTTGAATGTTTGGCTCATGGGAAGTGGCACTATTAGGAGGTGTGGCCTTGTTGCAGTAAGTGTGGCCTTGTCGAAGGAAGTGTGTCACTGTAGGGGTGGGCCTTGAGGTTTCCTATGCTCAAGCTCTACCCAATATGGAATCTAATCCCATTCTGCTGCCTTCAGATGAAAATGTAGAACTCTCCTCCAACACTATGTCTGCCCACATGCTGCCATGCTTCCCACAATAAGGGACTAAACCTCTGAAACTGTAAACCAGCCCCAATTAAATGTTGCCTTGGTCATGGTATCTCTTCACAGTCATTGAAACCCTAAGTAAGGCTCCTCTTTCAAAGTAACACATCATTTTATAGAAATGTGGCAGTATTATTGAGTGACAGAAGTTATATCTTCAAATTAACTAGATCTTACAGAGTCCTCCACTGTCTGTTGACAGTAAATGGGTGTTCTTGTAACAGATTCTGAAACAAATCACACACCACCAAAAATCAACAAAATTCTAAAGACATTCCTAGAAGACAAGACTTTATTTCCCACATCAAAGAGCTATTCAGCACCAGTGATATTGATCTTGTGTGAGTGTGTTTTCTGGCTCCATTACATGCACAGTGTTTATCAGCAAAACACGTGGACAAAGAAAAGATGAAGGTTGACCAACCTATGACATGAATCCATAAGTTTAAAAGAAATGTCTAAAATGTTTCAGTAGACACACTTGTTCAACCCCTTGAAGATCAATTTAAGACTAATTCTCATCTTTGCAGTAGATAACACAGATATATAGATATAGATCTAAGCAACTTTAGTCACAAACACTAATATATCTGATTTAGCTTCCTGAAACCTTGTGACCTAACCAGCAAACAGAGTCTATTGGGAAGAAAAGTGGGAATTCAGTTGAAGATATCATTCTTTAAAACAAAACAAAACAAAACAAAACAGCTATGCTGAAGTCAATCGTAGGTAACCAGCAAGAAGACTGACTGGGTGACTTAAGGGAGTAGCTGTAGTTCTATAGAAAATAGAGCACAAAACTTGCTGCTCTTCTTTACAGATATTCAAAATAGAATATCTGTTAAAAAAAACAAACAACTTTTCTCTATTCAAGTACATCCAGTTCAGCATTACTGTAAGATGTGAGGCTCTGAATGAGAACATACTCTACTTTTCAAACAAAAAACCAGGGGTATCCAGATGGAACAAACACACATCATATCTGCCCACCCTAGATGTCTGGAGTGCTATGTGGCTTTTCCCTTCTCCTTCTTAGAGAAAATATCTTACACATGACAAATCTAGCAAAGAAAGGAAGAGTTAAGTTCATAGACCCTTTGGTGTAGAAGAAGGTAGGTCGGATCCATTTGGATGCTCTATGAAGCCTTATGAACCACCAGTTAGGGACAGAAGAGTTATCATTCACCCATTCTTTGTTAATCTCTAGGTCTTTTTGGTGGGTACCTAGACTCTTTCCACCTTATGGATGGATTCATTCTCTGATAACCTTTCTCAATGATCTTCAGTATTCTGAACATTTGCATTTCTTCCAACTCCTATGTTGAAAACTAATCTCCAATGAGATAAAAAGATGGGGCTATTGTAAATGATTAGGCTATCAGGTCAAAACCCTGACAGTGATTATTAAAGGTGACCCCTGGGAACTATCTTGTCTCTTTCCATTGAATGAGGACATAACTAATGTGAACCAAATATGAACCAAGAAGTGTGCTTGCTCTCTCTAGACACTGATCTTAGACTTCCCCATCACCAAGATTTCTGTTATTTATAAGCTACAAAGTCTATGGTATTTTTTATAGCAATTCAAACCCACTGCCATTTTTATGAGGGTGTCACACACAGTCCAGAATTGTTTCAGAGAAAATCTCCTTGTTTTTATTCTTCTATTTCTTTACATAGATCTTTCTAGTACTATGTTCAGCCAGAGTCCTTCTCCTGGTCAACTCCCAGGGTCACATCTACCCTACCCATGTATAAGGTTAAATGATTCCAGCCCCAGACTCCACACTATTTTTGTAACAAGATTTCTTCAATATACATAAGCTCTGGCATAGTGTACCTCTATAAACCCAAACAAAGCCCCTGGGATGATTCACCTAGCCATCTAAAGAAGACATTCAGCTATCAGACAATCTGGCTGAGAACTAGAAATCAGGCATCCTTGGAGTGGGAATCCCAAGTGGTAAATGGGAGGCCATACTTGGATGGGAAAAAGAGAGAAAGAAATAAACCAAGTTGTAGGATGATGTCATTATACAACAAGGCAGTTCCAGCCCATCACTGGATGAGAAGGAAGGGCGGGTGGGAAAAAGTCTAGGAAGGAGAGAGGAGGAGGAACAAAGGAGAATCAAGATGGAACCAGAGAAGGAGGATCTATACCCAGGTGGTCTTAATTGGTGATAGATGGATATGAATATTTCAAGGGTTTCTATAGGTCAATTTGTCTTATCTAGGTAGGCAGTTTATATCTCTGTCAACTGGTTGTAAGCTCATGTGTGGATGTATTGTATAGATTGAGAATTTAACATATAAATCTGATTGATAAATTACAAATTTCTAGAGATTTGAATTTATCAGGCTGGTTAGAGTTCACGGCTAAGAAGAGAGGCAGCCAGGAGAAATACTAACAAGAGAGAAACAGCCTATGAGATAAATGGTACTTTTATATAGCCCTCCAGTGAGACTGCCTGGAACTGGTCACCGGTTTTTATTTTTACTGCAACACCAAGTCCATATGACTAGAGACAAAGTTCCTACTAGGGAGACAGAGAGCAGATAAGAATATTCTTGACTATGTCACCGAAAAAATGTCATCCTCAGGAACTCTAGCCATGAGTTTTTATTCCCAGCCATGCCTGAGTAAGCCATGTCTACTTCTGTTGTTAAAAATCACTGACAGTTAGTGTTCATTTATGATCAAAGCATGGCCTGGATTATCTAGACTAATATAATTCTTTAGATTTCAAATTCTCAGAAACAAATACAGCCACAAGACACTATCCATCCAGAAAGTGCTCCAATTTACATCTTGGTATGTAATTGTAGCCCCGTTCCTGCCCCAAATAACCTTATATCCTCCATAGGTATTACCTCAGCCTGATGCAGAGTTGTTTTTCCCGTCCTAAAAGTTGACACACTGACTGTATTCTTTACATTTTCATCTTCACGTTTGGCTCCTCTTGCTCTGTGTTTTTTGTCCTGTATTTTATAACTCAGTTTACATTGGTTCCTTGAGAACAAGAGCCATATCCCATGTTCCTCTGTGTCCTTTGCTCTGACTCATCTTAGAGCAGGCAGAGTTTGCTGATTGTTACTCAGGCATAGCCCGTGTCTTTTCTTAGAGTCACATGTTAAGGTTTCTGCAGTATGCTGTCCTGGGTAGCATCATTTATTTCATCAGAAAGTGTTTCATATAGATGAGCTGGGAAGACAGAGGGTGTAGCTCAGAACATGATCTTTGCATTAATGTAATAATTAGAAGAAATTACGTTTCATTGATTGACCTTCCCTAAGCACAACCAGAACATTCTGTTGTGGTCATTGTTGTTCCTCCTTGACAGTAAAGTCCTCTAAAGAACTAGCAGGTAGTAGTCATTCTATGGTTGAGCTATCTTGTAGAGATTCTAGCACCTTGCATTAGGTAATCTTTTGTATCTCAAAGGTCAGATACTAACATATTAATTAGCAATGGTTACCTTTTTATGTTAGAATTTTGACATCATTCTATAATTTTCTAAACTTTCACCAATTGAATTTATTTTTACCATTAGAGAAAAAGTTGTTTAATATTACTATTATAATTATTACTATTATCATTACTATTAATCATTATTTTTATCTCTACAGCTTTCCCTACAAAGCCTAACTATTTCATTCAGAATGCAATTAAAAGCATGCTAAAAATTTCCTTAAGCCTTCACATGGGGCTCAGTCCCCTCTGCAAGTGACAACCCTGACTGAGATCCAGAGTGAGGAATCTTCATCCTTTAGCCAGAATACTGAGCAATCAGAGCTAAGCAAGAAAAGCCAATAGGCTGACACAATTTCGTAGCTACACATGAGACTATCAGTCTCCATAGAGACTTGTCCATGCGGGCTGGGTGGTTTTCTCCAGTCAATGATTCAGAATTAACACCCTACTGGATCCCACATGAGGAATCAGCAACTCCCTAAGTCACAAGTAATTGGCAATTTGACACCTAGCTCCAGTCAGGGAGGGGAGAGGAAAATGGACACTCAGTGTACTTCCATTTCTCCTTTTAGAAACAGCCAGGTATAGTGGAGCACGTTTTACTTTCATCACTGGGGAAGCAGAAATAGGTGGATCTCTATGAGTTTAAGGCTAACCTCATCTATATAGTAAGTTGGAGAGCAGCCATAATAGAGAGGCCCTTTCCCAAAAGGAAAAGGGGGAGAGAAGGAGAAAGAAGAGGAGGAGAACAAAGAAACATGACCTTTCAGTGACTACGCATGAAGAGTCTGTTCTTCTCAGATGGAAACCAGGAACTGGTAGCAAGAAAAAAAATTAGGAGCTAGAGAGGTACCTCAGTGGTTAGGAACACTGGCTGATCTTCCAGAAGACCCAGGTTCCATTCCCAGTGCCCGCATTGCAGCTCACATCATCTGTCACTCTAGTGACAACAGATCTGGTGCCCTCTTCTGGCCTCCTCAAGCACCAGGCACACATATGTTACAGATATACACGAGGCAAAACTCCTATACATTTATTTATTTATTTTAAGGAAAGAACTTCAGAAACATATTACTTCTCCCTAAATTATAGAGTTTGTAAATGACAGAGGACAGGCTGAAATCCAGGTTCCCTGTCTCTGGATCCAAGCTCATTTTGCTGAAAATAACACAGAGCATTAGAAACAAAGCTCAGCTTCCTCCCGTATCCCTAGCAGCATCACCTCCATTTCCTGCTACTGTGGCCTGCCAGGCATTTTTGATGCTACCCATGCTTTGTATTCAGAGTCCAGAAATTTCTGACCCCCTGGCTCCAGATCAAAAAGCAGCAACTCAGGGTTGAAATAGTCCCCACTGTGCTGATGTTTGCAATTAACACACCAATAGTTCAATAGCACAACAGTGGGTTTCACTGGAAATTTCAACAAAAAGAAAAAAATAAAGCAATGATATTAAAGGAATATATCACTTAGCACATGTGATCATTGGGGCTAATTCTGGTTCTTCTCTATAAAAGAGAAGCAATGGTGAGGAATATGTTGTCTTTGAGAAAAACATTCCATCATACCACAGTGCTCTGAGACCACAGGTTTAAGCTAGGATCACTGTTGGTCAGCTGTCAACTGAAAGTCCCAAGTACTTGGAAATCCCTGTGCCCTTGGCAAACTGTCGGATCACCTCAGAGAACATAAAAAAAAATTCTTGAATCTGTATTGAAAATGGGGTACATCTTTATTTTCATGTGCCTTTAACTAAATCAACAAAATTCTGTCAAGTATAAAAGTAGACTACAAAAAAACCTGCATAATATTAACAATGTCTGTGACTTCATCACTGGTACTAGTCCTAGATGTTTCTAAGTCACATTCGATTGCCCCTGGCATTTTTAATGCTATCCGTGCATCATGACATGGAAATGGACTCAACACTACCTCTAGATCTTATTTAACACATTGAAAAAGCACATATTACTATATCAAAACCTAGTTATATACCATGTAATTACATTTAAAGAATTTCTGAAACATAGTCTGCAGGCTTTACCAGAGTACCAAAGAGATCCAATAATGCAAAAAAGGTTAAGGCTCAAGGCAGAACCTTACATAGCTCCCCAGTGATAAAATTATGTACTAAGGATTATGTTGAAGGATTTAAACACATTACTCATATTATCCTCCCTAAGCATCCTATAAAATGGTAGCTAAGTGTATGAATTTTATCAACGTGACCTTGACATGTGAGTCAAATAAATCTAGCCTACTCAGGATTGGTCTGGTCCCAGAATTAGCTCTCCTGGTTCTTAACATAATACAGATCCTCTGGATGCAAGCTGAAGAACATAGAATACAAAAGTGGAGGTCTGGGACTGGAAGATGGCTCAGAGAACAAACTGTCTGCTGCTCAAGCACGAGGACAAGAGTGTAAGTCCCCAGAAGCTACATAAATGCCAGGTAAGTATTATGGCATACCTGTAATTCCAGTGCTCCAAAGGCAGAGATGGGGATCCTGGAGCAAGCTGGCTAAGTAGGCTAGCAATCTCATTATCTGGCTCTAGGTTCCATTCAGAGACTTTTCCTTGATAAATAAGGTAAAGAATACTTTGGAAAAGCTCTCGATGTCAACCTAGGGCTTATATACAAACATAAACATTCATACACACAGAGCATGTGCACACACACACACACACACACACACACACTTTTTTAAAGCAGAAAGCTAACTCATGCTCTATCAAATGGTCTGGGTTTATAAGTCTATCTTTCTTACTACAAGTAGGGTACCTATGTCTTCATCTAAATCTCACTTCCCCAATCTGTGGATTGCAATTTTGTCCTATTGACAGTGCCTTTCCCCTTAAAGAAGCTTTTCAATTTTATGGGGTTCTATTTGTCAAGTCTTGATCTTAGAGCATAAGCCATTGATATTCTGTTCAGGAAACTTTCCCATGTGCTAATGTGTTCAAGGTTCTTTTCCACTGTTTATTCTGTTAGATTCATCATATTTGGTTTTATGTGGAGGTCCTTAATCCATTTGGATTTAAGCTTTCTCAAGGAGATAAGAATGGGTCAATTTACACTCTTCTGTGTGCTGACTGCCAGTTGAACCAGCGTCATTTTTTGAAAATGTTTTTTTTCCCTACTGGAAGGTTTTGGCTCCTTTGTCAAACATCAAGTGAGCATAGGTATATATGGGTTCATTTCTAGGTCTTCAGTTCTATCCCATTGATCTACTTGCCTGTCTCTATACCAATACCATGTGGTTTTTATCACTATTGCTCTGTAGTATAACTTGAGGTTAGGGATGATACAAAGAACTCAAGAAGTTTGACTCTGGAGAACCAAATAATCCTATTAAAATTAGGGTACAGGACTAAACAGAAAATTCTCAACTGAGGGATCTCAAATGGCTGAGAAGCACCTAAAGAAATGTTCAAAAGCTTTAGTCATCAGGGAAATGGAAATCAAAACAAGCCTGAGATTCCACCTCATACCAGTCAGAATGGCTAAGATTTAAAACTCAGGTGACAGAAGATGCTGGTGAGGGTGTTGAGAAAAAGAAATATTCCTCCACTGTTAGTGTGATTACAAGCTGGTACAACTACTCTGGAAATTAGTCTGGTGGTTCCTCGGATAACTGGACATAGTTCTAACTGAGGACCAAATTATACCACTGCTGGGCATATACCCAAAAGATGCTTCAACATATAACCAGGACACATGCTCCATTATGTTCACAATGGCCTTATTTATAAGAAGCTGGAAAGAACCCAGATGTTCTTCAACAGAGGAGTAGATACAGAAAATGTGGTACATTTACACAACGGAGAACTACTCAGCTATTAAAAACAATGATTTCATGAAATTTGCAATCAAATGTATGGAACTTGAAAAAAATCATCCTGAGTGAGGGAACCCAGTCACAAAAGAACACACATGGTATGTACTTACTGATAAGTGAATACTAGCCAAAAAGAAGCTCAGAAGACCCGCAATACAACTCCCAGATCATATGAAACCCAAGAAGAAAGATCACACCAAAGTGTGGATTCTACAGTACTACTCAGTAGAGGGAAGAAAATATCATCTCTGAGAAGTAGAGGGAGAGAGGGATATTGGAGGGAGAAAGGAGAAGAGGAAAGGGGGGGTTAAGATATGGGAGGAGATGGGGGAGAAGAAGTACATAGGGTCAGGAATTTGAAAGTAGGTGTGTAGCAGTGGGAGAGGAAGAACTGAGGGTAGCCACTAGAAAGTTCCAGATGCCAGGAACCCAAGATGTTCCCAGGACCCAACAGGAAAGACTTTAGTCAAAATACACAACAAAGGGAAGACAGAACCTGTAGAGACCATATTGAGTTGATAAGCATGGCCTCCAGTTGAAAGATGGGGCCACCCACCCACCTCAAAAACCCAGAATTCCTCCTGTCAAAAGAAAGTGCAAGGATAAAGAGTGGAGCACAAACTGAAGGAAAGGCTACCCAAAGACTGCCTCACCTAGGGGTCCATCCCATCTGCTGACACCAAACCCAGACTATCACTATTGCTGATGCCAAGAAGTGCTTACTGACAGGAGCCTGATATAGTCGTCCCCTGAGAGGCTCTGCCAGAGCCAGACCAATACAGATATGAATGTGCACAGCCAAACATTGGACCCCAAGAGCACAGAGACCCCTTTGGGGAAGTTAAGGCAAAGACTTATAGGGGTTTGCAACTTCATAGGAAGAACAACAATATCAACCAACCAGACCTCCCCCACCCCGCCAAAGCTCCCAAGGACTAAACCACTAAGCAAAGAATACATAGGGGACACCCATGGCTCCAGATAGATATGTAGCAGAGGATGGCCTTATCTGGCATCACTGGAAGAGGAGACCCTTGGTCCTGTGGAGACATGATAACTCAGGATAGGGAATTCGAGACTGCTGAGGCAGGAGTGGATGGGCAGGTGGGGAAGTACCCTCATAGAGGAGAGGGGAGGAAGGAAAGGATAGGTGGCTTATGAAGGGTGAACTGGGAAAAGGGATGACATTTAAACTGATGGAATAAAAGAAAAAAATAAATCTCACTTCTCTCCTATTACCTTAACCTCTGGTGGCATTTTCCAGTGGTTTTTTTTTCAACACTCCCTATAGCTTCTGCTCTCTGCTTTTATATATAGGTGTGTATTGCTCACTGGATATTCCCCAGGACTAAATTCCACTCACCTGTCTATTTTAGTAATTACGATTCCATCGGTTTTATGTTGTAATAATTTACAATGGCCAGGATCTTGTCACTTAGGACCTTTACAGTCCCTCTAAAGCTTTGGCAGTGACAAGGTAATTCTGACAGTTTACTGACTCTGTGACTCATAAACACAGGGTAATTGTCTTCAACATTTGGGAAGAAGTGACTATTGTAAAGTAGGCCCATTATTTTCATATTATCAGGGCAACAGAAAGCAGAATCCATTTTTCATCCTGTTGAAAAATTAGCCTCATCACAATAGTTTTTAACCTAGAAATGTCAATATTACAAAGTGTGAATTATTCTGCCAGTGTGGAGACCAGCAACCCTTTGACTGCTGCAGGCCTTTTAGACTCTCTCACTATCCTGCAAGCAGCTGTTGATGACAAAGCCTAGCAAGGCATCAAATCAGACCGGATCCGAGAGATTACTCAGAACACCCAGCTTTCAGGTGCACACTGCGGGAGCATCACAAGATGCTGGATGCAGGTCAGATTCCTATTGCTAGGACAACTGTTCATCTCCATCTGCCTAGCACAGGGAAGCTTCAAAACACTTCTCCTGGTATAATTATTTCTTAAACTTCACTTTACTCTTCAGAATGTCATGATTCAGATGGGATTCAATGATATGATCACCCTATTTATTGATCATCTGGACCAGTCAATCACCTCTCTCTATAGAGAAGGGTCCTAAACTCTAGGAAAGTGCCTGAAAGATTCCAGCTCAGTAGACAAAATGATGATACCTGTCTCATTTTCTTTCTTGTTACTGTAATAAATACTCTGACAAAAGCAACTTAATAGAGAAAGCGTTTATTCGGCCTCGTGGTTCGAAAGCACATTCCCTTACAACAAGAAACTTAAGACTACAGGATCTTGAAGCATCTGATCACATCAAATTTTCAATATAAAAGCTGAGAGAAAAGGCTACTGCTCACCTGCCTTTCTCTATTTTTAGAGTCCAGGATCCCAAGCAGGGAATGATGCAGCTACAGTGAATGGTCATTCTCACATCAAATAACACAATCAAGATGATCCCCCACAGCATGTCCACAGGTCCATCTGCCAGGTCATTTTAGAGTCTGTCAAGTTGACAATTGACACTGACTGTCAGAAACCCATTCACTGCTCTCCAGAGAGTAGCCCAGGCCGCTGCAATAGTCTCTGTTCACATGGAACATGATTACAAACATTTTGCTGAAAGTATGGTGTTTCCTCATATTTTCCAGCTGAATTTCACCCTCCATGGAAATGTTATATATACATATTAAGTGTATACACAGTAAGTTTACAGATCTTAAGTGTTCAGTTCATAAGCTTTAACACTGGTGTCTGGTGTCTAAAATATTTCATTTGATCCTAAAATTTCATCAGACCCCCTTCAGTCTCCAACCCAAAGAAAAAAAAAACATTCTAATTTTTATACCACTGGATATTCTATCTGTTCTTGAACTTTACATAAAAGATAGCATGCACTTCAGGGACCTAGAAGACTGAAAAAAAATAATTTTGTGAAATATGCTTAGTGAACCTTACTTGAGAGAACAGTTAATTCCACAAGGGAAAAGACTTCGACAGGACATTACAATCACTTCTTCCAGCTCCAGTCCCATGAGGGTTTCTTATCTCACCCAAGAGTAGAAAGTGTAATCAATAAAAGTGAAGCCTTCAAGAAAATATGGTTGCATTGCTACAAGAGAAGGAAATAGTGGGTGGAGACAATGGGAAGAAAAATAAATACCAGTGAATAAAAATATGTACCAGACACGTATGCCAGAAGAGAGAGAAAATGATGCAAAAGTGAGAGAAGAATATAATGATGGTGGAGAACCTCCCAAAATTAATGACCCTAAATCAAAGATCCAGTTTTTCTGTCAGTGACTGAGAGAGTATAAAACCATCAACAATGACTGTAGCCTTGTCTATTAGATAGCATAATATTAAAGTTTTTTCATCAAGTTGTAGGCACATTTGGGAGTATTAAATCTTCTAAATGAGTTGACCCTTTTACCACTATAATCTATTTTCTCAGTGTCTCTAAAAAAAAAAAAACACCAAGTGAACATTCCAGCTTATTCTGCTTGATCTAGACTGCAGTTACATACCTATTATAGTGGTCTTCTTCCTAGCATTTTCTTTTGTCTCTTTGCTATGATCTTTATCTTTCTGCTGGAATTCTCTATGTGTTCATACATGCTGTCCACTTTCTCACTAGTTCCTTTAACATTGTTTTTAAAAGTCCTGTCTACCACTCTAGCTCTGGTCATTCTCTATGACAAACTCTACCACACTGCTCTCTCTTTACCACAAATCAGACTGCCTCACCAGTTCACATGTTTATAATATCTGTGTATGCCAGATGTCTTAGTTACTTTTCTGTTACTGTGATAAGACACCATGGCCAGAGCAACCTATTTTTAAAAGAAAGAGTTAACTGAGTCTTACAGTTTAAGAGGTTGAGTCCATGGCCATCATGGCAGAGGTCAGCAGAAAGGCAGATGTGGTGCTAAGCAGTATTTGAGAACTTACATCTGACTCACAGCACAAGACAGAAAGAATTAACTGGAGATGATGTGTGCTTTTTGAACTCTCAAAGCCCAATTCCAAGTGTTACATCTCCTCCAACAAGCCCACACCTCCTAATCCTTCCCAAACAGTTCCACCAACTTTGGGCCAAGCATTTAAATATATGAGTCTATGGAGATCATTCTCATTTAAACCATCACATCAGAGATTGTGTTTTTAACAATAATGTATACTGAATCAATATTTACCCACAAAAGGCCATGTGTCTCCTATCTACACTTAGGAAAATAAGTCAATATAAAGTTAAACGGAGTCTGGGTTTTATTCTTACTTCAGTTAGATTCAGTCCATCTGTGATCTGTGTGCTCCTAATGTTTTATGAACACAATCCACATTCCATCTATCAAGACTTGACAGGTACTGAGAATTTCTTAATGTTTAAAAGTTCAACTAGTAGCTCTCCAAGTCAATGGAGGTAGGGAAGTAAGGAAAACTGTTTTTCAGGCTCAATCTTAGCTTTATGTGTATTAAAATCTCTCAGTCTGTTTCTGTCTTTTCACCTCTATCTCTTCTTCTCCCACTACTCTTTTCTTCTCTTCCTCCCTCCTCCCCCTTCTCTCTCTTTCCTTCAGCCTTCACAAAGATCAAAACTTTCCCTTACACTCTTTATCAACAGATTTTATATGATAAAAATCGGTATTCCTCTTTTTCTCTGCCCATCCACCCCCAAACTTTAATAAGACGCTGTAGTGTGAACCTTGAGTGCCATAAATTGACTTCTTTCAAGTTATCTACCACTGACACACACACACACACACACACACACACACACACACACACTTCTTCTACTCCCTCTTCTTCTTTCCCTCTCCCTCTCTCTCCCAGCTTTGCACTTGGGCAAATACCAGTTTGTTTTTGTTTGTTTGTTTGTTTGTTTTTTACCCTCCTACTCTTGGCCTTGAATGTAGGAATTAAATTTTGTTTCCCTGAGTATCTAATAATATGACCTTGGGAATGACATCATGCAAATATAATTCATTGAGGTCATATTAGCATGTTCCTCTAAGTAATACACTTACATTTTTACTTTAAAAACACAGAGGTGACTGGGATATCCAAAATGTGGGACCACATGAGCATCTAGAAGAGCTAGATGATCCATCTATAAGCCAACAAGTATCAAAAATTGTCAGCCAATCACCAAAACCTTGAGAAGAGCACCTATCAGTTCTGCCTACACTAGTGATGCCATTATCTTAGACTTCTGGCATCCAGAATTAAGAGAGAGTAAGTCCATGTCACTTAAACTGCTCAGCTGTGGCTCTCTGTCCTAGCAGCTCTAACAGACTAATGGGGTTGCTGGCCTTCCTGGGCCCAATGGAGCCTACTAGAGTGTACTAAAAAAAAAATGGTGGATATAGACCTGTGACAAGGATCCTTAAAACACCTGATCATGCCAGATCACGTATAACAATAGATTTGAACAAATACTTCATCATAAAAGTTATATAGACTAGGGGCATGAGAGATAGCTCAGGAGTTAAGAGCAATGACTGTTTTTCTAGAGGACCCAGGTTAATTCCCAGCACCTACATTGGCACCTCACAATTGCCTGCAACTCAAGTTCCAGGAGATCTGACACCATTACACCAATGCATATAAAATAAAGTTTTTTAAAAAAAGATATGTAGACTGTGAATAAGCATGTTAAAAGTTTAAAAATGATCAGCATTGTTAGCTTGGCTCAAACTCGTGGTAATCATCCTGCCTCAGCCTCCGTAGTGCCAAGATGACTAGGGTCGGCCATCACACCCCCACATATGCAAGAAGATAATATGTCACATAAGGCTTGTACTCAAATGCTTATAGCAGCTTCATTTTTAGTTCTAAAAACAACACCACCAAAAATGAATGGATTAAAGAAGAAAAGCAAACCTATGGTGTAAGTCCTGGGGTGTAGCTCTCATGTAGTGCTTATGGGATGTAGTCAAGCCAGGGCACTTGACTAGCATGCATGATCCCTTGAGTTCAATTTCTAGAACCCCCTACACAACACACACACACACAAATACACACAGTCACAACACACACAATCACATATCAAATAACACAAAAAAATTTTAAACTAACTATACAATAAAATACTACTCAGCAATAAAAAGAGGTGGACTATTTGACAATTGATTACCCAGAGAAACTGATAAATCTGAAGATAATAGTAAAAGAAAGCAAACCTAAAAGAGTACATACTACAATAGTTTTTAAAAAGTTAATGCCAGCTGTAGGTGATAAATGCCTTCAATCCCAGCACTCAGGAGGCAGGCCCAGCCAGATCGCTTAAATTCCAGGCCAGCCTGCTCTATATAACAAGTTCCAGAACAACCAGAGTTACATAGTAAAACGTTGTCCCCAAATAATTTTAATGCTTTTAATTAGCAAATATCAGTTATGATAATGAGCTTCCTCTGCTTTCTGATGGTAATAATTTTGGAAAATTCAAATTGTGATGAAATTATAGCAGATCATCGATTTGTGGGAAGAGTTCTCGGGAGAGAACTAGGGCAGGGACAGAAAGAAATTTTTAGAGAAAGTCAATAATTCATTATTTTGATTTTGGTTGCTATGACTTGGATGCAGCATAATCATGTCCAACCCCATGCTGATGTTTAATCCGTACTGTGATGGTTGAGGAGAAATATAAGATGGTTCAGGAAGGGATTCATTAGCTCCACTGAGAATGGGTTAGTTACTACAAGAATAGATTGTTATACATTGAGTTTTGCTTTCTTGCAGAGGAATGGCATTAACAAAAACAGCTAATTATCCTGGAATAAGCAGTAAGAGTTAAAGTTGCAGCATTCAAGTTCCCACATCTAATGAGGTGTTGTTAACAAATTTTAATGGCTTAGCACTTCTTTTATATCATTAGCTGCAATAGAAAACCTTGAGGCAGGGCTGGAGAGATGGCTCTGGTGGTTAAGGGCACTTCTGCTCTTGCAGAGAACCCAAAATTCAGTTTCCAACATCCATACTTAGATGGCTCACAACAGTAACTCTAGTTCCCGAGGATCAGGCATTCTCTTCTGACCTCCATGGGGCAAGCACAGAGGTAGAACACATGTGTGCTGCATAATTATACACTAAAGACATGTACACATGGACATTTAATTAATTAATTAAATCTTTTTTAAAAAATTGAAGAAAGCCCTGAGGTATATTCTTCAGATATTCCCATGGATTTAAAAAAAAAAAAAAAAAAACCTGCAAGTTTTTAGTGAATGTAAATTAAAGCCTATGTTCACACCAAGCCTTCTACCACACAGTTACTTAAGGTCAGTCTTGTGTGAGCATAAGATATACTGGAGCATGCTCCTCTCCCATACATATTTCCTTCCCCTCCCCTTAGTTCCTCCGCTCATTCAGAAAGTTTCACATCTACCTTTGTGTCATCTATAGAAGACCTACGTGTCTATAGAGGATTCTGTGTGTCTATAATATCTAGGACCTACAAATGAAAAAGAAAATGTAATGTTTGCTTTTCTGAGACTGAGTTTATTAAAAATTAAGCCCAAGAAATGTTCCAGTTGTTAAGGATACATCATTATAAAAACCTGACTCCATCTTCCAAATGCCATGTAACCCCACAGTTGAGCTGATACAATGTCTGCCAAGGGTCTCTCCTCTTTGCTTATTGTTAAAATGTATCATTTAAAAACACTGTGCTTATGATCACAAAATACCATTTTAAACTCTAAAAGTTTAAACTTGAAGGAAAAGTCTTCAATATAGGCTTTGCCTATTGATAGGGCAGGATAACTCGAATTAGATGCTCAAGTCTGAGGATTCTCACTCGAACAGATATGCTGAACAAGATGAATCCTGAGGGCCCCTGCCCCCTCCCTCCACCACACACACACACACACACACACACACACACACACACACGCACACACACACACACTCGCACGCATGCACACTCCACAAAGCAGCCACAGCTGGAGACTACATCATACAGAGGACAGAGCATCCTCTCCCTGAACAAATCTGACAATCTCATCACATTAGGCTGTGACACACGAAATATGGCATAATTGCAGGTTCTAATCATCACGGTGATAGCTAACTTGATACGCAAGGTCAAATCCCATTTTTATATCCCGAATTTCTAAAATATTGTTCGTCAAAAAAAATCAATTTCTCATTTTTCTAGTGTTAACTTGAAAAGGGTATAATTGATCAAGCCTAAATCCCTTACATCACCCAGGACTGTGTGAAAGGCTCACACACCCAGCAAGCCACTTGAGTTGGGGGCAGGCAAACAGCAGTCATCTCTGGCATCTGACACCCATAGGCCCAAAGGGCTGCAAAGCAAGAATACATTTTACATCCTTTGGTTAAGACTGTGGGGAAAATATCGGCTAGTGGAATGTGCTCAGCTGGCTCATTGGGGTTTTGTGGTCCAATTTGCGGATGAGATATTTATAAAACGCAGTGATTACAATGCCATCTCATTAACATTTGTTAAGTGAAAACCACAGAAGGCAGCATTTGAGCTCCAGCCAGAGAGGAGAGAGGCTGAAAAGGAGGCTGGCTTCCCTGCCTCAGTACAGCTGAAAGACACCCTGATGGGCAGATCCCTCTTGCATCCTTGAAGTTTGATTTTTCTCTTTACCCAATGAAAAGACTGTGGGGAGAAGGAACATAGCTTTTGCTTTCTTTTATTTGCCTCCCAAGCACATCAAAATTAAGTCAAAACCAAATCAATTTACTCATAAATTTATTCTCCATCCCCTGTACTATTTATCCAAGAAGACACCTCCTCCAGAATGTCTGCCTGGAGGCAGATTAGCCATCCCAGTAGGTCTTTGCAAGCTCAATGAGATTCTAGACCTGACTGGGCTCACAGTAATTACCGTGCAATTGCTCTGGCTGCCTTCTACTTTCCTGCCCATGTTCCTATGGGATCTGGTGTGAAACGGGCTAGATTCATCTCTGCTCTGGCACATGGTGGCCCTGGAATCTCTGTGCAAGGGAGTGACAGTGGTGTGAGCATTATACAAGTACACACTGAACACTCAATCAACAGTACAAC